>NC_060182.1:89941594-90086594 GCF_021184085.1 Oncorhynchus gorbuscha | reverse complement strand
TTGCGAAATAGAAAGCCGATTCTAGATATAATTTTGGATTGGAGATGCTTAATGTGAGTCTGTCCACATATTCTAGGTCAGAACCGTCCAGAGGAGTGATGCTGGACGGGCGGGCAGGTGTTCGGTTGAAGAACATACATTTAGTTTTACTTGCATTTAAGAGCAGTTGGAGGCTACGGAAGGAGAATTGTATGGCATTGAAGCTCGTCTGGAGGTTAGTTAACACAGTGTCCAAAGAAGGGCCAGAAGTAGACAGAATGGTGTCGTCTGCGTACAGGTGGATCAGAGAATCACCAGCAGCAAGAGAGACATCATTGATATATACAGAGAAGAGAGCCGGTCCAAGAATCTAACCCTGTGGCACCCCCATAGAGACTGCCAGAGGCCCGGACAACAGACCCTCCAATTTGACACACTGAACTCTGTCTGAGAAGTAGTTGGTGAACCAGGCGAGGCAGTCATTTGAGAAACCAAGGCTGTTGCGTCTGCTGATAAGAATGTGGTGATTGACAGAGTTGAAAGCCTTGGCCAAGTCGATGAATACAGCTGCACAGTATTGTCTCTTATCGATGGCGATTATGATATCGTTTAGGACCTTGGGCGTGGCTGAGATGCACTCATGACCAGCTCTGAAACCAGATTGCATAGCGGAGAAGGTATGGTGAGATTCGAAATGGTCGGTGATCTGTTTTGATTTGGCCTGTTCAAGTACATATGAATTCTACACTATGACTGAATTCCTTCACTGTGTGTGTGGGAAATGTGTGTGTGTGTGTGTGTGTGTATTTACGCAGTGGTGTTGTCATTGTCTCCCAGGAGTGTGACGTATGTTTTGGGGAACCAGCCCTGAACCCCGTTGACCTCCCCCAGCCACCAGCTGTCCTGCTGCTCCAGCACCCGGATCAAATCATCCTTACTGAAGTTCAGATGGCTCTCTGTCTTAGCAGTCCATGAACACAGAGCCTGGGCCTGCAGGTTACCCACCACCTAGAGCAAGAGGAGGAAGGATGGAGGGAGATAAGATTGAGGGAGGGAAAGAGAGAGGTAGATAGCAGAAGGACAGGGGTCAAATTTAAATTGGGAGGTAATAAAACAATACGTTTTTCACTCATGGATTAAAAAGTACTAGATCGGTGTAATCATATTCCTAACACCAGTCGTTTCCTTTTTAAATCCAAGGTAGTCAGGGTAGTGGAATCCGTCTGGTCGCGTAGCAACATGATCTGTGTGCGGTGTTATGATCACACTTGTAGGCGATGTCATGGCGACGTTGGCTAGCTAAGCTCATGCGTAGAAACACGTCATCAGGTCTAACAGTTGTTTCGCGCAGGACTGCAGAAGGCCATCAAATCAAAAGACACTCCTTCCATATAAAAGTTGTTTTTGACAAAAATGAAAAGGAAGTTGGGGTATTAGCTTGTTCAACTACGTCAGACAACAGCTCAGATCTACGTTAGATTCAGAGAAAATTATGTTTCACTTTTCTCATTGATTAATAGTTGTTTTAGACTATAATGGGGCAGCAGGTAGCCTAGTGGTTAGAGCATTGGGCCAAACCGAAAGGTTGCTGGTTTGAATCCCTTTTATTTTTATTTTTTTATTTCACCTTTATTTAACCAGGTAGGCTAGTTGAGAACAAGTTCTCATTTACAATTGCGACCTGGCCAAGATAAAGCATAGCAGTGTGAACAGACAACACAGAGTTACACATGGAGTAAACAATTAACAAGTCAATAACACAGTAGAAAAAAAGGGGAGTCTATATACAATGTGTGCAAAAGGCATGAGGAGGTTGGCGAATAATTACAATATTGCAGATTAACACTGGAGTGATAAATGATCAGATGATCATGTACAGGTAGAGATATTGGTGTGCAAAAGAGCAGAAAAGTAAATAAATAAAAACTGTGGGGATGAGGTAGGTGAAAATGGGTGGGCTATTTACCAATAGACTATGTACAGCTGCAGCGATCGGTTAGCTGCTCAGATAGCTGATGTTTGAAGTTGGTGAGGGAGATAAAAGTCTCCAACTTCAGCGATTTTTGCAATTCGTTCCAGTCACAGGCAGCAGAGTACTGGAACGAAAGGCGGCCAAATGAGGTGTTGGCTTTAGGGATGATCAGTGAGATACACCTGCTGGAGCGCGTGCTACGGATGGGTGTTGCCATCGTGACCAGTGAACTGAGATAAGGCGGAGCTTTACCTAGCATGGCCTTGTAGATGACCTGGAGCCAGTGGGTCTGGCGACGAAAATGTAGCGAGGGCCAGCCGACTAGAGCATACAAGTCGCAGTGGTGGGTAGTAGAAGGTGCTTTAGTGACAAAACGGACGGCACTGTGATAAACTGCATCCAGTTTGCTGAGTAGATTGTTGGAAGCAATTTTGTAGATGACATCGCCGAAGTCGAGGATCGGTAGGATAGTCAGTTTTACTAGGGTAAGCTTGGCAGTGTGAGTGAAGGAGGCTTTGTTGCGGAATAGAAAGCCGACTCTTGATTTTATTTTCGATTGGAGATGCTTGATATGGGTCTGGAAGGAGAGTTTGCGGTCTAGCCAGACACCTAGGTACTTATAGGTGTCAACATATTCAAGGTCGGAACCATCCAGTGTAGTGATGCTAGTCGGGCATGCGGGTGCAGGCAGCGATCGGTTGAAAAGCATGCATTTGGTTTTACTAGCGTTTAAGAGCAGTTGGAGGCCACGGAAGGAGTGTTGTATGGCATTGAAGCTCGTTTGGAGGTTAGATAGCACAGTGTCCAATGACGGGCCGAAAGTATATAGAATGGTGTCGTCTGTGTACAGGTGGATCAGGGAATCGCCCGCAGCAAGAGCAACATCATTGATATATACAGAGAAAAGAGTCGGCCCGAGAATTGAACCCTGTGGCACCCCCATAGAGACTGCCAGAGGACCGGACAGCATGCCCTCCGATTTGACACACTGAACTCTGTCTGCAAAGTAATTGGTGAACCAGGCAAGGCAGTCATCCGAAAAACCGAGGCTACTGAGTCTGCCGATAAGAATCTGGTGATTGACAGAGTCGAAAGCCTTGGCAAGGTCGATGACGACGGCTGCACAGTACTGTCTTTTATCGATGGCGGTTATGATGTCGTTTAGTACCTTGAGTGTGGCTGAGGTGCACCCGTGACCGGCTCGGAAACCAGATTGCATAGCGGAGACGGTACGGTGGGATTCGAGATGGTTAGTGAACAGTTTGTTGACTTGGCTTTCGAAGACCTTAGATAGGCAGGGCAGAATGGATATAGGTCTGTAACAGTTTGGGTCCAGGGTATCTCCCCCATTGAAGAGGGGGATGACTGCAGCAGCTTTCCAATTCCGATCTCAGACGATATGAAAGAGAGGCCATTTTGACCACCTACCCACTGTTGTGTCAAATTGGTCAGTAGTGGGGAAGGGCTATAAGACCCCTTCCCCACTACATTGATAGGGTCCTAGACTACAGATTAACAATTCATTATTAATGTTTAATACCATTCCACAGTCTTTTCTAGTCTCTGCCTCTTATAAAGAAACAGTCTGAGAAATGTGTGAATTATTGCAGGGTTTCTGTGAGAAGGCACCTCTAGGCTAAAAGAGAATAGACACAGAACCCTGCAGGGGAATGAAAGAGATAAGATACTAGTCGGACAGACCCCTATAAATCAACTTGGGGAGTGGACATTTACTGCTGTGCCCTTAGAAAACACTGGAACTATTTTATCTCTCTTGCAAGTTTGTATAGCTGTGTATGCATGGGATTGGTCTGATGAGTAGAAGGTAATGACGTATGCAGTGACATCACAAGGGCTGGACTTTGGGCTTAATAAAATAACTTGGGACTTTTCTTATTTTGCAAAACTAAGGAGAGACATCAGTTGTATGTGTGATGTTTGAGCTTTGACTTCTGTCTACAGCTGTATTTTGATTAAAATTATGATTTATAAGTGCACATTGAGTGTTTCTTATACGTTAAGTAAATAAAACAGAGCACAGAAAAACAGAACCAACACTACCCTGGCTTCAATTGGCTCCTCCCACTCCTTCTCTACCTGTATCTGCTCCGAGGGGGTGGGGTGAGGGGCGTGTGCAGGCGTGAAGGCGGAGTTCTGTCCTGTTGACATAGAAGCATCTCCCCCGGGTTTCCTGGAAGACATGAAGGTTCAGAGGTCATGAATTTTTCAGTCAGCAGTACAGTATTTACATGAATCACCATATCAATGTCTCATCAGGGTTGAGGAAAGGTTACACGCTCCACACATATGAGAAATACCTATGGCTAGAAATTGTGTGTGTGTGTGTGTGTGTGTGTGTGTGTGTGTGTGTGTGTGTGTGTGTGTGTGTGTGTGTGTGTGTGTGTGTGTGTGTGTGTGTGTGTGTGTGTGTGTGTGTGTGTGTGTGTGTGTGTGTGTGTGTGTGTGTGTGTGTGTGTGTGTGTGTATTATCCAACCTACCCTGTGTTGATGGGGGTGGAGAGCTGTGGTTTGAGGGCCTGTGCAGTGGTAGTAACAGTAGCAGGTCTCTCTGATTTGAACTGTCTCTCTACATAACTCTCTGGGAACCAGCCCATCTTCCCCTGACGACTCCCGAACAGCCAACCCTGCTCTCGCTCCGTACTCTCATCCACCTAGACACACACAAACAGATTAATTGGCACACAACAGTCAGACAACAGAGAAGCAGAGTGTAGAATTAAATCCAGAAATAAATTGTCATCCGTATGGTTCTAACCTCGATGACCTCATCGGCTTCAAAGCTGAGTTCTTCCAGGTTGCGAGCGGTGAAAGGGTAGAGCGTCCGGAAGGAAGTGAGCATCGCAGACGTCCTGTGCTCTGTGGCCTGGGGTTTCAGACCGCCTGGAACAGCCAATCACACAGCAGCACCTCATGACGTCACCTCAGTTAACATTTTAAAATATAATAATCTCAAATTGACCAGAGCAACCACGTGGCTATCAGTTTTCCATATCCTAATAAAGGTCTAATAGAACAGTTTAATAGTCTAGTGGTTCCTCCTTACCTTTCCTCTCCTCTAGTCCTCCAAGAAGGGCTGACAGTTTGTCGTGGATGTCTGTCTTCCCTGCACGCCCCTGCTGGCGCAACGCCGCCACCTCCTCCTCTCTGCTCCTCCTCTCCTCCTTCAGCTTCCTCTTCGCTTCTTCCTCCTGCTGCCTCCTCCTCTCCTCATCCTTCCTCTTCAATCTCTTCTTGTCCTCCTCACACCTCTTGCTCTCCACCTCTTCCTGCCTTTTCTTCTCTTCCTCCCTCTCCTCCTCTAACCTCTTCCGCTCCTCTTCCTCCCTCTTCCTCTCCTCTTCCTCCCTCTCCTCCCTCCTCTTCCTCTCCCCTTCCTCCCTCCTCTTCCTCTCCTTTTCCTCCCTCTCCTCCCTCCTCTTCCTCTCTTCTTCCTCCTGTCTTCTCTCCTCCTCCCTCCTTTTCCTCTCCTCTTCCTCCTGTCTCCTCCTCTCCTCCTCTCTGCTTTCTCGTTCTACCTTTTCTTTAGCAGCTAAGAGGCGGGCTTGTGTCTCCTTCTCCTCATCCTCTCTCAGTTTGGCCTGTCTTTCTTCCTGCAGCCTCCTCTGTCTCTCCTCCTCCTCTCTCTTCAGCTTCTCCTGCCACTGACGCTCCTTCTGCAGCTTAATACGCCTGGGGAGAGAGAGAGAGAGAGAGAGGAGATAGGGAAAAGACAGACAGGCCTATGTCAAAGACCAGATAATGCTTGAGCATGTCTGTGTGTTAGGCAGAGGGGAGAGCTGTTCACCTTTTGGCCTCCTCCTCCTCTCTCCTCTCCTCCTCCTCCCTCCTTTTCCTCTCCTCCTCCACCTCCCTCCTCTTCCTCTCCTCCTGCTCTCTCCGTCTCTCCAGTTCTCTCCCTTTGTCCTCTTTGATGCTCCGTAGTTTATCCAGAGCCGACTGCTGCTTCCGCTGGTTCTCTCTCAGTTCCTGATGTTACCACATCAACAAGAGGGCACATTTCACCACATAGTCACACGGTCACACATTCAGAATCACAACACGATCCATTACATTTACACTACACTTCTTTTATCCACTGGTAACAGCAAAGGATCTAACAGGATGGCACAGCGAGCACTGGGATGAGAGGGTTGGACAACTCGGAGTGGTTTAGACACCAAGAGAGGAGAGAGAGAAATATATATATAGTACAGTACTGTACCAGTCAGAACTGTTTGGACACACCTACTCATTCAAGGGTTTTTCTTTATTTTTTACTACATTGTAGAATAATAGTAAAGACATTAAAACTATAAAATGGCACGTATAGAAACATGTAGAGACCCCCCAAAAAAGTGTTAAACAAATCAAAATATATTTGAGATTTGAGATTCTTCAAAGTAGCCCTTTGCCTTGATGACAGCTTTGCACACTCTTGCCATTCTCTCAACCAGCTTCATGATGTAATCACCTGGAATCTATTTCAATTTACAGCTGTGCCTTGTTAAAAGTTCATTTGTAGAATTTGTTTCCTTCTTAATGCGTTAGAGCCAATCAGTTGTGTTGTGACAAGATAGGGGTGGTATAGAGAAGATAGCCCTATTTAGTAAAATACCTATTTAGTAAAAGACCAAGTCCATATTATGGCAAGAACAGCTCAAATAAGCAAAGAGAAACGACAGTCCATCATTACTTTAAGACATGAAGGTCAGTCAATCCAGGACATTTCTTAAAGTGCAGTCGCAAAAACCATCAAGCGCTATGAAGAAACTGGCTCTCGTGAGGACCGCCACAGGAATGGAAGACCCTGAGTTACCTCTGCTGCAGAGGATAAGTTCATTAGAGTTACCAGCCTCAGATTGCAGCCCAAATAAATTCTTCACAGAGTTCAAGTAACAGACACATCTCAACATGAACTGTTCATATGAGACTGCGTGAATCAGGCCTTCATGGTTGAATTGCTGCAAAGAAACCACTTGCTTGGGCCAAGAAACACAAGCAATGTGCATTAGACTGGTGGAAATCTGTCCTTTGGTCTGATGAGTCCAAATGTAAGATTTTTGGTTCCAACCGCAGGAGGGTAACTCTCCAGGAACAGGGTTAGAGTAAAAACCTACAGAAGGGTAGCTCTCCAGGAAGAGGGTCGGAGTTAAAACCTACAGGAGGGTAGCTCTCCAGGAACAGGGTCGGAGTTAAAACCTTCAGGAGGGTATCTCTCCAGGAACAGGGTCGGAGTGAAAACCTTCAGGAGGGTATCTCTCCAGGAACAGGGTTGGAGTAAAAACCTACAGCAGGGTAACTCTCCAGGAACAAGGTTGGAGTTAAAACCTTCAGGAGGGTATCTCTCCAGGAACAGGGTCGGAGTGAAAACCTTCAGGAGGGTATCTCTCCAGGAACAGGGTTGGAGTAAAAACCTACAGCAGGGTAACTCTCCAGGAACAAGGTTGGAGTTAAAACCTTCAGGAGGGTATCTCTCCAGGAACAGGGTCGGAGTGAAAACCTTCAGGAGGGTATCTCTCCAGGAACAGGGTTGGAGTTAAAACCTTCAAGAGGGTAGCTCTCCAGGAACAGGGTTGGAGTTAAAACCTTCAGGAGGGTAGCTCTCCAGGAACAGGGTCGGAAAGCCCTGTCATATATTCACTTTAATACAGGTAGGCTGTTATACTTCAACATTTTACCACAACATTTGAGCGAGTGACTAGAGTGAGTGTTAAAAGGAACTGAGGCTTTGGCGTAGACAACAAGCTGAGCTGGTCTGTACGTACCTGTATGTCCTTCAGGTAATGATCCATGTCAGCCAGTTTAGCAGCCGTCTCTTTCTCCAGAGCATCCAGCTGTTGCTTCAGGTCACGACAGGCTCCGTCCTTCTGGCTGGTGCTGCGTTTGAGAGTGGATATGGTGGAGACTGGGTACAGCAGGAAGATGAGTTTACAACCCAGCGAGTGACAGGAAGGGAATGTTTAGTAACACTCACTACAGTGCTGTCAGAAAGTATTCACACTTCTTGACTTGTTCCACATGTTTGTCAACACACAATACCCTACAACGACAAAGGGAAAACATTCTGTGTAAATATCAAATGTAGCAATCGTCCAAGGAACTGTCCGGAGAACTCCTGAGATATAATTGTGATGAGGCATATTCATTTATTTATTTAATTTATTTTACCTTTATTTAACTAGGCAAGTCAGTTAAGAACAAATTCTTATTTTCAATGACGGCCTAGGAACAGCATGGGGGAAGGGTGAGAAATGAGGCATATATCTGGGGAAGGGTGAGAAATGAGGCATATATCTGGGAAAGGGTGAGAAATGAGGCATATATCTGGGAAAGGGTGAGAAATGAGGCATATATCTGGGGAAGGGTGAGAAATGAGGCATATATCTGGGAAAGGGTGAGAAATGAGGCATATATCTGGGAAAGGGTGAGAAATGAGGCATATATCTGGGGAAGGGTGAGAAATGAGGCATATATCTGGGGAAGGGTGAGAAATGAGGCATATATCTGGGGAAGGGTGAGAAAAAATTATAGTGTTGAAAGATTCCAAGAGCACAGCGGTCTCCATCGTTGGGAAATTTGAATTATCCAGACTGTGTTTAGAGCTGTCTGTCCAACCAAACTGAGCAACCGGGCAAGAAGGAACTTGGTCAGGGTGGTGACCCAGAACCCAATGACCACTCTGACAGAATTAAAGAGTTCCTTGGCTGAGATGGGAGAATCTGCCAGAAGGACAACAGTCTCTACAGCACTTCACAAATATGGGCTTTATGGGAGAGTGGCCAGACGGAAGCTCATCGTGAAAAGGCGGCACATGACAGCATGCCTGGGAGTTTACAAAAAGGCAAAAAGACTCAGAGCATTAGGCAAAAGATTCAGTGATCTGATGAGACAAAAGAATTTGGCCTGAATGCAAAGAGCCATGTCTGGACAAAGACAATCATCCCTGCCGTGAAGCATGGTGGTGTCAGCATCATGTTATGGGGATGCTTTTCAGCGACAAGGAGACTGGTAAGGATAGAGGGAATAATGAATGGAGCCAAATACAGGCAAATTCTTGACTAGAACTTGCAAACGACCATAGACTAGGGGGCGAAGATTTACATTCCAACAGGACAATTACCCCAAGCATACAGCCAAAGAAACACTGGAATGCCTTCGGAACAAGAATGTTAAAGTCCTTGAGTGGCCCAGCCAAAGCACAGACTTGAATCCCATTGAAAATCTGTGGAAAGACTTGAAGATTGCTGTTCACCGCCGCTCCCGATTTAACTTAACAGAGCTTGAGAAAATCCGCCAAATCCAGACGTGTGAAGCTGATAGACGACTCAAAGCTGTAATCGACGCCAAAGTATTGACTGAAGAATTTAAATACTTATGTAAATTAGATATAATACGGTATTTCATTTCAATAAATTTGCAAACATTTCTATAAACATGTTTTCACTTTGTCATTACAGGGTATTGTGTTTAGATGAGTGAGAGAGAAAAAAAGTCAGGCTGGTTCAACAAAATGTGGAATAAGTCAAGGGGTATGAATACTTTCTGAGGGCACTGTATGTCTTCAAACATGGAAGTCCAATTCAATCATGTTTGATTGAATGTAGAACATGGCCTAATATAGCCCTATAATATACCCCAGTCCAACTGTACACCCCACCCATACACCCTAGTATAGCCTACACCCCACCCATACACCCTAGCATAGCCCTCTACCCCACCTATACACCCTAGTATAGCGCTCTACCCCACCCATACACCCTAGCATAGCGCTCTACCCCACCCATACACCCTAGCATAGCCTTACACCCCATCCAAACACCCTAGTATAGCCTTACACCCCATCCATACACCCTAGTATAGCCTTACACCCCATCCATACACCCTAGTATAGCCTACACCCAATCCATACACCCTAGTATAGCCTACACCCCAGCCAAACTTAGCCCCAGTCTCAGTCAGTACCTGGCAGGTTGTTGAGGGCCATGTCCTTCAGTTTGTCACTGAGTCTCTGCTGTTCTGGAGTCAGCTGGGACAGCTTCCTCTGGTTCTCCTGAAGCACAGGAGCAGTAGATGCATCATTAGGAGGGGCAAGACAGAGACAGAGCGACAGAGACAGACAGACAGCCAGACAAAGACAGAGACAGATACACACCTCTAGTTGTCTCTGCAGGGAGTTGATATCCTGTCTGGCTGTGTCTCGTCTCTGGTTGGCCAGCTCCAGCTCACTGCGTTGCACCTTCCTTCTACTCTGAGCATCCCGCAGCCGCTCAGAGATCTGTCTGTGTTTGTTACCCTGGGAGAGAGAGACATACAGCCGCTCAGAGATGTGTCTGTGTTCGTTACCCTGGGAGAGAGAGACATACAGCCGCTCAGAGATCTGTCTGTGTTTGTTACCCTGGGAGAGAGAGACATACAGCCGCTCAGAGATCTGTCTGTGTTTGTTACCCTGGGAGAGAGAGACATACAGCCGCTCAGAGATGTGTCTGTGTTCGTTACCCTGGGAGAGAGAGACATACAGCCGCTCAGAGATGTGTCTGTGTTCGTTACCCTGGGAGAGAGAGACATACAGCCGCTCAGAGATCTGTCTGTGTTCGTTATGCTGGGAGAGAGAGACATACAGCCGCTCAGAGATCTGTCTGTGTTCGTTACCCTGGGAGAGAGAGACATACAGCCGCTCAGAGATCTGTCTGTGTTCGTTATGCTGGGAGAGAGAGACATACAGCCGCTCAGAGATCTGTCTGTGTTTGTTACCCTGGGAGAGAGAGACATACAGCCGCTCAGAGATCTGTCTGTGTTCGTTATGCTGGGATAGAGAGACATACAGCCACTCAGAGATCTGTCTGTGTTCGTTACCCTGGGAGAGAGAGACATACAGCCGCTCAGAGATCTGTCTGTGTTTGTTATGCTGGGAGAGAGAGACATACAGCCGCTCAGAGATCTGTCTGTGTTTGTTACCCTGGGAGAGAGAGAGACATACAGCCGCTCAGAGATCTGTCTGTGTTTGTTACCCTAGGAGAGAGAGAGACATACAGACTTCTAGGCAGAGTTCCTCTGTCCAGTGTCTGTGTTCTTTTGCCCATCTTAATCTTTTATTTTTATTGGCCAGTCTGAGATATGGCTTTTTCTTTGAAACTCTGCCTAGAAGGCCAGCATACCGGAGTCGCCTCTTCACTGTTGATGTTGAGACTGGTATTTTGTGGGTACGATTCAATGAAGCTGCCAGTTCAGGACTTGTGATGCGTCTGTTTTACAAACTAGACACTCTAATGTACTTGTCCTCTTGCTCAGTTGTGCACCGGGGCCTCCCACTCCTCTTTCTATTCTGGTTAGTGACAGTTTGCGCTGTTCTGTAAAGAGAGTAGTACACAAGATCTTCAGTTTCTTGGCAATTCCTCGCATGGAATAGCCTGCATTTCTCAGAACAAGAATAGACTGATGAGTTTCAGAAGAAAGGTCTTTGTCTCTGGCCATTTTGAGCCTGTAATCGAACGCACAAGTGCTGATGCTCCAGATACTCAACTAGTCTAAAGAAGGCAAGGTTCAGCTATGCTAACATGATTGCAAAAGGGTTTTCTAATGACCAATTAGCCTTTTAAGAAGATAAACGTGGATTATCTAACACAACGTGCCATTGGAACACAGGAGTGATGGTTGCTGATAATGGGCCTCTGTACGCCTATGTAGATATTCCATTAAAAATCTGCTGTTTCCAGCTACAATAGTCATTTACAACATTAACAATCTCTACACTGTATTTCTGATCAATTTGATGTTATTTGAAAATGGACAAAAAAAATGTGCTTTTCTTTCAAAAACAAGTACATTTCTAAGTGACCCAAAACTTTTGAAGGGTAGTGTATTTATAGTGTGTGTAGAGTGTGTATAGTGTGTGTGTATAGTCTCTGTCCATGCGTGCGTGTAGGGAGGCAGGTAGCCTAGCGGTTAAGGGTGTTGGGCCAGCAACTGGTCTGATTCTCCGAGCTGACTTGATGGGAAAACGAGTTGAAGTGAGCTCGAGCATGAAAATTGCTTCTCGAAGTGGCTCTGGATAAGAGAGTCAAATGTCAAATATATGTGTGAGTCTCACCACAGCCTCCAACTCCATCTCCAGACTCCTCTTCCTGGCCTTTAGTTGGCTGACGTCTTCCTGTTCCTGACTCTTCTGGCGCTGCAGCTCTCCTCTCCTCCTCCTCTCCAGCTCCTCCTTCCTCTGGAGCTCCAGCTCACGCTGCGCCGCCTGGGGAACACACACACGGACGGACTCACTCATACTTAAACAATAAGGACCGCAAGGGTTTGGTATATGGCCAAATAACCACGGCTGACTGTTCTGAGGCACAACGCAAACACCCGAGGTGCCTTACTGCTGTTATAAACTGGTTACCAACGTAGTTAGAGCAGTCAAAATAAATGTTTTGTCATACCCGTGGTATACGGTCTGATATACCACTTCTGACAGCCAATCAGCATTCAGGGCTCGACCCACCCAGTGACATTTAGAGTGACTGAAAGAACACGCCTCTTCACCTCTTTTCTCTCCATCTCCTTCAGCCTCTCCCCCTCTTTCTGTCTCTCCATCTCCTTCAGCCTCTCCTCCTCTTTCTGTCTCTCCATCTCCTTCAGCCTCTCCTCCTCTTTCTGTCTCTCCATCTCCTTCAGCCTCTCCTCCTCTTTCTGTCTCTCCAGCTCCCTCTGCCACTCCATCCTTCTCTCTTCCTCCTTCCTCCTCCTCTCCTCTTGCTCCTTGACCTCCCTCTCTCTCCTCTCTCGCTCCTCCCTCTCCTTCTGCTGGCGTTTCTCATCCTCTCTCCTCTGTGCATCCTGCAGAGCCTGTCTTCTTTTCTCCAGCTCTGCGTTCCCTCGCTCCAGGTTGGCCTTGAACTTATCCTCAAACGACACTGTGAAAGAGAGAGAGGGATGGAGAGAGCGAGAGAGAGAAAGGGAACAAGAGAGAGAAAGAAAGAGAGAGGGAATGAGAGAGAAAGAGAAAAAGAGAGAGAGAACAAGAGAGGGAATGAGAAAGAGAGAGAGAGAAAGAGAACAAGAGAGAGAAAGAACGAGAGAGGGAATGAGAAAGAGAGAGAGAAAGAGAGAAAGAGAACAAGAGAGAGAAAGAACGAGAGAGGGAATGAAAGAGAGAAAGAGAAAGAAAGAACGAGAGAGGGAATGAGAGAAAGAACGAGAGAGAAAGAACGAGAGAGGGAATGAGAGAAAGAACGAGAGAGGGAATGAGAGAAAGAACGAGAGAGAAAGAACGAGAGAGGAAATGAGAGAGAGAAAGAGAGAAAGAGAAAGAGAGAAAGAGAACAAGAGAGAGAAAGAACGAGAGAGGGAATGAAAGAGAGAAAGAAAGAACGAGAGAGGGAATGAGAGAAAGAACGAGAGAGGGAATGAGAGAGCGAAAGAGAGAAAGAGAAAGAGAGAAAGAACAAGAGAGAGAAAGAACGAGAGAGGGAATGAGAGAGAGAAAGAGAAAGAACAAGAGAGAGAACGAGAGAGGGAATGAGAGAAAGAACGAGAGAGAAAGAACGAGAGAGGGAATGAGAGAAAGAACGAGAGAGGGAATGAGAGAAAGAACGAGAGAGGAAATGAGAGAGAGAAAGAGAGAAAGAGAAAGAGAGAAAGAGAACAAGAGAGAGAAAGAACGAGAGAGGGAATGAAAGAGAGAAAGAACGAGAGAGAGAGAATGAGAGAAAGAACGAGAGAGGGAATGAGAGAGCGAAAGAGCGAAAGAGAGAGAGAGAGAGAACGAGAGAGGGAATGAAAGAGAGAAGAGAAGAGAGAGAGAACGAGAGCGAAAGAGAGAGAGAGAGAGAGAGAGAGAGAGAGAGAGAGAGAGAGAGAGAGAGAGAGAGAGAGAGAGAGAGAGACAGACAGACAGAGAGACAGACAGACAGAGACAGACAGACAGACAGACAGACAGACAGACAGACAGACAGACAGACAGACAGACAGACAGACAGACAGACAGACAGACAGACAGACAGACAGACAGACAGACAGACAGACAGACAGACAGACAGACAGACAGACAGACAGACAGACAGACAGACAGACAGACAGACAGACAGACAGACAGACAGACAGACAGACAGACAGACAGACAGACAGACAGACAGACAGACAGACAGACAGACAGACAGACAGACAGACAGACAGACAGACAGACAGACAGACAGACAGACAGACAGACAGACAGACAGACAGACAGACAGACAGACAGACAGACAGACAGACAGACAGACAGACAGACAGACAGAGAGAGAAAAAGACAGACAGACAGAGAGAGAGAGAGAGAGAGCGCAAGAGACAGAGACAGACAGAGACAGACAGAGAGTGTAAGTGAGAGTATGAGAGTGTGTGAGAGAGTGTTTGAGTGTGTGAATGTGTGAGTGTGTACGTACGGTTGTTTTTGGTTTTCAGAGGTGGCTCAGCCTCCAGTTCTTCTGTGATGCCAGCATAGAGAGACAAACTGGTTCCATTCACAGAACCCCTACAAGAAACAGCGAGGGTGAGTGTGTGTATCTCTGATGGTGGTAGTAGATCTGTTGGTAGTGTGTGTGTGTGTGTGTGTGTGTGTGTGTGTGTGTGTGTGTGTGTGTGTACCTCTTTGATGGTGGAATTAGATCTGTCGGTAGTGTGTGTGGTAAGGGTCGTCCGGTCGTGGCCATGTCCACTAGATGCATGGCCAGAATAAACTCCTCTCCTCTTAGCGTCCCATCCTTATCTACATCAGCCAGGGACCTGACACACACACACACACACACACACACACACACACACACACACACACACACACACACACACACACACACACACACACACACACACACACACACACACACACACACACACACACACACACACACACACTACTGTGGTCAAACGTTCTTATACAGGTACAAGTTGATGATGATGATGAAGGCGTACTCACCAGATGGTGGCCAGCTGTGTATGAGTGAGCAGAGTGGTTGCCATGGCATTCCTCACTTGCCGACCTGAAACACACAGAACAAAGCAACCTCAGTCCATTTCTCATAACTGAAATAAATGACTTCCCTTGTCGCCTTTTGGCATAACCTTGATTGATCGAATTTGCCAGTAAAAAAAAGAAGAAAAAAAGACCCAGAATGCAATTCTATCAACCTATCACAAGGCGCATCTTAAAAAGGTCAGCCATATTTATCTCATTTTTATCTCAATATCTAAATCATTTCTGTGTAACAATTAGGTACCTTACTGTGCCTAATAAACTGGCCAGTGGATGTAGATCAAAACACATGACATTTTAGACTGCACTGTACCTTCAATAGTCTGCTGTAGTTTCTTCCTTTTCTTCACCAAGCTAACGGCTTCATTTACATCAACCATCTCTCATATCATCAACCATCTCTCATATAGCTATATAGTAATATCCAGTGATCCACCTGTCTGTGAGGTAAACTACATTACCCATACATGTCTGAGGTAAACTACATTACCCATACATGTCTGAGGTAAACTACATTACCCATACATGTCTGAGGTAAACTACATTACCCATACATGTCTGAGGTAAACTACATTACCAATACATGTCTGAGGTAAACTACATTACCCGTACATATCTGAGGTAAACTACATTACCCGTACATGTCTGGGGTAAACTACATTACCCATACATGTCTGGGGTAAACTACATTACCCATACATGTCTGGGGTAAACTACATTACCCATACATGTCTGGGGTAAACTACATTACCCATACATGTCTGAGGGTAAACTACATTAACCATACATGTCTGAGGTAAACTACATTACCCCATACATGTCTAAGGTAAACTACATTACCCATACATGTCTGAGGTAAACTACATTACCCATACATGTCTGAGGTAAACTACATTACCCATACATGTCTGAGGTAAACTACATTACCCATACATGTCTGAGGTAAACTACATTACCTACACATTTCTGTGAGGTAAACTACATTACCCGTACATGTCTGAGGTAAACTACATTACCCGTACATGTCTGAGGTAAACTACATTACCCATACATGTATTTCACTGGATGAGAGGGTAGACCAAGAACAGAAAGAGTGGATTGCAGAGAGGAGAAAGAGGGTCAAGAATAGACAAAAGCAGTGAAATAGTCAAGAGCATGGCGAGGGGTAATCCCGGGACCACCCATACGTAGAATGTAGCACACATGACTGTAAGTCGCTTTGGATAAAAGCGTCTGCTAAATGGCATATATTATTATTATTATTATTATTATTATGAGGTAAACTACATTACCCATACATGTCTAAGGTAAACTACATTACCCATACATGTCTGAGGTAAACTACATTACCCATACATGTCTGAGGTAAACTACATTACCCATACATGTCTGAGGTAAACTACATTACCCATACATGTCTGAGGTAAACTACATTACCCATACATGTCTGAGGTAAACTACATTACCCATACATGTCTGAGGTAAACTACATTACCCATACATGTCTGGGGTAAACTACATTACCCATACATGTCTGAGGTAAACTACATTACCCATACATGTCTGAGGTCCACTGCATTACATATACCTGTCTGTGAGGTAAACTACATTACCCATACATGTCTGGGGTAAACTACATTACCCATACATGTCTGAGGTAAACTACATTACCCATACATGTCTGAGGTAAACTACATTACCCATACATGTCTGAGGTAAACTACATTACCCATACATGTCTGGGGTAAACTACATTACCCATACATGTCTGGGGTAAACTACATTACCCATACATGTCTGAGGTAAACTACATTACCCATACATGTCTGAGGTCCACTGCATTACATATACCTGTCTGTGAGGTAAACTACATTACCCATACATGTCTGAGGTCCACTGCATTACATATACCTGTCTGTGAGGTAAACTACATTACCCATACATGTCTGGGGTAAACTACATTACCTATACATGTCTGAGGTCCACTGCATTACATATACCTGACAGAGATAAACTACATTACCTATACCTGACAGAGGTAAACTACATTACCTATACCTGACAGAGGTAAACTACATTACCTATAGCCACCCTTGGACTGCCACTCATCTGTTTGCCTACATTTCCCAGCAGCACCCACCTGTGAGGTATCCCGTCATGTGCTTGTCCAGGCTGTTAAACTGCTGTCTGTATTTGAGACGCGAGGCGTGAGGCACGGCCCAGTCAGAGGGAGCGGTCTTCGGAGAACTACCTGCCAGGGAGGTGGTAGAGGACGAGTTGGAGCTAGGGACCAGAGAGAGGGATGGAGAGAGAGATGGAGAGAGAGAGGGATGGAGAGGTGAAATGGAGAGGGATGTAGAGAGAGGGATGGAGGTAGAGAGGGAGGGATAGAGATATAGAGGGATGGAGAGAGAGATGGAGAGAGAGAGGGATGGAGAGTTGGGATGGAGAGAGAGGGAGAGAGGGATGAGGTAGAGAGAAGGAGAGAGAGGGATGAGGTAGAGAGAAGGAGAGAGAGGGATGGCGAGAGAGATGGAGAGAGAGGGATGGAGAGTTGGGATGGAGAGAGATATGGAGAGAGAGGGATGGAGGTAGAGAAGGATGGAGGTAGAGAGGGAGGGATAGAGATAGAGGGATGGATGGAGAGAGAGAAGGAGAGAGAGGGATGAGGTAGAGAGAAGGAGAGAGAGGGATGAGGTAGAGAGAAGGAGAGAGGGGGATGAGGTAGAGAGAAGGAGAGAGGGGGATGAGGTAGAGAGAAGGAGAGAGGGGGATGGAGGTAGAGAGGGATGGAGGTAGAGAGAGATGGAGGGAGAGGGGGATGGAGGTAGAGGGAGAAAGGGATGGAGGTAGAGAGAGATGGAGGGAGAGGGGACAGAGGTAGAGGGGGATGGAGGTAGAGAGAGAAAGGGATGGAGGTAGAGAGAGATGGAGGGAGAGGGGACATAGGTAGAGAGAGATGGAGGTAGAGGGAGAGGGGACATAGGTAGAGAGAGATGGAGGTAGAGGGGGATGGAGGTAGAGAGAGAAAGGGATGGAGGTAGAGAGAGATGGAGGTAGAGGGGGATGGAGGTAGAGACAGATGGAGGGAGAGGGGACAGAGGTAGAGAGAGATGGAGGGAGAGGGGACAGAGGTAGAGAGAGATGGAGGGAGAGGGGACAGAGGTAGAGAGAGATGGAGGGAGAGGGGACAGAGGTAGAGAGAGAAAGGGATGGAGGTAGAGGGGATAGAGGTAGAGAGAGATGGAGGTAGAGGGGACAGAGGTAGAGAGAGAAAGGGATGGAGGTAGAGGGGGATGGAGGTAGAGGGAGAAAGGGATGGAGGTAGAGAGAGAAAGGGATGGAGGTAGAGAGAGATGGAGGGAGAGGGGACAGAGGTAGAGAGAGATGGAGGGAGAGGGGACAGAGGTAGAGAGAGATGGAGGGAGAGGGGACAGAGGTAGAGAGAGAAAGGGATGGAGGTAGAGGGGATATAGGTAGAGAGAGGGAGGGAGAGGGGACAGAGGTAGAGAGAGAAAGGGATGGAGGTAGAGGGGGATGGAGGTAGAGGGAGAAAGGGATGGAGGTAGAGGGAGAAAGGGATCATATAATGGAGTTATAGAAATAGTCCAATGGCATCTAAATGAGTAGAGATCAGAGTCTGATTCTATTTTGAGTGTGTGTGTGAGTGTGAGTGTGTGTGCGTGTGTGTGTGTGTGTGTGCGTGCGTGTGCGGCTGTGTGTTTAGCTGTGTGTGTGTGGCTGTGTGTTTAGCTGTGTGCGTGCGGCTGTGTGTTTAGCGGTGAGTGCGTGCGGCTGTGTGTTTAGCTGTGTGTGTGTGGCTGTGTTACCTGCTTGAGTCAAACAGTGATGTAGCTTTGTTGATCCCAGGAGAGAGACCCAGGGGAGAGGATACATACGGTGCAGAGAGAGACATGCCTGGACACACACGTTGATTGAGTTCCTTATGAAGGCCATTTATATTAACATTGTATGGTTTCATTACAAATACAGCATGATGTCCACTCAGTAGAGCCTGGTGACACAGCACTTCCTCTCATTTTCTTTCTAGACAGACTGCTCCCCGGGCCTTGTTAATGTATTGCCATTGGAGCTAACAGTATTAATGAAATATAGAGCACTGGTTCCCAACCTTTATTGAACCGGGACACACCTTGATGAAAGAAAGACCAGTGCTGCACACCTACATTTCCCTAACGACCCAGATCCATAATAAAAAAATTAACCAGTTTTAATAAACTAATTATTTTCATAGTTCCTTACTCATCATGATGAATGTGTGTACCCCTTTAAGAGCGCCCTGTGAATAAGTTCCTTACTCATCATGATGAATGTGTGTATCCCTTTAAGAGCGCCCTGTGAATAAGTTCCTTACTCATCATGATGAATGTGTGTACCCCTTTAAGAGCGTCCTGTGAATAAGTTCCTTACTCATCATGATGAATGTGTGTATCCCTTTAAGAGCGTCCTGTGAATAAGTTCCTTACTCATCATGATGAATGTGTGTATCCCTTTAAGAGCGCCCTGTGAATAAGTTCCTTACTCATCATGATGAATGTGTGTATCCCTTTAAGAGCGTCCTGTGAATAAGTTCCTTACTCATCATGATGAATGTGTGTATCCCTTTAAGAGCGTCCTGTGAATAAGTTCCTTACTCATCATGATGAATGTGTGTATCCCTTTAAGAGCGTCCTGTGAATAAGTTCCTTACTCATCATGATGAATGTGTGTATCCCTTTAAGAGCGTCCTGTGAATAAGTTCCTTACTCATCATGATGAATGTGTGTATCCCTTTAAGAGCGCCCTGTGAATAAGTTCCTTACTCATCATGATGAATGTGTGTATCCCTTTAAGAGCGTCCTGTGAATAAGTTCCTTACTCATCATGATGAATGTGTGTATCCCTTTAAGAGCGTCCTGTGAATAAGTTCCTTACTCATCATGATGAATGTGTGTATCCCTTTAAGAGCGTCCTGTGAATAAGTTCCTTACTCATCATGATGAATGTGTGTATCCCTTTAAGAGCGCCCTGTGAATAAGTTCCTTACTCATCATGATGAATGTGTGTACCCCTTTAAGAGCGTCCTGTGAATACAAGATAGATAGAAATGCAGCCCTGTTAATATTATAATATTAATATTATATTACTTTTCAACAGTTTGAGACAAGCTAGTTTCTACGTTTTAAAGCCATGCTCCGTTGAGGCCGTGGTACAGCTCAGCCTGATCAGTGCTAACGATTCTCACAGGTTAAATAAATGATCAAAATGACTTAAAAAATAAATTATACAACTGTAACAACTGCCTGAAACATGGATAAAAGATGAGTTCAATGTATGATGCTGTTTTTAGGAGACACTGGTGCTCCCAAATCTAATCAACCGGGTGTATAAGATGAGGGAACGTTTTGCAGCACACCTGCTGAAAACCACTGATGAGAGAGACACATACAGAGACACAGAGAGAGACACAGAGAGAGACACAGAGAGACATACAGAGACAGAGACATACAGAGACAGAGAGAGAGACATACAGAGACAGAGAGAGAGACATACAGAGACAGAGAGAGAGACATACAGAGACAGAGAGAGAGAGACATACAGAGACAGACAGAGAGACATACAGAGACATACAGAGACATACAGAGACAGAGAGAGACATACAGAGACAGAGAGAGAGAGACATACAGAGACAGAGAGAGAGACATACAGAGACAGAGAGAGACATACAGAGACAGACAGAGAGACAGAGAGAGAGAGACATACAGAGACAGAGAGAGACATACAGAGACATAGAGAGACATACAGAGAGAGAGACATACAGAGAGAGAGAGACATACAGAGACACAGAGACATACAGAGACAGAGAGAGAGACATACAGAGACAGAGAGAGAGAGACATACAGAGACAGACAGAGAGACATACAGAGACAGAGAGAGACATACAGAGACAGACAGAGAGACAGAGAGAGAGAGACATACAGAGACAGAGAGAGACATACAGAGACATAGAGAGACATACAGAGAGAGAGACATACAGAGAGAGAGAGACATACAGAGACACAGAGAGACATACAGAGAGAGAGACATACAGAGACAGAAAGAGACATACAGAGACAGAGAGAGAGAGACATACAGAGACAGACAGAAAGACATACAGAGACAGAGAGAGACATACAGAGACAGACAGAGAGACAGAGAGAGAGAGACATACAGAGACAGAGAGAGACATACAGAGACATAGAGAGACATACAGAGAGAGAGACATACAGAGAGAGAGAGACATACAGAGACACAGAGAGACATACAGAGAGAGAGACATACAGAGACAGAAAGAGACATACAGAGACAGAGAGAGAGAGACATACAGAGACAGAGAGAGAGACATACAGAGACAGAGAGAGACATACAGAGACAGACAGAGAGACAGAGACAGAGACAGAGACAGAGAGAGACATACAGAGACAGACAGAGAGACAGAGAGAGAGAGACATACAGAGACAGAGAGAGACATACAGAGACATAGAGAGACATACAGAGAGAGAGACATACAGAGAGAGAGAGACATACAGAGACAGAGAGAGACATACAGAGAGAGAGACATACAGAGACAGAAAGAGACATACAGAGACAGAGAGAGACATACAGAGAGAGAGACATACAGAGACAGAGACATACAGAGACAGAAAGAGACATACAGAGACAGAGAGAGACATACAGAGACAGAAAGACATACAGAGACAGAGAGAGACATACAGAGACAGAGAGACAGAGAGAGACATACAGAGACAGAGAGACAGAGAGAGACATACAGAGACAGAGAGAGACATACAGAGACAGAGAGAGACATACAGAGACAGAGAGAGACATACAGAGACAGAGAGACAGAGAGAGACATACAGAGACAGAGAGAGACATACAGAGACACAGAGAGACATACAGAGACACAGAGAGACATACAGAGACAGAGACATATACAGAGACACAGAGAGGCATACAGAGACACAGAGAGACATACAGAGACAGAGAGAGACATACAGAGACAGAGAGAGACATACAGAGACACATACAGAGACACAGAGAGACATACAGAGACACAGAGAGACATACAGAGACACAGAGAGACATACAGAAACACAGAGAGACATACAGAGACAGAAAGAGACATACAGAGACAGAGAGAGACATACAGAGACAGAGAGAGAGAGAGACATACAGAGACAGAGAGAGACATACAGAGACACAGAGAGACATACAGAGACACAGAGAGACAGAGAGACAGAGAGAGATATACAGAGACAGAGAGAGACATACAGAGACACAGAGAGACATACAGAGACACAGAGAGACATACAGAGACAGACAGAGACATACAGAGACATACAGAGACACAGAGAGACATACAGAGACAGAGAGAGACATACAGAGACACAGAGAGACATACAGAGACACAGAGAGACATACAGAGACACAGAGATACATACAGAGACACAGAGAGACATACAGAGACAGAGAGAGACAGACAGAGACAGAGAGAGACATACAGAGACACAGAGAGACATACAGAGACAGAGAGAGACATACAGAGACACAGAGAGACATACAGAGACACAGAGAGACATACAGAGACACAGAGAGACATACAGAAACACAGAGAGACATACAGAGACAGAGAGAGACATACAGAGACAGAGAGAGAGACATACAGAGACAGAGAGAGAGAGACATACAGAGACACAGAGAGACATACAGAGACACAGAGAGACATACAGAGACACAGAGAGACATACAGAGACAGAGAGAGATATACAGAGACAGAGAGAGACATACAGAGACACAGAGAGACATACAGAGACACAGAGAGACATACAGAGACATACAGAGACATACAGAGACATACAGAGACACAGAGAGACATACAGAGACACAGAGAGACATACAGAGACACAGAGAGACATACAGAGACACAGAGAGGCATACAGAGACACAGAGATACATACAGAGACAGAGAGAGACATACAGAGACAGAGAGAGAGAGAGACAGAGAGAGAGAGACATACAGAGACACAGAGAGACATACAGAGACAGAGAGAGACATACAGAGACACAGAGAGACATACAGAGACACAGAGAGAGACATACAGAGACAGAGAGAGACATACAGAGACACAGAGAGACATACAGAGACATACAGAGACATACAGAGACATACAGAGACACAGAGAGACATACAGAGACACAGAGAGACATGCAGAGACACAGAGAGACATACAGAGACACAGAGAGGCATACAGAGACACAGAGATACATACAGAGACAGAGAGAGACATACAGAGACAGAGAGAGACATACAGAGACAGAGAGAGACATACAGAGACAGAGAGAGACATACAGAGACAGAGAGAGAGACATACAGAGACAGAGAGAGACATACAGAGACATACAGAGACAGAGAGAGACATACAGAGACAGAGAGAGACATACAGAGACAGAGAGAGACATACAGAGACAGAGAGAGACATACAGAGACACAGAGAGACATACAGAGACAGAGAGAGACATACAGAGACAGAGAGAGACATACAGAGACAGAGAGAGACATACAGAGACAGAGAGAGAGACATACAGAGACAGACAGAGAGAGACAGAGACAGAGAGAGAGACATACAGAGACAGACAGAGAGACATACAGAGACAGAGAGAGAGACATACAGAGACAGAAAGAGAGAGACAGAGACAGAGAGAGAGACATACAGAGACACAGAGAGACATACAGAGACACAGAGAGACATACAGAGACAGAGACGGTCCTCCTCTTACCTGTCCCCATGTACCCTGGTGGGAATTGCTGTAGAATACCCATAGTGCCGTTGGGCAAAGCGGGGCCGCCAATGGACGGCAGCAAGGGAATGGGCATCGTTGACGTGGAAACCAGGGGGGCCATGCCTGTAGCTGTTGGGATCATGGGGGTGAGGCCGCTCATAGGTGTCATGGGTGAGAGGTTAGGGGTGAGCATGGCGATGCCTCCGGGCATCATAAAAAGGTTTGGCACGGCACCCGTTCCTGGAGAGACACACAACATTAAAGAGACAAAATAAATATTAAGATGAAGCATCGACAGACATACTGAGAACAGAAGAGAAGTCTACGCATGTGTGTCCAAGGTTCTGTTTTAAAGTACCGTAGCGCGAGGCGGACATGGCGTCCATAGAGGAGGGGTTAGGGGCGGGCACTGGCGGTTGCTTCATGATGATTGGTAAAGTTGAGAGAAGGGGCGTGCCCTGCAGTTTGAGCTTAATGAGCTTCATGGAGATGGAGAACTCCAACCTGTCCATCTTCCCATCCTTACCCATGTCAGCCAGCGCCCTGGGGGTCAGAGAGGGTCATTACTATAGAATATACTCACACGGGGAACAAACATGTAGACATATTGATTACGTGTTACTTCCTTACTCTGTGTGTGACTGGAGAGCAGCTGGTCACAAGATAGAATGCCAGCACACGTCTGTGTGTGTGTGTGTGTGTGTGTGTGTGTGTGTGTGTGTGTGTGTGTGTGTGTGTGTGTGTGTGTGTGTGTGTGTGTGTGTGTGTGTGTGTGTGTGTGTGTGTGTGTGTGTGTGTGTGTGTGTGTGTGTGTGTGTGTGTGTGTGTGTGTGTGTGTGTGTGTGTGTGTGTGTGTGTGTGTGTGTACTGTGAATAAAGTTAATGTTTAGCATTTGTTATATTTTCCCTTTTTGTCATACACTATCTGCCAGTGTTAGTGCAGGGTGCGGGTAGAATGTTATGGATTGTTCTCAAATATGTTGATAGTGTTTGACTGGAGGCGCAAGGGCTGAGGACACACTGTTTATTACTGTATTCTGTGACGGTGTGTGATTCAGTAGCGGACTTCCTAAGTGCCTCTCAGCTGGCGTTTACACGACTCTTCTTCACTGTCATCTTGGTAAGAAAATCCAGTGTATATTTGGCCTTGTGTTTTAGGTTATTGTCCTGCTGACAGGTGAATTCTTCTCCCAGTGTCTGGTGGAAAGCCGACTGATTTTGCCTGTGCTTAGCTCCATTCTGTTAATTTTTTTTATCCTGAAAAACTCCCCTGTCCTTAACGATGACAAGCATACCCATAACATGATGCAGCCACATCTATGCTTGAAAATAAGGAGAGTGGTACTCAGTAATGTGTTGTATTGGATTTTCCCCAAACCTAACACTTTGTATTCAGGACAAAAAGGTCAATTCTTTGCCACATTTTTTGCAGTATTACTTTAGTGCATTGTTGCAAACAGGATGCATGTTTTTGAATATTTTTATTATGTACAGGTTTCCTTCTTTTCACTGTCATTTAAGTTAGTAATTGTGGTGTAACTACAATGTTGTTGATCCATCCTCAGTTTTCTCCTATCACAGCTATTAAACTCTGTAACTGTTTTAAAGTCCAAGACCATTGGCCTCATGGTGAAATCCCTAAGTGGTTTCCTTCCTCTCCGGAAACTAAGTTAGGAAGGAAGCCTGTATCTTTGTAGTGACTCGGTGTATTGATACACCATCCAAAGTATAATTAATAATGTCACTATGCTCAAAGGGATATTCAATGTCTGCTTTAAAAAAAATCTATCTACCAATAGGTGCACTTCTTTGTGAGGCAATGGAAAACCTCCCTGGTCTTTGTGGTTGAATCTGTGTTTGAAATTCACTGCTCGACTGAGGGACCCTACAGATGTGTGGAGTACCGAGATGAGGTAGTCATTCAAAAATCATGCTCAACACTATTACTGCACACAGGGTGACTTGTTAAGCACATTTTACCCATTCACTTATTTAGGCAATAACAAAGGGATTGAATAACTGTTGACTCAAGACATTTTAGCTTTTCATTTTGTATTAATTTGTAAAAGTTTTGAAAAACATAATTCCACTTTGACAGTATTGGGTATTGTGTGTGACAATGTAATCTATTACTGGCCAGTGACAATGTAATCTATTACTGGTAAGTGACAATGTAATCTATTACTGGCCAGTGACAATGTAATCTATTACTGACCAGTGACAATGTAATCTATTACTGGCCAGTGACAATGTAATCTATTACTGGCCAGTGACAATGTAATCTATTACTGGCCAGTGACAATGTAATCCATTCTATATTCAGGAAGTAACTAAATGTAAAGTCCAGGGGTGTGAATACTTTCTGAAGAGACTGTATATGGAAGTAGTTTATCGCCAAAATAAATTAAATAAACAAATGATAATAATAATAATAACCCTGGTCTTTCTTATATCTCTCAGATACAGGACAGATACTTTAAATGAAACTTTATTCTCTGATATATTTTTGGACCATCTGTTTTTCCATGTATGAATCAGGTATCCAATGCATTTCTATGTGCTAATAGCAGTAAATTCAATGGTTTTGTCTGTAATGTCGGACCACAGTAAGACTAGCTGTCGCCATTGGCTAATGGATCCTAATAAATCAAATGTTTAATCAAAATCAAATAGCTAAATTACCCCCCTCCCTCCAGCTTAGACTGTTAAGGATTAAGGTTAATAATATTATAATTCTCTGTTGAGCAACTTGTAATTACTTACTTACGGTCTGTCTGTCTGTCTGTCTGTCTGTCTGTCTGTCTGTCTGTCTGTCTGTCTGTCTGTCTGTCTGTCTGTCTGTCTGTCTGTCTGTCTGTCTGTCTGTCTGTCTGTCTGTCTGTCTGTCTGTCTGTCTGTCTGTACCATATCTCTGCAAGAACCGAGGAGGGAAGACCCGACTGCAAGAAGAACTTCCTGGCCCGCTCCCCTGGAGAGAGAGAGAGAGAGAGAGAGAGAGAGAGAGAGAGAGAGAGAGAGAGAGAGAGAGAGAGAGAGAGAGAGAGAGAGAGAGAGAGAGAGAGAGAGAGAGAGAGAGAGAAGGAGAGAGCAAGAGAGAGAAAGATAAAGAGCGAGAGAACAAGAGAGCAAGAGAGAGAGAGAGAGAGAAGGAGAGAGCGAGAGAGAGAGAGAGAGAGAGAGAGAGAGAGAGAGAGAGAGAGAGAGAGAGAGAGAGAGAGAGAGAGAGAGAGAGAGAGAGAGAGAGAGAGAGAGAGAGAGAAGGAGAGAGGAAGAGAGAGAAAAAGATAAAGAGCGAGAGAACAAGAGAGCAAGAGAGAGAGAGAGAGAGAAGGAGAGAGCGAGAGAGAGAGAGAGAGAGAGAGAGAGAGAGAGAGAGAGAAAGAGCGAGAACAAGAGAGAGAAAGAAAGAGAGAACGAGAGAGAGAGAGAGAGAGAGAGAGAGAGAGAGAGAGAGAGAGAGAGAGAGAGAGAGAGAGAGAGAGAGAGAGAGAGAGAGAGAGAGAGAACGAGAGAGAGAGAACGAGAGTGAGAGAGAGAGAGAGAACGAGAGAGAGAACGAGAGAGAACGAGAAAGAGAGAACGAGAGAGAGAGAACGAGAGAGAGAGAACGAGAGAGAACGAGAAAGAGAGAACAAGAGAGAGAGAGAGAGAGAGAGAGAGAACGAGAGAGAGACAACAGAAAAGACATCACAGTATGGAGAGATGGGGGAGAAAACGTAGTAAAATGTTGGTGTGGACGCATGCGGTGTCTTGGTACCTGAGATGTAGCCCATGGTGGGAGAGAGGGTGTCAAACTGTTTATCATGGTTGTTCCTCTCTTCTGGAGAGATAGCCCACACACTGAGGTCACCTGGAGACGGAGAGAGGGTGTCAAACTATCTGTCAGGCCTACATGTCTGTCAGGCCTACACGTCTGTCAGGCCTACACGTCTGTCAGGCCTACACGTCTGTCAGGCCTACACGTCTGTCAGGCCATCACGTCTGTCAGGCCATCACGTCTGTCAGGCCATCACGTCTGTCAGGACATCACGTCTGTCAGGCCTACACGTCTGTCAGGCCATCACGTCTGTCAGGCCTACACGTCTGTCAGGCCATCACGTCTGTCAGGCCTACACGTCTGTCAGGCCATCACGTCTGTCAGGCCTACACGTCTGTCAGGCCATCACGTCTGTCAGGCCTACACGTCTGTCAGGCCATCACGTCTGTCAGGCCTACACGTCTGTCAGGCCATCACGTCTGTCAGGCCTACACGTCTGTCAGGCCATCACGTCTGTCAGGCCATCTCTGTCAGGCCATCACGTCTGTCAGGCCATCACGTCTGTCAGGACATCACGTCTGTCAGGCCTACACGTCTGTCAGGCCATCACGTCTGTCAGGCCTACACGTCTGTCAGGCCATCACGTCTGTCAGGCCATCACGTCTGTCAGGCCATCACGTCTGTCAGGCCATCACGTCTGTCAGGCCATCACGTCTGTCAGGCCATCACGTCTGTCAGGCCTACACGTCTGTCTGGCCTACACGTCTGTCAGGCCTACACGTCTGTCAGGCCATCACGTCTGTCAGGCCATCACGTCTGTCAGGCCATCACGTCTGTCAGGCCTACACGTCTGTCAGGCCTACACGTCTGTCAGGCCTACACGGCTGTCAGGCCATCACGTCTGTCAGGACAAGGCAAACAGGTCTGTCACCTGTCGCTTTAGTCATTTAGCAGACACTTTAATCCAGAGATTTACAGTAGTGAGTGAGAGATTTACAGTAGTGAGTGAGAGATTTACAGTAGTGAGTCATTTAGCAGACACTTTTATCCAGAGAGACTTACAGTAGAGTGTAATTTAGAGGACATCAATCCAGAGAGATTTACAGTAGTGAGTCATTTAGCAGACACTCTAATCCAGAGAGATTTTCAGTAGTGAGTCAGCGAGATTAACAGTAGTGAGTCAGAGAGATTTACAGTAGTGAGTCAGAGAGATTAACAGTAGTGAGTGCATCCATTTTCATACTGGTCCCTCGTGGGAATGAACCCACAACTCTGGCGCCACACAGTACCAACTGAGCCACCCTCCCAGGGGCTTACTGAAAGTGGACACGGGGCTTACTGAATGTGGACACGGGGCTTACTGAAAGTGGACACGGGGCTTACTGAAAGTGGACACGGGGCTTACTGAAAGTGGACACGGGGCTTACTGAAAGTGGACACGGGGCTTACTGAAAGTGGACACGGGGCTTACTGAAAGTGGACACGGAGCTTACTGAAAGTAGACACGGGGCTTACTGAAAGTAGCTTACTGAAAGTGGACACGGGGCTTACTGAAAGTAGACACGGGGCTTACTGAAAGTAGCTTACTGAAAGTGGACACGGGGCTTACTGAAAGTGGACACGGGGCTTACAGTACAGTACAGGACAATATTACTTGGATCCAGTAGGTAGAGTATGTTTGTGCTGGGACTGATCTGTCTTCTCAGTAGGGTTTCGCCCTGTTAATCCAGGCTAATTTCACATCGTTCAGACTGAACAGGGAGAACCACATAACAGAGGTACGTAGAGTTAGATACAACAGAACAGTATCAGGGAGGGACGTAGAGTTAGATACAACAGAACAGTATCAGGGAGGGACGTAGAGTTAGATACAACAGAACAGTATCAGGGAGGGACGTAGAGTTAGATACAACAGAACAGTATCAGGGAGGGACGTAGAGTACAGTAGATACAGCAGTAGAACAGACTCAGGTACAGTAGACAGTAGATACAGCAGTAGAACAGACTCAGGCACAGTAGACAGTAGATACAGCAGTAGAACAGACTCAGGTATAGTAGACAGTAGATACAGTAGTAGAACTGATTCAGGTACAGTAGACATTAGATACAGCAGTAGAACTGACTCAGGTACAGTAGATACAGCAGTATAACAGACTCAGGTACAGTAGATACAGCAGTAGAACAGACTCAGGTACAGTAGACAGTAGATACAGCAGTAGAACTGACTCAGGTACAGTAGACACAGCAGTAGAACAGACTCAGGTACAGTAGACAGTAGATACAGCAGTAGAACAGACTCAGGTACAGTAGACAGTAGATACAGCAGTAGAACAGACTCAGGTACAGTAGATACAGCAGTAGAACAGATACAGGAGCTAGATAGTGAGAGACAGAGTGGTGCTGCAGTGAACAGCACAGAGAACTATAACCTGCAGCGAGGACAGTCTGGAGGGTAGAGACTCATAATGATAATACAGCGGAATGTGCCATTGAGGGAGAGCGGGAAAATGACCGAACGCACACACACAGACAGACACAGACAGACAGACAGACAGACAGACAGACAGACAGACAGACAGACAGACAGACAGACAGACAGACAGACAGACAGACAGACAGACAGACAGACAGACAGACAGACAGACAGACAGACAGACAGACAGACAGACACACACACAGAGAGACACACACAGACACAGACAGACACACACACACACAGAGTAATGAAGCCGTGGTCTTACCATTCATGGCTGCAGGTGGCAGAGGGGGCGGCTCCCGTTCCTCTACTCAGCCGGCCGGCTCGCAGTCATCTGCAAAACACACACGCCCACACTAGTGTCCAAGCACACAAACACACTGAGCAAAACGTCCTCTCATTAATAATGAAGGGAGGGCAGAGCGCTGCTCATCCCAGAGAGAGAGATAAGGAGAGAGATAAAGAGAGAGAGAGAGATAGAGAGAGAGAGATAAAGAGAGAGATAAAGAGAGAGAGATAAAAAGAGAGAGAGAGAGAGAGAGAAAGAGAGAGAGATAAAGAGAGAGAGATAAAGAGGGCAGTAAAAAGAGAGAGAGATAAAGAGAGAGTACACAGTGGCAGAATACCTGACCACTGTGACTGACCCAAACTTAAGGAAAGCATTGACTATGTACAGACTCAGTGAGCATAGCCTTGCTATTGAGAAAGGCCGCCGTAGGCAGACAAGGATCTCAAGAGAAAGACCGGCTATGTGCTCACTGCCCACAAAATGAGGTGGAAACTGAGCTGCACTTCCCAACCTCCTGCCCAATGTATGATCACATTAGAGAGACATATTTCCCTCAGATTACACAGATCCACAAAGAATTTGAAAACAAACCCAATTTGATAAACTCCCATATATACTGGGTGAAATTCCACAGTGTGCCATCACAGCAACAAGATTTGAGACCTGTTGCCACGAGTAAAGGGGAACCAGTGAAGAACAAACACCATTATAAATACAACCCATATTTATGCTTATTTATTTTTCCCTTGTGTACTTTAACCATTTGTACATTGTCACAAAACTGTATATATATGACATTTGTAATGTCTTTATTGTTTTGAAACTTCTGTATGTGTAATGTTTATTGTTAATTTTTATTGTTTATTTCACTTTTGTATATTAACTACCTCACTTGCTTTGGCAATGTTAACACGTTTCCCATGCCAATAAAGACCCTTGAATTTAATTGAATTGAATTTGAATTGATAAAGAGAGGAGCAGCTGCTCAGTTTCTCATTGGTCAGTAGGTTAACAGGGTTTCTCCTGTTGCCCTTAGAGTCACACACAGAGACCCCAGGGCCACGTCCCAACTCTACAGCTACACAGAGACCCCAGGGCCACGTCCCAACTCTACAGCTACACAGAGACCCCAGGGCCACGTCCCAACTCAACAGCTACACAGAGACCCCAGGGCCACGTCCCAACTCTACAGCTACACAGAGACCCCAGGGCCACTTCCCAACTCTACAGCTACACAGAGACCCCAGGGCCACTTCCCAACTCTACAGCTACACAGAGACACTAGGACCACGTCCCAACTCTACAGCTACACAGAGACCCCAGGGCCACTTCCCAACTCTACAGCTACACAGAGACCCCAGGGCCACTTCCCAACTCTACAGCTACACAGAGACCCCAGGGCCACTTCCCAACTCTACAGCTACACAGAGACCCCAGGGCCACTTCCCAACTCTACAGCTACACAGAGACCCCAGGGCCACTTCCCAACTCAACAGCTACACAGAGACCCCAGGGCCACTTCCCAACTCTACAGCTACACAGAGACCCCATGGCCACTTCCCAACTCTACAGCTACACAGAGACACTAGGACCACGTCCCAACTCTACAGCTACACAGAGACCCCAGGGCCACGTCCCAACTCTACAGCTACACAGAGACCCCAGGGCCACTTCCCAACTCTACAGCTACACAGAGACCCCAGTAGGCCGTCATTGTAAAAGAAGAATTTGATTTAACTGACTTGTCTAGTTAAATAAAGGTTGAATAAAAATCCCCTTGTTCTCCCCAGCTACAGCAGGATAATGTAACCCGTAAAAGAACCGCTTCCAAACTCAAACACACCATTAACCGACATGAACAAGCCATTGTAGTGGTTACAGTGGTCAGGAGAACGCATGGCAGACTGGTCGACTATACAGATCAATTACAATTAACAGGAAAAATGTAGAAAACACTGTGTGTGTTCGACTAACATGGACATTATTTTGATTTACTGAGAAGAAAGCCAGCAAGCCAGAAAGGCAGCCAGCCAGCCAGCCAGCCAGCCAGCCAGCCTGCCTGCACAGGTGAAGGGTAGAGGTGTGTGTGAAGAAAGGTGTGTGTAATAACAAGCATAGCACCAAAACATCTAAACTCCTCAACAAGCATTTTCGCTAGATATTTGTTGGCTTTCTTGTGGAGGCAACCAGCTCTTCCTTAAGCTCACGAAGGCTTCTCCTCTTGACAGCATTATTATCCTTGCTTAGCAAACCCAACTTACTTACGTAAAAGTAGATGACACAGTGACTCACTGTAGCTCAGTTGGTAGAGCATGGCGCTTGTAACGCCAGGGTAGTGGGTTCGATTCCCGGGACCACCCATACGTAGAATGTATGCACACATGACTGTAAGTCGCTTTGGATAAAAGCGTCTGCTAAATGGCATATATTAGATCTTGATGCTATGACGGCCATAACTGAATCCATGGTGTTTATTAACTCATTCATACCCCCAGACTTATTCCACATTTAGTTACATCCTGAATTCAAAAATGTACACACAATAACCCACAATGACAAAAGTGAAAACATGTTTTTAGACATTTTTGCAAATGTATTAAAAAAATGAAATACTTAAATATCTAATGTTCATAAGTATTCATGCCACTGAGTCAACACATGTTAGAATAAGCTTTGGCAGTGATTAGAGCTGTGAGTCTTTCTGGTTATGTCTAAGAGTTTTGCACACCTGGATTGTACAATATTTGCACATCATTATTTAAAAAATTCTTCGAGCTCTGTCAAGTTGGTGGTTGATCATTGCTAGACAGCCATTTTCAAGTCTTTCCATAGTCAAATCTGTAACTAGGCCACTCAGGAACATTCAATGTCATCTTGGTAAGATACTCCAGTGTATATTTGGCCTTGTGTTTCAGGTTATTTTCCAGCTGAAAGGTGATTTAATCTCCCAGTGTCTGGTGGAAAGCACACTGAACAAGGTTTTGCATGTGTCTAGCTCCATTCTGTTTATTTTTATCCTAAAAGACTCCCAAGTCCTTGCCGATGACAAGCATACCCACAACCTGATGCAGCCACCACAGTGCTTGAAAATATGAGGAGTGGTATTCGGTAATGTGTTATGTTAGATTTGTTCCAAACTTAACACTTTCTATTCAGGACATTGAGTTAATTTCTTTGCCACATTTTTTTCAGTTTTACTTTAGTTAGTTGTTGCAAACAAGATGCGTGTTTTGGATTGTTTTATATTCTGTACAGGTTTCCTTCCCTTCACTGTGTCAATTGGGTTAGCATTGTGGAAGAACTACAATGTTGTTCATCCATCAGTTTGTTCCTATCACAGCCATTAAACTCTGTTTTAATGTCACCATTGGCCTCATGGTGAAATCCCTAAGTGGTTTCCTCTCCGGCAACTGAGTTAGGAAGGACAATGTATCTTTGTAGCGGCTGGGTGTATTGATACACCATCCAAAGTGTAATTAATAACTTCACTATTCTCAATTCAAGATTCAATGGCTCCTCCAGTTTTTTTTACCCATCTACCAATTTGTAAGTCGCTCTGGATAAGAGCGTCTGCTAAATGACTTAAATGTAAATGTAAATACCAATAGGTGCCCTTCTGTGCAAGGCATTGGAAAACCTCCCTGTGGTTGAATCTGTGTTTGAAATTCACTGCTCGACTGAGGGATCTTACAGATAATTGTATGTGTTGGGTACAGACGAGGTAGTCATTCAAAAACCATGTTAAATACTGTCATTGCACACAGAGTGAGTCCATGAAACTTATTATGTGACTTTTTGTTAAGGATTTAGGCTTACCATAACGAACCATAACAAACCAAACAAACCATAACGAACCATAACAAACCATAACAAACCATAACGAACCATAACGAACCATAAACCATAACAAACCATAACAAACCATAACGAACCATAACGAACCATAACGAACCATAACAAACCATAACGAACCATAACGAACCATAACAAACCATAACGAACCATAACAAACCATAACAAACCATAACAAACCATAACAAACCATAACAAACCATAACAAACCATAACAAACCAAACGAACCATAACGAACCATAACGAACCACATAACAAACCATAACAAACCATAACAAACCATAACAAAGGGGTTGAATACTTAGGCACTGTATGTGGCAGGGACTCCAGAAAATCACAGACTGTAAAGGCGAAAACCACACCAACGCCTTGCTCTCGGATAAGGGAAACATGGGGACTGTCTGCCCACGAGGACTGTCTGCCTACGAGGACTGTCTGCCTACGAGGACTGTCTGCCTACGAGGACTGTCTGCTCAGGAGGAATGTCCGCTCACGTTCGCCGTGGCCGACACGAGTAAGACATTTAAGCATGTTAACCCTCGCAAGGCTGCCGGCCCAGACGGCATAACAAGCTGCATCCTCAGAGTTGTGCAGACCAGCAGGCTGGAGTGTTTACAGACATATTCAATCTCTCCCTATCCCAGTCTGTCATCCCCTCTTGCTTCAAAATGTCCACCATTGTTCCTGTACCCAAGAAAGTGAAAGTACCTTCCCTAAATGTCTATCGTAGCACTCAGTCCTGTCATCATGAAGTGCTTTGAGAGACTAGTCAAGGATCATAGCACCTCCATCTTACCCAACACCTTAGACCACGTGTCAAACTCATTCCATGGAGGACCGAATGTCTGCAGATTTTTGCTCCACCCTTGTACTTGATAGAATTAAAGTCACTAATTAGTAAGGAACTCCCCTCACCTGTTTTTTTTAGGTCATTTTAAAAAAAAACATTTAAAAAAACTAAAACATACAGACACTTGGCCCACCATGGAATGAGTTCGACACCCCTGCCCTAGACCCACAACCATTTACATACCGCCCCAACAGATCCATGGATGTAGCAATCGCACTGCCTTTCCCATCTGGACAAGAAGAATACCTATGTAAGAATGCTGTTCATCGACTACATCTCATCCCTCAACACCATAGTGCCTTCCAATTTCATCACTAAGCTCGGGGCCCTTGGGTCTGAACCCCGCCCTGTGCAACAGAGTCATATGGACTTCCTGAAGGGCCGACTCCAGGTGGTACAGGTAGGCAACAAAAACTCCACCACACTGATCATCAACAAGGGGACCCCACAAGGGTGCGTGCTCAGCCCCCTTCTGCACTCCCTGTTCACCCATGACTACGTGACCATGTGCATGTCCAACTCAATCATCAAGTTTGCAGGTAACAGCGGTAGGCCTGATTACCAACAATGACGAGACTACAGGGAGGGAGGTGGTGAGGGCCCTGGTGGAGTGGTGCCAGGAAAATAACCACTCCCTTAATGTCAACCAAATGAAGGAGCTGATCAAGGACTTCAGGAGAAAGCACGTCCCCGACCACATGAGTGGAGAGGGTGAAAAGCTTCAAGTTCCTCAGCGTGCATGCAAAATAGCGCACCCAGAGAAGCCAAGGGAGGTGATAGGTCGGAATGAAGTGGACCCACAATTGTACAAAAATAATACCTGAATTTATTACAGATATAGGGTTTCAGGATACAAGGCTTGTCTCAAACAGTCCATAGCAGCAACATTCAGGACATGAAAACTCACAAAAAATGATAAATGTCGAGTCTAAAACTCAGCGTCTCAAAAGGGTTCCTACTGCATCTAAGTCTGGGCCTAAATGGTAAACTTCTGATGACCAGGTGGCGAATCGCATCTCTGCATGTCTGGCAGACATATCAGTGTGGATGACGGATCACCACCTCAAGCTGAACTTCGGCAAGACGGAGCTGCTCTTCCTCCCGGGGAAGGAGTGCCCGTTCCATGATCTCGCCATGACTCCATTGTGTCCTCCTCCCAGAGCGCTAAGAACCTTGGCGTGATCCTGGACAACACCCTGTCGTTCTCAACTAACATCAAGGCGGTGGCCCGTTCCTGTAGGTTCATGCTCTACAACATCCGCAGAGTACGACCCTGCCTCACACAGGAAGCGGCGCAGGTCCTAATCCAGGCACTTGTCATCTCCCGTCTGGATTACTGCAACTCGCTGTTGACTGGGCTCCCTGCCTGTGCCATTAAACCCCTACAAGTCATCCAGAACGCCGCAGCCCGTCTAGTGTTCAACCTTCCCAAGTTCTCTCACGTCACCCCGCTCCTCCGCTCTCTCCACTGGCTTCCAGTTGAAGCTCGCATCCGCTACAAGACCATGGTGCTTGCCTACGGAGCTGTGAGGGGAACGGCACCTCAGTACCTCCAGGCTCTGATCAGGCCCTACACCCAAATAAGGGCACTGCGTTCATCCACCTCTGGCCTGCTCGCCTCCCTACCACTGAGGAAGTACAGTTCCCGCTCAGCCCAGTCAAAACTGTTCGCTGCTCTGGCTCCCCAATGGTGGAACAAACTCCCTCACGACGCCAGGACAGCGGAGTCAATCACCACCTTCCGGAGACACCTGAAACCCCACCTCTTTAAGGAATACCTAGGATAGGATAAAGTAATCCTTCTCACCCTCCCCTCCCCCCCCTTAAAATATTTAGATGCACTATTGTAAAGTGGCTGTTCCACTGGATGTCATAAGGTGAATGCACCAATTTGTAAGTCGCTCTGGATAAGAGCGTCTGCTAAATGACTTAAATGTAAATGTAAATGTAAACAGCATAACTAGGGGATTACCCCTTTTCCAGATCTAAACAGAGCCCAACTCCCCTTACTGGGACTAAATATTGTCTACCAGAACAGCCTAAATCAACTGTCTGTGGAGCACAATGTAAAATGGTGTTCAAATCTCAGCTGAAAGAAAAGGAAAACATGTATCCCTTTTGATCCTAAACCCCACCCACACTTATTAACCAATGAGAAGCAGCATTTAATTAGAATAACTTTACTTTGTTAATTAGACCAGGTAACACTATGGAAAACATGATTCGTTAATTGATTTCATTTGTTTAAAATCACCATATTTCGTCATGTACAACTTAGTTTAAAAGACAGAGCTACATCAAATAGAAGATGATTAGAACTACTACTGAGGGAGAATAAACGCATGGCTGAACTACATGCTAATTATCTAACACACCACACCTGGTTTAAACCTGAACAACCAACTCGGTAGCAAACAACAAAGGAACACATAAACTGGTAGATAGCCATGCATGGAAAGGTCAGAAACACCTGAACTGGTAGATAGCCATACATGGGAAGGTCAGGAACACATAAACTGGTAGATAGCCATGCATGGGAAGGTCAGGAACACATAAACTGGTAGATAGCCATGCATGGGAAGGTCAGGAACACATAAACTGGTAGATAGCCATGCATGGAAAGGTCAGAAACACCTGAACTGGTAGATAGCCATGCATGGAACTTTGCACTTTATCCAAACCACACATGTATATATATTGAATCATTTAAAGATAATATTAACTTCCATTTTAAAATGGTAATGAGGCCAGACGAAGGCTGCCTCTTCACAGTGCACATCACTGACAACCTGAAAATGGTCCACACACACAGACAGTGTGGTGAAGAAGGTGCAACATCGCGCCTCTTCAACACAAGGAGGCTGAAGAAGTTTAGCTTGGCCCCTAAGACCCTCAGGAACTACTACAGATGCACCATTGAGAGCATCCTGTCGACCTGTATCGCCGTCCGGGCTCTACAGAGGGTGGTGAGTCACCAGGGGAACACTGCCTGCCCACCTGGTGTCACAGGAAGGCCAAGAAGATCATCAAGGACACGAGGTCACCCGAGCCACAACCTGTTCACCCCACTACCATCTAGAAGGTGGAGACAGTACAGGTGCATCAAAGCTGAGACCTAGAGACTGAAGCACAGCTTCTATCTCCAGGCCATCAGACTGTTAAATAGTTATCATCAGCCGGCATCCGCCCACTACCCTGCCCTGAACATTAGTCACTGTTACTAGCCGGCTACCACCTGGCACTCTACCCTGCACCTTACAGACTGCTGCCCAATGTACATAGAGTCATTGAACACTGGTCGCTTTAACAATGTTTACATACTGTTTTACCCACTTTATATGTAAATACTATATTCTAGTCAAGGCTATATAACTACTGCTGTACACACCTTTTCTATTCATACACTGTCCATACACACCATCATATACATTTACAGTGTATTTACACTGAACAAAAATATAAAATGCAACATGTAAAGTGTTGGTCCCATGTTTTCATGAACTGAAATAAAAGATCCCAGAAATGTTCCATATTCACAAAAAAAAAGGTTTCTTTCTCTCAAATTTTGTGCACACATTTTATACATCCCTGTTAGTGAGCATTTCTCATTTGCCAAAATAATCCATCCACCTGACAGGTGTGGCATATGAAGAAGCTGATAAAAACAGCATGATCATTACACGGGTGCACCTTGTTCTGGGGACAACGTAGAATGTATGCACACATGACTGTAAGTCGCTTTGGATAAAAGCGTCTGCTAAATGGCATATATTATTATTATATTATATAAAAGGCCACTCTAAAATGTGCAGATGTCACACAACACAGTGCCACAGATGTCTCAAGTTTTGAGGGAGTGAGAAATTGGCATGTTGACTGCAGGAATGTTCACCAGAGCAGTTGCCAGCAAATGTAATGTTAATTTCTCTACCATAAGCCGCCTCAAATGTTGTTTTAGAGAATTTGTATTATGTCCTACCGGCCTCACGACCAAAGACCACGTGTATGACGTGTGGGTGAGAGGTTTGCTGATGTCAACGTTGTGAACAGACTGCCCCATGGTGGCAGTGGGGTCATGGTATGGGCAGGCATAAGCTACTGACAAACAACACAATTGCATTTTATCGATGGCAATTTGAATGCACAAAAATACCTGATCCACACCACTACATTTTAACAGGGCAGGTGACCAACAGATGCATATCTGTATTCCCAGTCATGTGAAATCCATAGATTAGGGCCTAATGAATATATTTCATTTGACTGAATTCCTTATATGAACGGTGACTCAGTAAAACCGATTACATTTTGCATGTTGCGTTTATATTTTTGTTCAGTATTTATTCTGGACTCTGACACTGCATGTCCTAATATTTCTATAATTCCATTCTTAAAATTTTGGAGAAAAAAAAAATGTTCAGAATTGACCAAAGGGACATTTCTAAATTGATCAAATGGGACAGATATGGCCTGTGGGCCACCAGTTGAATAGCCCTGCCCTACAGGATGCTGGAGGTTGAGGCTTTAGAATTTATCTGTCCTGTCCCAAATAAACCCTTAGCGCCTGACCATAGAACCTTACAGATGGGAAGGTTTGGACAGGTGTACTAGAGGTAAACTAATGTGGTAAATGGCAGAGGAGGAAGAGACAGAGGGAGGGGTGGAGGGAAGGAGGGGTGGGTCACTCTCCCTCTCAGACCCGATCGGTCTTTCTGTCCTTCTCCCTAGGATCTAAGGGGTAGAGGCTAGGGGCTGTTTCTGTACAAACCTATCTGTATCGGTGAGAAAGGTGTCCATGTAGGTGCCTGTCTGGAAAGGAGAAAGGCCTAATCCAGGATGCAAAAGAGTCTAGGAAAACATTACTAACAGCCAGGGATCCCCTAGGTCTTTGTGGAGCCTGCTGACACATAACACTGAGCAGCACAACAGGAGAGAATGGGGTCTGACAGGACAGAGAACACAGGCAACTCCATGTTTACAATCCATTTAGAGGAGCGGAGGAGAGAAGGGCTGGGAATTGCCAGGGACCTCACGATACTATCAGGATACTTAGGTGCCGATACAATATGTATTGCGATTCTCACGACTCTATATGTATTGCGAATCCATACTGCGATTTAGGATGAAGTAGTTTTGGTGCAGGGAATGCCACCTAGCGTGAGCTAACGCCACCTAACGCGAGCTAACACCACCTAACTCGAGCTAACGCCATCTAGTGCTCAAAAGAAAGTATATGGATTCTGCACTGACCACATCTAGTGTTGAAAAGGAGAGAATACCGCTACAGAGAGAACAGAGTGACAACTCTGGGCCTGTAGAGATGACATCATCAGAACACCAGTTAACCCTGTCATCATTCTCTGTGGGAGTTCTACTCTACCAAACAGGGAATAACAGAACCCATATCAGGGCTGAGATACAGAGACCGAACAGACAGGAGAGAGGGTAGGAACAACACAGTCACGGTCCATACCTCTCACTGATCTATTGAGGCAATTCCGTTCGGGGCGATGAGCGCTGACTCAACACACACCTGAGTCATCCTGTCACAGCTCAGGAATGCAGACTGGCAGCTCTGAGAGAGAAATATAGAGAAAAGGAGAAAAAAAGAGCTGAGAGAATGAGAGCATGTAGGGTGGATTGAGGGATACGCCTAGCCGTGACGTGGCCTAAAGCCCATCTCACCATGGTGACATCAGGACTTTAAATGGTGAACTATAGAGATATTTCAATCACTGCAACATGAACACAGATTAATGATGTTTACCTTTCTTTCTTTCGGGGCACGCCTCGCCCTCCATTGTTTCACCCTGAAGCCTTTGGGTGAGTTCCATCTAGAAACTCCCTCTACACAGGCCTGGACAGATGATCATTGGGCCTACAGACAGATTAGCTGACAACGTCAGGAAAACGATGCAGGAGTTTCAATGGGGCAGAAGTCTGTTTGTTTGTTGTGATTCTGGACGGCCAGATAGCTAGCAATATTGACAAGAAACTGTGGGGAATCGTAAGTGGCTCGTTTGAGCTAGTTTAATCTGGTTCTTGATACCTTGTCTTGAGGTGTTCTGACTGATACCATGTCTATGCTAATATGGCTCAAATTCACTAGCTAGCTCACCAACAACTATATCAATGTATTTGAGAATCAACATGTGCTCATTGTGCAAATGTATTTATTTTTCAATAAACATTGAAAAGGAAATATAGTTTACATGACGTCAACAGTCTCTGCGTCTCTCTCTGTCTCTGGTAATGATGCACCGATATGCTGTAATAGAAATAAGGCCATGCTATTTCAACAAAAATAAATCATCCTCCCTGATCTTAAAAACAGCACCGACCATCACTGCAACCCATCTATAGCATATTGACATACTGAAGACCGCTCCAGACATTGTAAATATCTCTATATCTGCCTGGACCTACCAAGGATGAAGTTCTCCACAGCCAATCACAGACAAGATGGCGATCAGTGAACAGTTTCCCAAAAACATCTTAAGGCTAAATGAATCATTTTAGCGCAATGGTTCTAACGATGAATTTAACCTTGATCTAGAGAATATTTAGGTCACTTGATCTGATCTAGGCTGGATTGGCTTAATCTGGATTGGCTTAATCTGGATGAAGGCTTAATCTGGATGAAGGCTTAATCTGGATGAAGGCTTAATCTGGATTAACGGGTGTGGAACTACTTACAATCTCCCCCTGATCACAGTCAAGACCAGAGCTACTGTTGGTATAGTTTGGGTTATGGGCATTTCCATGGTAATGGAATTTGCGTTGAGACTCAAGATTTATCACTTAAAATGTATTCCAAACATAAACCATTGATTTCAAAGTTTAACGAACCATACAACTCTATGCACAAAGACTATTTTTAACACATTTACACAGAACATTTCACAAAACCTTGTTAACTGGAAGAACTGTGCAAATGCAAAGTTTGGTACGAGAATTTCGGTAAAATCGATTCGTTTTTTTTTTGTTTTCCAAAAAGTCTAAAATATCTGCTCCAAATTAAGATTCATCGATGTCTTCAGAAAGAATGGGGTGTCAGCTACGACATGACACAATGGACACAACGGTTATTGAACTATTGAGTTCAGTAAAGTACAGAACAGTACAGTACAGAACAGTAGAGAGGAGTAGAGTACAGTAGAGTAGAGAGGAGTAGAGTTCAGTACAGTACAGTACAGAACAGAACAGTAGAGAGGAGTAGAGTACAGTAGAGTAGAGAGGAGTAGAGTTCAGTACAGTACAGTACAGTACAGAACAGTACAGTACAGAACAGTAGAGAGGAGTAGAGTACAGTAGAGTAGAGAGGAGTAGAGTTCAGTACAGTACAGTACAGAACAGAACAGAACAGTAGAGAGGAGTAGAGTTCAGTACAGTACAGTACAGTACAGAACAGTACAGTACAGAACAGTAGAGAGGAGTAGAGTACAGTAGAGTAGAGAGGAGTAGAGTTCAGTACAGTACAGTACAGTACAGAACAGAACAGTAGAGAGGAGTAGAGTACAGTAGAGTAGAGAGGAGTAGAGTTCAGTACAGTACAGTACAGAACAGAACAGTAGAGAGGAGTAGAGTACAGTAGAGTAGAGAGGAGTAGAGTTCAGTACAGTACAGTACAGAACAGAACAGTAGAGAGGAGTAGAGTACAGTAGAGTAGAGAGGAGTAGAGTTCAGTATAGTAGAGTTCAGTACAGTACAGTACAGTATAGCACAGAACAGAACAGTAGAGAGGAGTAGAATACAGTACAGTAGAGTACAGTACAGTAGAGTTCAGTACAGTACAGTACAGAACAGTAGAGAGGAGTAGAGTACAGTACAGTAGAGTAGAGTTCAGTACAGTACAGTACAGTACAGTACAGTACAGTACAGTACAGTACAGTACAGTACAGTACAGTACAGTACAGTACAGTACAGTACAGAGGAGTAGAGTTCAGTACAGTACAGTACAGAACAGAACAGAACAGTAGAGAGGAGTAGAGTTCAGTACAGTACAGTACAGAACAGTAGAGAGGAGTAGAGTCCAGTAGAGTTCAGTACAGTACAGTAGAGTACAGAACAGTAGAGAGGAGTAGAGTTCAGTACAGTACAGTACAGTACAGTACAGTACAGTACAGTACAGTACAGAACAGAACAGTAGAGAGGAGTAGAGTTCAGTAAAGTACAGAACAGTAGAGTACAGAACAGTAGAGAGGAGTAGAGTCCAGTAAAGTACAGAACAGTAGAGAGGAGTAGAGTTCAGTAAAGTACAGTACAGTACAGTACAGAACAGTAGAGAGGAGTAGAGTTCAGTACAGTACAGTACAGAACAGAACAGTAGAGAGGAGTAGAGTTCAGTACAGTACAGTACAGTACAGTACAGTACAGTACAGTACAGTACAGAACAGTAGAGAGGAGTAGAGTTCAGTACAGTACAGTACAGTACAGAACAGAACAGTAGAGAGGAGTAGAGTTCAGTACAGTACAGTACAGTACAGAACAGTAGAGAGGAGTAGAGTTCAGTAAAGTACAGTACAGTACAGTACAGAACAGTAGAGAGGAGTAGAGTTCAGTACAGTACAGAACAGAACAGTAGAGAGGAGTAGAGTTCAGTACAGTACAGTACAGTACAGTACAGAACAGTAGAGAGGAGTAGAGTTCAGTAAAGTACAGAACAGTAGAGTACAGAACAGTAGAGAGGAGTAGAGTTCAGTAAAGTACAGTACAGTAGAGTACAGAACAGTAGAGTACAGAACTGTAGAGAGGAGTAGAGTTCAGTAAAGTACAGAACAGTAGAGTACAGAACAGTAGAGAGGAGTAGAGTCCAGTAAAGTACAGAACAGTAGAGTACAGAACAGTAGAGAGGAGTAGAGTCCAGTAAAGTACAGAACAGTAGAGAGGAGTAGAGTTCAGTAAAGTACAGTACAGTAGAGTTCAGAACGGTAGAGAGGAGTAGAGTTCAGTACAGTAGAGTTCAGTACAGTAGAGAGGAGTAGAGTTCAGTACAGTAGAGTTCAGTACAGTAGAGAGGAGTAGAGTTCAGTACAGTAGAGTTCAGAACGGTAGAGAGGAGTAGAGTTCAGTACAGTAGAGTACAGTACAGTAGAGAGGAGTAGAGTTCAGTACAGTAGAGTTCAGTACAGTAGAGTACAGTACAGTAGAGAGGAGTAGAGTTCAGTACAGTAGAGTTCAGTACAGTAGAGAGGAGTAGAGTTCAGTACAGTAGAGTTCAGTAGAGGAGTAGAGTTCAGTACAGTAGAGTTCAGTACAGTAGAGTAGAGAGGAGTAGAGTTCAGTACAGTAGAGAGGAGTAGAGTTCAGTACAGTACAGTAGAGTTCAGTACAGTAGAGTTCAGAACGGTAGAGAGGAGTAGAGTTCAGTACAGTACAGTAGAGTTCAGTACAGTAGAGAGGAGTAGAGTTCAGTACTTCAGTTCAGTACAGTAGAGTTCATTAGTTCAGTACAGTAGAGAGGAGTAGAGTTCAGTACAGTAGAGAGGAGTAGAGTTCAGTACAGTAGAGAGGAGTAGAGTTCAGAACGGTAGAGAGGAGTAGAGTTCAGTACCGTATTTAATTTCAGTAAATACCAATCACCTCACTGAAGACGTTCCTTTAAACAAAAGTAGACTCGGTCATAAGTCTTTATATGGGCCAATAAAACTCAGAATAAAAAGGAAGGTTTTACGTCTCCCGTAGTCTGAGGATGGTTTCAACCTTCCAGACTTGGAAGTGTATCAACTCACTATTCCAGGGCTTCTAGTTCAATGCACTAAAGACAAAACAATGGGAACATATTGAAGATGAGCTCTTCCCCAGAATATTCTTACCTGTCTATTTTCAAACGGATAAAGCTAAGAACATTAACATATTCATAGTTAACATCACTATTAAAAAACATGGAAGAATACGAAACGTATTCTACAACAACCAGTATTACTCCCTAAAAACACAACCTGTCACAGCTCTGGAACAATCCCCTGTCCCCATCTGTTTATCCACAGCTGATAGCTTTTTATCCCTGGCTCTGTTTATTCATCAGACACATTGTTTATCCCTGTCCCCATCCGTTTATCCTACAGCTCTGTTTATCCCTGTCCCCAAACAGCTCTGTTTATCCCTGTCCCCAACAGCTCTGTTTATCCCTGTCCCCAGAGAAATCCCTGTCCCCATCACAGCTCTGTTTATCCATGTCCCCACACAGCTCTGTTTATCCCTGTCCCCAACAGCTCTGTTTATCACAGCTCTGTTTATCCCTGTCCCCAAAGCTCTGTTTATCCCTGTCCCCATTTGTTTATCCCTGTCCCCATCACAGCTCTGTTTATCCAATTGTTTATCCCTGATCATCTGTTTATCCCTGTCCCCATATCTGTTTATCCCTGTCCCCAGCTCTGTTTATCCCTGTCCCCATCCAGCTCTGTTTATCCCCCCCTAACACAACTCTGTTTATCCATGTCCCCATCACAGCTCTGTTTATCCCTGTCCCCATCACAGCTCTGTTTATCCCCCATCACAGCTCTGTTTATCCCTGTCCCCATCACAGCTCTGTTTATCCCCCCATCACAGCCCCATGTCCCCATCAGCTCTGTTTATCCCTGTCCCCATCACAGCTCTGTTTATCCCTGTCCCCATCACAGCTCTGTTTATCCCTGTCCCCATCACAGCTCTGTTTATCCCTGTCCCCATCAGCATCCCTGCTCTGTTTTTATCCCTGTCCCCATCACAGCTCTGTTTATCCCTGTCCCCATCACAGCTCTGTTTATCCATGTCCCCCCCATCACAGCTCTGTTTATCCCTGTCCCCATCACAGCTCTGTTTATCCCTGTCCCCATCACAGCTCTGTTTATCCATGTCCCCATCACAGCTCTGTTTATCCCTGTTTATCCCTGTCCCCATCCCTGTCCCCATCACAGCTCTGTTTATCCCTGTCCCCATCACAGCTCTGTTTATCCATCACAGCTCTGTTTATCCATGTCCCCATCACAGCTCTGTTTATCCCTGTCCCCATCACAGCTCTGTTTATCCATGTCCCCATCACAGCTCTGTTTATCCCTGTCCCCATCATCCCTGCCCCATCTGTTTATCCATGTCCCCATCACAGCTCTGTTTATCCCTGTCCCCATCACAGCTCTGTTTATCCATGTCCCTGTCCCCATCACAGCTCTGTTTATCCCTGTCCCCATCACAGCTCTGTTTATCCCTGTCCCCATCACAGCTCTGTTTATCCCTGTCCCCATCACAGCTCTGTTTATCCCCCCATCACAGCTCTGTTTATCCATGTCCCCATCACAGCTCTGTTTATCCATGTCCCCATCACAGCTCTGTTTATCCCTGTCCCCATATCCCTGTCCCCATCACAGCTCTGTTTATCCATGTCCCCATCACAGCTCTGTTTATCCCTGTCCCCATCACAGCTCTGTTTATCCCTGTCCCCAGCTCTGTTTATCCACTGTCCCCATCACAGCTCTGTTTATCCCTGTCCCCATCACAGCTCTGTTTCCATGTCCCCATCACAGCTCTGTCCCCTGTCACAGCTCTGTTTATCCATCTGTTTATCCCCCCATCACAGCTCTGTTTATCCCTGTCCCCATCAGCTCTGTTTATCCATGTCCCCCCCATCACAGCTCTGTTTATCCCTGTCCCCATCACAGCTCTGTTTATCCATGTCCCCATCACAGCTCTGTTTATCCCTGTCCCCATCACAGCTCTGTTTATCCCATCACAGCTCTGTTTATCCCTGTCCCCATCACAGCTCTGTTTATCCCTGTCCCCATCACAGCTCTGTTTATCCCTGTCACAGCTCTGTTTATCCCTGTCCCCATCACAGCTCTGTTTATCCCTGTCCCCATCACAGCTCTGTTTATCCCTGTCCCCATCACAGCTCTGTTTATCCCTGTCCCCATCACAGCTCTGTTTATCCCTGTCCCCATCACAGCTCTGTTTATCCCTGTCCCCATCACAACCCCATCTGTTTATCCCTGTCCCCATCTGTTTATCCCTGTCCCCATCACAGCTCTGTTTATCCCTGTCCCCCCCATCACAGCTCTGTTTATCCAGCTCTGTTTATCCCTGTCAGCTCTGTTTATCCCTGTCCCCATCACAGCTCTGTTTATCCCTGTCCCCTAACACAGCTCTGTTTATCCCTGTCCCCATCACAGCTCTGTTTATCCCTGTCCCCATCACAGCTCTGTTTATCCCTGTCACAGCTCTGTTTATCCCTGTCCCCTAACACAGCTCTGTTTATCCCTGTCCCCATCACAGCTCTGTTTATCCCTGTTTATCCCTGTCCCCATCACAGCTCTGTTTATCCCTGTCCCCATCACAGCTCTGTTTATCCCTGTCCCCATCAGCTCTGTTTATCTGTTTATCCAGCTCTGTTTATCCCCCCCATCAACACAACTCTGTTTATCCCTGTCCCCATCACAGCTCTGTTTATCCCTGTCCCCATCACAGCTCTGTTTATCCCTGTCCCCATCACAGCTCTGTTTATCCCTGTCCCCTAACACAGCTCTGTTTATCCCTGTCCCCATCACAGCTCTGTTTATCCCTGTCACAGCTCTGTTTATCCCTGTCACAGCTCTGTTTATCCCTGTCCCCATCACAGCTCTGTTTATCCCTGTCCCCACATCACAGCTCTGTTTATCCCTGTCCCCATCACAGCTCTGTTTATCCCCCATCACAGTCCCCATCACAGCTCTGTTTATCCCTGTCCCCATATCACAGCTCTGTTTATCCCTGTCCCCATCACAGCTCTGTTTATCCATGTCCCCATCACAGCTCTGTTTATCCCTGTCCCCATCACAGCTCTGTTTATCCATGTCCCCATCACAGCTCTGTTTATCCCTGTCCCCATCACAGCTCTGTTTATCCCTGTCCCCATCACAGCTCTGTTTATCCCTGTCCCCATCACAGCTCTGTTTATCCCTGTCCCCATCACAGCTCTGTTTATCCCTGTCCCCATCACAGCTCTGTTTATCCATGTCCCCTATCAGCTCTGTTTATCCCTGTCCCCATCACAGCTCTGTTTATCCCTGTCCCCATCACAGCTCTGTTTATCCCTGTCCCCATCACAGCTCTGTTTATCCCTGTCCCCATCACAGCTCTGTTTATCCCTGTCCCCATCACAGCTCTGTTTATCCCTGTCCCCATCACAGCTCTGTTTATCCCTGTCCCCATCACAGCTCTGTTTATCCCTGTCCCCATCACAGCTCTGTTTATCCCTGTCCCCATCACAGCTCTGTTTATCACCAATCCTCACTAGCTCTCTTGTTGACCCCTATTCGATGGCCCTCAAGTTATGGAAAACAAAGCAAGTTGTGTGCATTGCAGTCTGAGTGTTAAACAATCCACCATGAGTTCAACCTTCACCACCTGCTATGTACAGGTGAGTCTGGGTCATTCAGCGCTACCCAAATGAATGCAGGCCTAATAGAAGATAACATCTAATACCATGTCCACTCCACTATCAACAACAGCAGCCTGTCTGGGGGATGGGATGTTACATCTGTGTAGAAACACATCACCGAGGTTTGCTGACATAAAACAAAAAGTAAACAGGCACGAAGCCCCTGGGTATGTAGATCCACAGGACAACACCAGACAGACACAAAACAACCGTTCAAGTGGAGGATAAGACGGTTTAGTTTATTTACAATGTAGGCTAACAGTGTCAATAGTATCAGAACCCCTTTGCATTGTGCTATGTTGTACTGCTGCTATCAAATCTAGAACTGACACCTCGCTGGCTACTGTGGAAGTCTCTGATCACTTGTCTCAAGCAAGAGACACACATTTGCAACCTGCTCAACGTGTTTGGTTTGAGTTTTGTGCATGAGATACGGTTTTAAACACAACAGGCTAATTATTGGCTATCTGGATAGCAATGTCTGCTTTGTCATTTTAGCTATCTTTTAGTTCGAACAACTTCAAACAGGTTCCTGTGATGAAGGCACACTTATCAGTGTTGATTTGTTTTTAAAACAATCCCATGTTTCAAGCGCATCAAAATAAATCCCTCGTTATGGATAATACAACTATTACGTAGCTAAGTACATTCAATCAATATTTTATTTAAGTAAGGGCAACAGCTCCTTGTAAGGAAGGGCAGTAAAACTCAATGTTTTCGCAAGCAATATCTTCCCAACAAAAATAACATGGGCTCGTTGGGAAAGGCGGTTTGGGGTCCTTACCTCTCATCAACTTTATCTTATTTTCTGTCCGCAGTAAAAAAAAATCTAAATATCCCCGACAAGGTCTCCCTGGCGTTATGTAGCCTTCTCGTAATGGCAGAATTGTGTAATTCCGAGAGTAATGTGTAGTTTAATAAACCGGACCGGTTGCTGACAGCTTGATCACATTGACAACATGGATGACGGGCGGGTCGCCGGTGCGCGGCGAAGTTTGACTGGGAGGAGGGGAGCGCGCATCGAGTTCTCCAGCTGATTCGACAATCATCTTCTTCGGTATTGTAGCGATCGCACATTTGTTTGTGTATGCAACCACCTACTGTGCGGGAGTGAGTGGTCGATCACGTTACATTTGTTGATACAAAGATTTAAAAGGAATCATCATTTAAAATTGTAGCAACAATTACACCTTGTTACTCTTCTGCAGTAAAACCGTGTACACCCAAGTACTTTTTTAATTGAACCTTTATTTAACTAGGCAAGTCAGTTAAGATCAAATACTTATTTACAATGACTGCCTACCCCAGCCCAACCCGGACGAAGCTAGACCAATTGTGCACTGCCCTATGGGACTCCCAATCACAGCCAGATGTGATGTTGCCTGGATTTGAACCAGCTACTTCTCTGCAGCTGTCAACACAACATCTATTCTTTGCATTCCATTTATGCGGTACAGGTGATAACCATGGAAATTAATGCTAAGAAGCCAAACTTACTGGAGCACAAATTTGTATCTCTATGTATTGGCCTAGGACTACTACTCACCCCCTATCATCCTCTGCTCAGCATATGGCATCTTCTGTTAAACTCTGACAACCTCAAACTGTCTCTATTGCACAGGGAACTTCTGATCCCCAGCAACATATCCCCCCCCATACGACACATGTGTTTGTCCCATGCCCTCCTGCACAATTCTCACATCTCGGAATCTCCATCCTATACACTGCTGCATCATGTAGCTCAGTTGGTAGAGCATGGCGCTTGTAACGCCAGGGTAGTGGGTTCGATTCCTGGGACCACCCATACGTAGAATGTATGCACACATGACTGTAAGTCGCTTTGGATAAAAGTGTCTGCTAAATGGCATATATTATTATTATGACCATAATGACCACTGCTGCATCATGACCATAAGCTTGGCATCTAAAACACCTTAGTGGGTTCGGCACAAAAGCTCTCAAGGGATAACTGACATATACTAACATGACATTGCCAGTTAAAGACTCCGCTTCAAAACTCAAAAGGACAGACCGTGTCTTCTCAGTTTCACCACGCTCGCCACCAGGCCTGCGTCACAGACCCAGGGAATCCTCTATTTCAGTTGCTCCACCTCAACACTTAACGCCACCCCCAAAAAAATCAAAAGGTGCCCTGCTCCGGAGAGTAAAGCACAGGTCTTGTCCCAAGTAAAGTCACAGGTCTTGTCCCAAGTAAAGTCACAGGTCTTGTCCCAAGTAAAGTCACAGGTCTTGTCCCAAGTAAAGTCACAGGTCTTGTCCCAAGTAAAGTCACAGGTCTTGTCCCAAGTAAAGTCACAGGTCTTGTCCCAAGTAAAGTCACAGGTCTTGTCCCAAGTAAAGTCACAGGTCTTGTCCCAAGACGTGTGATGCGAAGCACCTGCTCCCTCTGGGTGGAAGAAACGTGGGAAATGATCACAAGTCCAAATCAAGCAACCTTCACTGATTTAACAGTAAACTATTTATTTTCCACCCAGCCTGAGACTAAATGTGGGTCAGCCAAAAGGCAGGGATTCTCTTTCTCCAAAAATGTCACTCTCACTGGGCCAGAATCATTCTTTGCATGACCATCGGGGTGAGGCTCGGACTCTGAGGTCTCCACCACACCTGCCACCACAGTTATTATTTAACTTCACTCTCGTCAGGTTCAATTTCTGAGCCATCAGAGACAGCGGAGTACAGTTTGTAGTACTTGGTGCCATTCTTGCTCAACACATCTTCCGTCCTGCACTGGGCTCTTCTTCTTCTTTCTCGCTGTCCATAACCACGTCTATCTGTTCACCATACTCATGCCTCACCTTCATCCATGCCTTACCTTCATCCATGCCTCACCTTCATCCATGCCTCACCTTCATCCATGCCTCTCCTTCATCCACTGTATTGTTTGCAGAAAAGACCCACCTTCTGTTCCTTATTAACCCAATTTACTAGTCTGGCTGTCGCTGGCCTGGCCATGCCCGCAAAATGTGCCACAGTCGTCAGCCAGGTCTCCTCCTCGTCATCCATCTTGGGACATGTCACATCCTTCCACCCCTGATCTAAGGTCAGTTTTGCGGTCAGTTATTGGTCGTATACCCCTCCTAAGACATAGCATGCATCAACTAATGGTTAGGGTGCCACATCATCAACTGCACCGTTGGGCATCTGATTGATATATTACTGTGTTCAAATGAACTGGGAACTCTGAAATCTCCAACGTCTGACTTTAGTATGTTCAACGGGGAACTCAGAAGAAAAAAGCTAGTTCCGACTGGGGACAAATAGTTTTGAATGGTCATCCAACTCAGAATTCCAAGTCGGAAACTCGGGCATCTTTCTAGAGCTCTGAGTTTCCGACCTCAAGATCACTGGCATCATGATTTGACCTTTAATAATAATAATAATAATATATGCCATTTAGCAGACGCTTTTATCCAAAGCGACTTACAGTCATGTGTGCATACATTCTACGTATGGGTGGTCCCGGGGATCGAACCCACTACCCTGGCGTTACAAGCGCCATGCTCTACCAACTGAGCTACAGAACCCCAACCCCCCTGATGATGAAGCTCATGAATTCAGAATAAGTGGGAAACTTTATGCATTTCCGTCTTCTGTGACCTCTTTCGTCATCTATCCAAGATATTAGCCCAACACATGATATGTTTCTGAAATTCGCAAGACATGAACTAATCACACAAAAAGGACAAATGTTGACACAATATTCAGTGGAAGCATGACACACCCATTTGTGTACACTGAGCTAAAACCATATTTTCAGTTCGCATTTGGTAAACTGTGACAGAAGGTTAGATAGACTGTCTCAGTCTATTTGTTCCCCAAAGACAATTCAATTCAATTTTGTGTGATTAGGAAACATGACATAGTAATTTAATAGGATCTCTGTGGTTGTACTGCCAGAGGGTAAGCTGATCCTACGGACATACTGACTTCCCAAGCCAGCCGCAAACACACACCCAGCCACACACACCCAGCCACATGGCTCAGCTCACCCCTGGAAGTTGCCCCATCAGTTCTTTGATACACTTTAAATTCTACTGCCTAAAGAAGTCTTGCACTTGCATCACAAATCACCTAGCAACTGCACCAGGCGCCATGTTGGAAGACCAGAGTCGGTCTGGTGGACTGGCCAATCAGCTGTTGTCGAAAGAATTGATGCGGTATCCTTCCAACTTCCCTCTATGGACGGGTTGGTTGTTTAGCAACAAATCCGACTGGTGCGCAACTATGGCGTAAACTATATTTCATCCCCAACGTTTATTGAATACAAAGTTGCATAATGAGCCCTTGACTCTCAAATACATCTTTACAGTTGTTGATTAGCTAGCTAGCAAATATTTTGTCCAATTATCATCAGTTGTGTTTATTCATGGACATCAAGTGAAGCCAGGCCCCCCTCCCCCAAACAAACATTAAATTATTTATCTTTCGTGTCTTTGTGTTTCATAATTTTCCTTCAATTCACAAGAGGCAGAACGTATCTCACAGGAGAAAGCATCAGAGCGAGTAAAACAGCGCCACTCTGTCTCTCAACGTATAGGCCATCTACAGTGGGGCAAAATAGTATTTAGTCAGCCACCAATTGTGCAAGTTCTCCCACTTACAAAGATGAGAGAGGCCTGTAATTTTCATCATAGGTACACTTCAACTATGACAGACAAAATGAGAAAAAATATCCAGAAAATCACATTATAGGATTTTTAATGAACTTATTTGCAAATGATGGTGGAAAATAAGTATTTGTGTGTACAATGTGATTTTCTGGAAAAAAAAATCTCATTTTGTCTGTCATAGTTGAAGTGTACCTATGATGAAAATTTAAGTGGGGGGTGCAGGGCTGTTGACCGGGGTAGGGGTAGCCAGGTGGAAAGCATGGCCAGCTGTATAAAAATGCTTATTGAAATTCTCAATTATCGTAGGTTTATGAGTGGTGACAGTGTTTCCTAGCCTAGAACTTTTTTTGGAGTTTGTGCTACAGGATGCAAATTTCTGTTTGAAAAAGATAACCTTTGCTTTCCTAACTGCCTGTGTATATTGGTTCCTAATTTCCCTGAAGTTGCTTATCGCGGGAGCTACTCGACGGCTAAGGGAGTATGCCACAGGAGGTTTTTGTGCTGGTCAAGGGCAGTCAGTTCTGGAGTGAACCAAGGGCTATATCTGTTCCTGGTTCTACATTTTTTGAATGGGGCATGTTTATCTAAGATGGTGTAAATGTAAATGTGTGAGTTTGGTTCAAATACTTTAAGACGTTGGCTCAAGTTCAGGTTGTGCCTTTAGATGTTTTTAAAATGAACTACTAAGGAATAATGTTTAACATCTTGTGAGCAAACATTCCATATTTGTAACTGGCAGTAAATCGCCAACCTTGGCTTTAGACTTCAGGAAACAGCAGAGGGAACACCCCCCTAACCACATCGATGGAACAGTAGTGGAGAGGGTAGCAAGTTTTAAGTTCCTCGGCAGACACATCACAGACAAACTGAATTGGTCCACTCACACAGACAGCATCGTGAAGAAGGCGCAGCAGCGCCTCTTCAACCTCAGGAGGCTGAAGAAATTCGGCTTGTCACCAAAAGCACTCACAAACTTCTACAGATGCACAATCGAGAGCATCCTGGCGGGCTGTATCACCGCCTGGTACGGCAACTGCTCCGCCCTCAACCGTAAGGCTCTCCAGAGGGTAGTAAGGACTGCACAACGCATCCCTGGGGGCAAACTACCTGCCCTCCAGGACACACACCACCCGATGTTACAGGAGGGCCATAAAGATCATCAAGGACATCAACCACCCGAGCCACTGCCTGTTCACCCCGCTATCATCCAGAAGGCGAGGTCAGTACAGGTGCATCAAAGCTGGGACCGAGAGACTGAAAAACAGCTTCTATCTCAAGGCCATCAGACTGTTAAACAGCCACCACTAACATTGAGTGGCTGCTGCCAACACACTGACACTGACACTGACTCAACTCCAGCCACTTTAATAATGGGAATTGATGGGAAATGATGTAAATATATCACTAGCCACTTTAAACAATGCTACCGTATATAATGTTACTTACCCTACATTATTCATCTCATATGCATACGTATATACTGTACTCTATTACATCGACTGCATCCTTATGTAATACATGTATCACTAGCCACTTTAACTATGCCACTTTGTTTACATACTCATCTCATATGTATATACTGTACTCGATACCACCTACTGTATCTTGCCTATGCTGCTCTGTACCATCACTCATCCATATATCCTTATGTACATATTCTTTATTCCCTTACACCAACTGTGTATAAGACAGTAGTTTTGGAATTGTTAGTTAGATTACTTGTTGGTTATCACTGCATTGTCGGAACTAGAAGCACAAGCATTTCGCTACACTCGCATTAACATCTGCTAACCATGTGTATGTGACAAATAACATTTGATTTTGATTTGATTTGACATGTCGAAACAACACACTTTAGATGGAAGTATGTTTCAGTTTGTTTGCCAATACATAGAAGTAGTAGAATAAGAAAATTGACTAGGCCTACTTCAAAATGGAGATGGCCTCAATGGCGCTGCCCATGCTCTCACAAATGCCATGATGGATCAGATACAATGATGCGATGTCTATGTAAGTCTATGGGTATTCCTCTTGTTGGATCAGCTAAAAAGGAGGACTTGGAAACAATAATAAGAAAATACTGTTACTGTTTTTCAGACTTCTATAGTGTTTTTATTCAATTAATCACAAAATACTGTAACTATCACATAATACTATAATTTCAGAAATTGGTAAAATATTGATATAATTAAAACGCCGTTATTGTGACCGTGAACGCATCCCACCCGAGTCCCTGACACTGACTAACTACATGACCCAAAATGCATTTCGAGAGGATTGCCGACAGATTTACTTCTTCTCAAATGTATTTCCGACTTACCGTATTGCGATTTATTTACACGGCGATCACCTTGTCCTGAAAATGTTCAACAAGAAACCGCGAAGAAACTTCAGGCAAAGGAAAGGAAAATCGAGCGATGAAGATGAACAGAAGAGCGGAGAGGATGATGGAAGTAAAATACAAGCTACCGCTTCTAGCATAAAGCCCGTCAAGTTGCCGCAGAATCGGGGGATCTCATGCAGTTCCAAGCGGGAGGCGAAGTCACCCAAGTCGGACTCGAGTGGTGCTGAAGACGCGGTAGAATATGGTACTAGTGGGCCGTTCGTTGGCACCAGACCGCCTGACAGTAAAGAGGACAAGGATGGACGGAAGAAGAAAGGAAACGTGCTCAGCTTCTCTAATGAGAAAGAAGGTACGCGTTTGACCTGTTTTTGTTATGTAAACTCACAGTCCACAGACGTATTTCAAACGTCACTAACTGACAGTAAGGTGGGTGTTGTGAAAGAGTATCTGTAAAGTGGCTTCCCCTCATTGTGTCCTTAATTTGTACTGTCTGAAAAGTGAAAACACAGGACTGGTGGCGGCGGCAGCAATATGGGACATTAATTGAATATCCCATGTATGAATTTCCTATCCTTCACCTGGCTAGTTCTCTAGTTCAGGTGGAGGAGAGGGGTGAATCTCAATTGTATTTCCTTGATTCAATGCATTGTTGCTTCTTGCTCCCTTCTCAAAACACATTGGAAGAGAAGATCAGAGGGGAGGGCATGAGGAATCAAGGAAATACAATTTAGATTCACCCAAGGTTTCAATGACATGTTTGACAAGGATATGAAGCCATTTGAGATGTACGGTGAACCCAATGTCTTGATTTAGAGAGACGGTCAGTTGTGTTATTAATAACAGTTTTCTCTCTCTCTCTCTTCCCATTTTGAAGGATCTGAGTTCAAACTAAAGAAATCATCAGATAAAGCTGTGGTCTTCCAAGCCAGGAGAAAGGAGGCTTCCTCTGCAAAGACCTCCCGGCCTACTGGTGAGCACAACGTTGCCATGTTAATGCTGTAAAAACACCACTGTTAAGGCTCCATGATTGATCAGTCTAACCAAGTCTGTTTTGACCCCAGCCAGGAAAGATGTGACTGTGGTCGTGTCCCAGAAAGAAAAGTCCGGAGAAGAACTGTCATCAGAGAGTGACGGAGAGGGAGGCGCCAAGTCATCCACATCCAGCTCTGTCTCCTCCATGTCCTCCACATCCTCCAAGTCCTCCACTCAGAAACACAAACCAGGTCAGCCTCACAGATAGCTCAGGCCCCAAAGAAAAGGCTATAATGTATCCAATGCCAAAAATGTGCACCGACAATCAGCCAAATGCTGGTGAAAATTCTGAGTGGCTAGTAATAATTATATATATATATATTTTTTTTTTTTTAATCAGTCAGCCACACTGGCTGGTACACACAAAAGTTAGTTTCAGGACATGGACAAAATCAAATAGCTCCGAAGAATGAGTTTGTCTTAACCAGCCTGTAGCTACAACGGCCCCTTGCAGGGTAAGATGGTCCACCACTGGTCTACACAGAGACAGGCAGATAGGCAGCATTCTGAAGAGACATCCCGTGTGTGTGTGTGTGTGTGTGTGTGTGTGTGTGTGTGTGTGTGTGTGTGTGTGTGTGTGTGTGTGTGTGTGTGTGTGTGTGTGTGTGTGTGTGTGTGTGTGTGTGTGTGTGTGGTGATCCCAGATGCAAGAAGGATCCAGGCGGCCAGAAGGCAGCGTCAGGCGGCCAGAGCCCAGAAAGACTATATCTCCCTGGGGAGAGATGGGGAGAGCTCCCCTCGGACCCCAGACCAGGACCTGGAGGAACGCACTGACGAAGATTATGATGACGATGATGAGCCAGACGACCATGAACGCAGGATTGAGTTTGCCCCGCGGTCCAAAACCATCAGGGAGAGGATAGCAGAGAAGATGGGTGAGAGGAGGGAGTTGAGAGAATGGAAGATCTATTGTTTTGTGGTCCTGGGCAACAGTTTATTTTTTTAAAGTTTTAGTAATAAATAATAAACAGGCAGTTAATAATCAAACCCCATAATGATGTATCTATGGCTTGGAGACGGTGTAATGAGTTGTAGATGAGCTTATCACACCTCCTTTGACTGAATGCTGAAATGTGTTCTCTTTGTTTTTAGTCCTTGTTGTGTTGATACTTGAGGAAGTGACAGTCTGTCTTTCTCTCTGTATTTCCTTGTATGGCTCTGTCGCTCCATCCCTGCCTGTTCGGTACAGGAGGTAGTGGTGCTAGTGAGTCTGACGACCAGGAGATTGAGGACAACAACCTCTGGGAGGAGCAACAGATTGGAAAGGGAGTCAAGAGACACCCTGGGGAACAGGTAATATACTCACCCCTCTGTCTCACCACACACACCCACACACTTCCAGTTTCATTCCACCTCCTAACTCTGTCTGTCCCCCTAGAGTCCATCAGGCAGTGAGGGCAGTGGCTCTGTGAGGAGCAGTAGTAGTAGACGGATACAGAGAGTCAACATCCCAGAGTGTCTGCCTCTCATCAGCCTCAGCGTGGTGAAGAAGAGGATCACTGGGAAGTAAGTTCATTCATCCTTCCATTGCCTCCTCAATACAATATACCTCATGTACTCTAGCTGCAAAATAATGTTTGTCTAGTAAATCAAAGCTCCACCTTTTCTCCATTTCTCTTCTCTCTCCCCTTCATCCTCCCACCATACATCTCCTTCTTTCTCTCCTTCCCCTCTCCAGACTGTGTGATCTGAGGGAGGTCCACAGGGCTCATGAGGCAGACCTGAGGAGGATGGAAGTGGACATGGACAGCTCTAGAACCTCTCTGGAGAACCTGGAGAGTGGTTCCTCCGACCGCCAGCTTCAGTTCTACCGGGCCACCAACACCTACATCCAGAACCTGGTGGAATGTCTCAGAGAGAAGGTCAGCGGAATTCTGGAAGTGTCTCTTGGCATGTTCTGGTCTTTAAAATGACAAACACTGTGAAATATGTGAAAGTTTGTGATTGAGACAATGTTAATGAGGGGTGATAATAACAGTGATTGACTGATTAATTGATCATCTCTAGGTGGTAGAGATCAACAGTGTGGAGGTGGACATGCACACCCTTCTGTCTGACCAGGCGGAGGTACTGTTGTCAAGGAGACGAGAGGCTATACGGCAGGAGTCATCTTGCCTCCAGCAGCTCAGCTGTGAGTGTCTCTGTTTGTGTACTGTGAGTGTGTGGTCCTAGTCAGTGGAAAGGCAGAATGTTAACTGTCGTACTCCTCCTCCCACTCTCTTCATCTGTTTATTAGTTCTAGTTGGGTGAATGTCTAGACGTATTATCTCTCTCTCTCTCTAGATGCCACTGATCCACAGAGGGAAGGATTCACCGGGGAAAGTGGGAATGAAGAAACAAATAAAAGGTGAGAATACTCTGTTTAGTACTTACATCGCTTTAGGTTTAACCAGTCACGATGTTACGCACTCACTTCCACCACTGTGTCACGATGTTACGCACTCACTTCCACCACTGTGTCACGATGTTACGCACTCACTTCCACCACTGTGTCACGATGTTACGCACTCACTTCCACCACTGTCACGATGTTACACACTCACTTCCACCACTGTGTCACGATGTTACGCACTCACTTCCACCACTGTGTCACGATGTTACGCACTCACTTCCACCACTGTGTCACGATGTTACGCACTCACTTCCACCACTGTGTCACGATGTTACGCACTCACTTCCACCACTGTGTCACGATGTTACGCACTCACTTCCACCACTGTCACGATGTTACGCACTCACTTCCACCACTGTCACGATGTTACACACTCACTTCCACCACTGTGTCACGATGTTACACACTCACTTCCACCACTGTGTCACGATGTTACGCACTCACTTCCACCACTGTGTCACGATGTTACGCACTCACTTCCACCACTGTGTCACGATGTTACGCACTCACTTCCACCACTGTGTCACGATGTTACGCACTCACTTCCACCACTGTGTCACGATGTTACGCACTCACTTCCACCACTGTGTCACGATGTTACGCACTCACTTCCACCACTGTGTCACGATGTTACGCACTCACTTCCACCACTGTGTCACAATGTTACGCACTCACTTCCACCACTGTGTCACAATGTTACGCACTCACTTCCACCACTGTGTCACAATGTTACGCACTCACTTCCACCACTGTGTCACGATGTTACGCACTCACTTCCACCACTGTGTCACGATGTTACGCACTCACTTCCACCACTGTGTCACGATGTTACGCACTCACTTCCACCACTGTGTCACGATGTTACGCACTCACTTCCACCACTGTCACGATGTTACGCACTCACTTCCACCACTGTGTCAATGTTACGCACTCACTTCCACCACTGTGTCACGATGTTACACACTCACTTCCACCACTGTGTCACGATGTTACGCACTCACTTCCACCACTGTCACGATGTTACGCACTCACTTCCACCACTGTCACGATGTTACGCACTCACTTCCACCACTGTGTCACGATGTTACACACTCACTTCCACCACTGTGTCACGATGTTACGCACTCACTTCCACCACTGTGTCACGATGTTACGCACTCACTTCCACCACTGTGTCACGATGTTACGCACTCACTTCCACCACTGTGTCACGATGTTACGCACTCACTTCCACCACTGTGTCACGATGTTACGCACTCACTTCCACCACTGTGTCACGATGTTACGCACTCACTTCCACCACTGTCACGATGTTACGCACTCACTTCCACCACTGTCACGATGTTACTCGCTCACTTCCACCACTGTGTCAATGTTACGCGCTCACTTCCACCACTGTGTCAATGTTACGCGCTCACTTCCACCACTGTGTCAATGTTACGCGCTCACTTCCACCACTGTGTCAATGTTACGCGCTCACTTCCACCACTGTGTCAATGTTACGCGCTCACTTCCACCACTGTGTCAATGTTACGCGCTCACTTCCACCACTGTGTCAATGTTACGCGCTCACTTCCACCACTGTGTCAATGTTACAGTCTCACTTCCACCACTGTGTCAATGTTACGCGCTCACTTCCACCACTGTGTCAATGTTACGCGCTCACTTCCACCACTGTGTCAATGTTACAGTCTCACTTCCACCACTGTGTCAATGTTACAGTCTCACATCCACCACTGTGTCAATGTTACAGTCTCACATCCACCACTGTGTCAATGTTACGCGCTCACTTCCACCACTGTGTCAATGTTACGCGCTCACTTCCACCACTGTGTCAATGTTAGTCTCACTTCCACCACTGTGTCAATGTTACGCGCTCACTTCCACCACTGTGTCAATGTTACGCGCTCACTTCCACCACTGTGTCAATGTTACGCGCTCACTTCCACCACTGTGTCAATGTTACAGTCTCACTTCCACCACTGTGTCAATGTTACAGTCTCACTTCCACCACTGTGTCAATGTTACGCGCTCACTTCCACCACTGTGTCAATGTTACAGTCTCACTTCCACCACTGTGTCAATGTTACAGTCTCACATCCACCACTGTGTCAATGTTACGCGCTCACTTCCACCACTGTGTCAATGTTACGCGCTCACTTCCACCACTGTGTCAATGTTAGTCTCACTTCCACCACTGTGTCAATGTTACGCGATCACTTCCACCACTGTGTCAATGTTACGCGCTCACTTCCACCACCTACTGTTTGATCAGATCATCCAGTGAGTCAGGAGAGCCAGGTGAGGAAGACTATGGTAGCCTGACGGTCGACAGCGAACCTTCTCCTGAGGAAGAGGCAGAACTGCAGAGGGCGAGAGGTGAGCGGTGTAGCTGTCTTGGGCGAAGACATATGTCCTCCACTTACCAAACGTGTGTTGGTGACACCTTCATTTCAGCCTAGTATTTAATTCCCAAATGGGTATCTGCAATAAAGGATTTCTGCAATATTCAAAATATATCTATTTATCTATCTATCCAGCTATAGATTTGCCATCCCATTCCTTAGAGTTTAGTGCTGCTCTCTATACCGTAGAATAACAGACAGCGATTACACTCTCGCATCTCTTTATCCCTCCTGTCTAATTCAGCGGAGATCCTGAGCAGGTCCCAGGATGTGTTCTGTGACGTGCAGGAGGACTTCTGGGAGGTGAAGAAGGTTCTGTCTCGCTTCAACGAGTGGAGAGTAGCCTTCTCGGAGTCCTACCACTCAGCCTACATCAGCCTCTGTCTGCCCAAACTACTCAATCCGCTTATCAGACACCAACTTTTAGGCTGGAACCCCCTACAGGTACAAAATACGTACTGGACGCCACACCGTTCATTCTTTGTGTTTTATTTTGACGTACCTCTGTGTTTGATGTCATAATAATTCTCTGTGTGTATCAGGCTGCAGGAGAGGACTTTGAGGCCCTGCCGTGGTTCTCTGCTGTAGAGACGTTCTGTCACGGCCTGGGTTACCAGGAGGCAGACCACACTGACAGGAAAACACTGCCTGCAATCATAGAGAAGACTCTCCTGCCCAAGATACAAGGTCACCATACACACATACACAGTACCAGTCAAAAATGTGGACACTAATATTAAGGGTTTTTCTTTATTTTTAGTATTTTCTACATTGTAGAATAACAGTGAAGACATCGAACTATGAAATAATACATAGAATCCTGTAGTAACCAGAAGTGTTAAGAAAAAAAATATATACACTGCTCAAAAAAATAAAGGGAACTCTAAAATACCACATCCTAGATCTGAATGAATGAAATATTCTTATTAAATACTTTTTTCTTTACATAGTTGAATGTGCTGACAACAAAAATCACACAAAAAGGATCAATGGAAATCAAATGTATCAACCCATGGAGGACTGGATTTGGAGTCACACTCAAAATGAAAATGGAAAACCACACTACAGGCTGATCCAACTTTGATGTAATGTCCTTAAAACAAGTCAAAATGAGGCTCAGCAGTGTGTGTGGCCTCCACGTGCCTGTATGACCTCCCTACAACGCCTGGGCATGCTCCTGATGAGGTGGCGGATGGTCTCCTGAGGGATCTCCTCCCAGACCTGGACTAAAGCATTCGCCAACTCCTGGACAGTCTGTGGTGGATGGAGCAAGACATGATGTCCCAGATGGGCTCAATTGGATTCAGGTCTGGGGAACGGGCGGGCCAGTCCATAGCATCAATGCCTTCCTCTTACAGGAACTGCTGACACACTCCAGCCACATGAGGTCTAGCATTAGGAGGAACCCATGGCCAACCGCACCAGCATATGGTCTCACAAGGGGTCTGAGGATCTCATCTCGGTACCTAATGGCAGTCAGGCTACCTCTGGCGAGCACATGGAGGGCTGTGCGCCCCCCCAAAGAAATGCCACCCCACACCATGACTAACCCACCGCCAAACCGGTCATGCTGGAGGATGTTGCAGGCAGCAGAACATTCTCCACGGCGTCTCCAGACTCTGTCACATGTGCTCAGTGTGAACCTGCTTTCATCTGTGAAGAGCACAGGGCGCCAGTGGCGAATTTGCCAATCTTGGTGTTCTCTGGCAAATGCCAAACATCCTGCACGGTGTTGGGCTGTAAGCACAACCCCCACCTGTGGACATCGGGCCCTCATACCACCCTCATGGAGTCTATTTCTGGCCGTTTGAGCAGACACATGCACATTTGTGGCCTGCTGGAGGTCATTTTGCAGTGCTCTGGCAGTGCTCCTCCTGCTCCTCCTTGCACAAAGGCAGAGGTAGCAGTCCTGCTGCTGGGTTGTTGCCCTCCTACGGCCTCCTCCACATCTCCTGATGTACTGGCCTGTCTCCTGGTAGCGCCTCCATGCTCTGGACACTACGCTGACAGACACAGCAAACCTTCTTGCCACAGCTCGCATTGATGTGCCATCGTGGATGAGCTGCACTACCTGAGTCACTTGTATGTGTTGTAGACTCCGTTTCATGCTACCACTAGAGTGAAAGCACCGCCAGCATTCAAAAGTGACCAAAACATCAGCCAGGAAGCATAGGAACTGAGAAGTGGACTGTGGTCACCACCTGCAGAACCACTCCTTTATTGGGGGTGTCTTGCTAATTGCCTATAATTCCCACCTGTTGTCTATTCCATTTGCACAACAGCATGTGAAATTTATTGTCAATCCGTGTTGCTTCCTAAGTGGACAGTTTGATTTCACAGAAGTGTGATTGACTTGGAGTTACATTGTGTTGTTTAAGTGTTCCCTTTATTTTTTTGAGCAGTGTATATATTTTTAAATACATTATTTAAAGGAGCCACCCTTTGCCTTTGACAGCTTTGCACACTTTTTCAACCAGCTTCATCTGGAATGCTTTTCTAACAGTCTTGAAGGAGTTCCCACATATGCTGAGCACTTGTCTGCTTTTCCTTCACTCTCCACTCGTTGAAGTGTGGCTTCTTTGAAGAATGTAAAATATATTTTGATTTGTTTACTACATGATTCCATATGTGTTATTTCATACTTTGATGTCTTGACTATTATTCTACAATGTAGAACATAGTCCAAGTAAAAACCCCATACTGATGTGTAACTCACTCCCTTTATCAATGTTGTCATGAGTGGGCCTGTGACTTTACCGAGGACTGTGTCACCTTAATGTGCGTCCCTCCTCCTCACAGGTTTTGTGGAGTTGGTGTGGGACCCTCTGTCCAGCCGTCAGTCTCTGTGTCTGTCTGAGCTGTGTCACAGACTGGAGGATGACTACTTTCTGTTTGAGGGAGAGCAGAGCAGACCGGTCAAGGTAACAGTTCATATTGCATCTCCAGTGCAGCAACAACACTCCCAGCCAGTCACATATGCAACTCCCAACTGGAAACAGCCTGTCCTCCCCCTCTGTTTCCAATGCAGGTTGACGTTTTATTGTCATGAATCTTGTCCTGGAGGCAGAACTGAGCGACTTCGTCTTATATAGGCCGGCTGCAGAATTGGCTATATTGTAAATTGTTGGTCATAATTTAAGGTTAGGCTTTAGGGTTCGCAGTGTGTTTAAGGTAAGGTTTATAATCGGATGTTATGACATTGTGTCTGTGCCAGCTAGTGACCACTCTGCAGAGCTGCCTCCAGAACAAGATTCATGACGAAAAACGCTAACCTGCATTTCAAACAGTATATAAAGTGTACCTTTAAAAAACAAAAATACTAATACACTGAATTCGGTAACTATTCAGACCCCTTGACTTTTTCTACATTTTGTTATGTTACAGCCTTATTCTAAAACGGATTAAATTATTTAGTTTTTCCCCTCATCAATCTACACACATTTTACTTTTGTAGAATTATAGTGAAGACATCAAAACTAATGAAATAACACATCATGTGGTAATCAACAAAAAAAAGTGTTAAACAAATCTAAATATATTTGAAACTCTTCAAAGTAGCCAATCCTTTGGCTTTGCTTTGCGAACCACTTCCCTAGTCAAGGTTCTTAGTCACAAAGAATGCCAACCAGAATGTTGACTGGCTGTAGTCACAGAATTGGAGAGAAACATTTTGAAACCTAACCTACTTCCTGTGAGTGTGTCAGAATGTAAATGGTTCCCTCTGTCCGTCCCTGTCCTGTGTTTTCATTCGATCCCCTGCCAGGCCTTTGTTGAAGCAGTGAGTGGTAGATTGAGGAGTTCCGTGGATGATGACATCTTCATCCCTCTGTACCCTAAGAAGTGAGTGAATCCACCCAGGGTTGTCTCAATGTGATTCTTTAAGTGGTTCATCTAGCTAGACCAAGGCTCTCCAACCATGTTCCTGGAGAACCACCCTCCTGTACGTTTTTTCACTCTAACCTCAGTTGTGATCAATTGATCATCCAGAATTAGAATCATGTGCTCTAAATTAGAGTTACAGTTACAGGATGGTAACTCTCCAGGAATAGGGCTGGAGAGCCCTGAGCTAGAAATGTCACACTGGAACATGTTTATACCAAGCTTGTCATAGCGTAGCTTACTTGACCATAACTGCCTGGTTGTTTTGACAGGTTTTTAGATGACAAGTCCTCTCCACAGAGGAGGTTCAGAGACCAGCAGTTCTGGACAGCTGTGAAGGTACGTAAAAACACTGTTTTAAAATAGTATTTTTTTTCGATGGTGTGCTTCCCATGAGTGGATGGTGTACTGTAGTGACCATGTGGCTCAGTTAGCCCATTATAACTTCCCACTGCAAATGCTAACTCCCGTTCGTATGAACTGGTAGCATAGCTAACATACAGAACTTGGTGGTGGTAGCAAGTCATTTTCTAACTGCAATGCATTTGATTGCATTATCCATACAAGTATTATACTAAGATGTTTACCTCAGCATAGCGTGAAATACACATATCAACAATGGCCTAATGCAGGCAAATGTTGCTGCAGGAAAATGAGGAGATTACAATTTCTACCAATAGTTAAGAGGGAGACAGAGCTTCGTGCTGATTATTGCAGCTGCAGTGCATTCAGAATGTATTCAGACCCTTCCACAATTTGTTATGTTTACCGCCTTATTCTAAAATGTATTGTGCACAGCCCAGTACATCCCTGGGACCAGGCTGCCTACCATCCAGGACCTATATACTAGGCTGTGTCAGAGGAAGACCCTAAAAATGGTCAAAGACTCCAGTCACCCTTGTCAAACTGTTCTCCCTGCTACCGCACGGCAAGTGGTACCGGAGCGCCAAGTCTAGGTCCAAAAGGCTCCTTAACAGCTTCCACCCCCAAGTCATAAGACTCCTGAACAGCTAATCAAATGGCCAACCAGACTATTTACATTGACCCCCCCCCCCCCCTGTTTCTATACTGCTGCTGTTTATTATCTATGCATAGTCACTTTACCCCTACCTACATGTACAAATGACCTCGACTAACCTGTGCCCCAGCACATTGACTCGGTACCGGTACCCCGTGTATACAGTCTCATTATTGTTATTTTGTTTCTTTTTGATTTTATTTTTTACTTTAATTTATTTAGTAGATCTTTTCTTAACTCTTTCTTGAACTAGGTTGTTGGTTGAGGGCTTGTAAGTAAGCATTTCACGGTAAGGTTGTATTTGGTGCATGTGACCAAATAAAATATGATTTGATTGTCTCTCTTCTGTAACATCCAATGCATTGTTTTTAGTGTTGTTTTGTCTCTTGTGCATCAGCTCCTAGGTAACGTTGGTCAGTGGGATGGGTTGATATCTGAACATGTTCTGAAGGAGCTAATGTTGGACAAACTCCTGAACCGCTACCTGATGATGACGCTACTCAACGAGACCCACTCACATGACTCTGTCCACACATGTAAAAAGGTGTGTAGGTGAATCGCATGTGTGTCTAATGTTAATGTATTGTCTATGGAGGTTTCAAGCTGTTTTCTTGGGGAATAATTGCTCTGCTGTCTTTTGAGATGACTCAGTTTAGTGGTGTCATTTTCAAGTTTTTCTCAAATGAACTAAGATTTCCCTCTCGCTGAGCAGGTCGCGGTGTGTTTTCCTAAGTCCTGGTTTAAAGACCTGAGCTCCTGTCCCTCTCAGCTGAAGTCCTTCAGTGACCACCTCCTCCAGACTGCCCATTCAGTTTGCAAACAGCAGCCTGACCACCCCAACACACGGTAACACTGCCTGCCTACCTCAAATGTACTTTTAGGCAGATTAATGTACCATGGTGAAGGTAGTGTTTGGATGTTAATGTATGTAATGTGGTTTCTGTAGGGCTGTGGTGAGCGACGTGCTGACTGTTTTGGCAAGCATCCAGGCCTGGGACAAGGTAGAGACGATATCGGACAAATACCATTACAAAGACCTGGTGGACACACTCAAACTGTCCTAGTGTGTCCTACTGTGTCAACCATACATCATGTAATATGTGTTGCAACTTTATTTGTATTTTTTTAATCTATAAATAAATATTTGAGATGTTTGAACAGATGTTTGGTCCAGTTCTCTTCCGAACTGTTTTATTTTTGCTTCTGGTCTTATCTCACAAGAAAAAGGTAGAGCGCTTGTAGCTTCATCCCCAGGGCTAAAAATGCATCCATCCTTTCTTGTAAAAATGTGTTGAATGGGTGTTTTTTTGTGTGTAGAGGAGCAAAAAAAGTATTGTACAGTATGTAATGGCACAGTGTTTTCTTTCTTTTTTAAATGGATGTACGCAAAATGTATCAAGGATCAATTACAATGGGAACCATTAGCAGACGCATGTTTTCACTACGATCTCTTTAGGCTGGTAACACCCACCGATGGTCTCCATGGAAACGTCGTCCACCACGCCGAAGGGGGAAACGTATCAGCAGTAACGCTAACGTTAGTTCTCCGATCTAGGCAAGACATACTATACAGTCTTTTGACAAAATTGGTTATTATGAACCAATTTCAGAATTTGATAAATGACTGTCTTATCGATACAAAACACGTGGAAAGCGCTGTCATTCTGGTTGCCAAGACTGCAGCAGTAACTGCGGCGTCTGCAAGGTTTCAGGCAAGTTCGTCATGTCTCTCTTGTTGTAAAAAAAAATAAAATTAACATTCAGACATCGCAATCAACACAATTCCCGTATTGACATCCAAGTCAAAGCCCACTTCACAGGGTACCCCATTGTGTAGCAACTACTTATCTTCCAAAACCTCAAATTGGAAGAGGTATTGTGGTGCAATGTATTATAGTTTTCAGAATTCATGATTTTCCACATATGGGGTTGAGGCAGTTGGATGGATCAAAGCAATGAGGAAGTGGATTAATCTGGAAGCCTTAAAAACCATCTGTCTCCGATCAGATTCATTATGTTAACCTTCGCACTGTAACTTTACAGGTTCTTCCTACACAAGCCCAGATTTTCATAGACTCTTTCAAGCACATGACATCGACCAGAGAGCGGGGCTTCTACTTTCAAGACAAAGCATACACCTGTGTCCGAGCTGACAGGAACTCCATCTACTGCAAATGTGTCAGTAGGCTCATCACAATTTATGAATATGCATGTATTACTGTCCCAGTTTTCCAGCTGTGGTTTTGCAGTTTAATGCAGCTACACTGCAGTTTAGTGCAGTACACTGCAGTTTAGTGCAGCTATATTGCACTGTACTTGTTTTGTTGTTGAAAGGGTATGTCTGGTCTGATGGATATTTTTTCTCGTAACAGGGAACACATGGCTTGATTCTTGTGAAGACTGCTCTGTATGTTATAGTGGCCACATACAACGACAGCATGTACCCTAGCGTGTGTGTGGAGGCTGTCGAGAAACTAGGTAGGGGGATGTTGATGCATACAACATTTTAATTAAACAGCTTTCAACTGCAGGTTTTAAAGGCGATGAATTATTGACTGTGTATTATTTACAAGTCAGATATGAGGGATATTTGTTTAATGCGTTTGACTAATATGTAATATCATGAGCTATATGCTTTTCAGCTGTGTACCTCAAGGAAAAGGGAAAATGAAGCAAGACCTGAAGAGGAGCAGCGTTCTGATGGATGAAACTGATGAAGTGGACTGGTCAAGTTAAACAGTTGCCTGAACAGTTAGGCCACCTGCTAAGGAGGACAAACATGTTTCGGAGAAAGTCGGTGTGTGTTTGTTTTCTTTCTATGAACTCGCCCCTGTCCCCTCTCGCAGTATACAGGTTTAACCACTAGGTGGTAGTAAATAGTAAATAACCCAGCTGTGTGGTCCAAGAACAGTTTTTAGTGTTGAGATCCTCTTAGAACAGGAATTATGACCAACCATGGTCAATGAGATGCTGTATTTCCAGCCCTGCTCTATAATAATAATAATAATAATCACATCTGATTCTACTCCTCAGCAAACAGAAATGGTTCTGGGGCTTCGTGGCTAAAGGCCTTTTTAAACTGTCTCTGTTCATCGCAGACTTTCTGTTCAAACGCTTCAATTACTCTCCAACCCCCTCTGGTGATAACATGATTAACCTAACTACACACTCGCACTTTACTCGCATCAACACACACACACACACACACACCCTGGCGTAGCCTTGATGAGTGTTTCAGAGCTGAAGCTGTGTAAATGAATTTCCTCATGTGAACAAATAAAGGAAATCTGTAACTGAGTCAAAACATCAAAGATCCCCCACCATATTTTACAGTAGGAATGAGGTGTTTTCTGCATATGTGTTGTTGTTTCGGAAGGCCAAACCCACCATTGGTGTGCTTGGCCTAATACCTACATGTTCATGTCATCTGACCATACCACTGCCTGGAGTTTGCTAAATGGCTTTGACACTTGTATTGTTGCTATGGTTATATGACATGAAAATAGAGCTCTGGCCACACTACAGCAGGGGCTTTGGCCTTCGAAAGAACAACACATTTTCAGAAAATACCTCATTCCTACTGTAAAATATTGTGGTGGATCTTTGATGTTTATGAGGCTATTTTACTTCCACTGGTCCTAGGGTCTTTGTTAAGGTCAACGACATCATGAACTCTACCAAGTACCAGGACATTTTTTGCCAAAAACCTGGTTGCCTCTGCCAGGAGGCAGAAACGTGGCCGCAAGTGGATCTTCCAGCAAGACAATAACCCCAAGCATAAAATAATAATACATGGTTTAGCAATGTAGCTGCTTTCTGTATTATTCATTTTATACAGTCTTTTTTTACTCATCTTTGTCAAGGGATCCAATCATTCCAGACTCCACAGTACATGCTGCAGAGAGACAAACAAGAATGCATGGTAGCACACAGACTTCCTGCACTCTCTGTCACATTCGGTTAGGGCACCTGTGCTTTTAAAGGAATGTGACCTTTGTTGTCAAGTTCTGGTTGAAACCTCTAAAAATGGAAGCAGGGCGGTCACAAAGAATCAGCCGCCTGTCCATGTGGTTGCACACACACTCTGACACGTCTCCTGAATTCCTCAGAGAGGATTTGTGCTTGTGTCAGCCTGCATGATTGGTTAGAAGAGGAGAGACCTTTTTAACATGGAGAACAACATCTATCAAGCACAGAGTCCCACAGTATGAGTCATAAAACTCCGTGGTCAAAAGAAATGGTTCCGATCATTTTTCCCTCATTCATTTTAGAAACACTTAAAATAATTGCTGTGTTTTGATAACCGTGTAAATCTCTCTAGGACAAGATTATTTATATCGATAGAGTCACCTGAATTTCCCCACCCCACCCACCCACTAATTACTGTAGCATTTTAGAATCCGAGTAAATAGAGCCGATATGTCACCCTGTCCAGAGAGAGTTACATCATCAAAACGTCACGCCAGGGTCAGTCTACACGAAACGCTGCCCTTATTTCAAGTGTTTCTAAAATACCCAATTGGAAAAATGAATTGTGCAAAGAAAATCGAGTGGAGCCATTTCCCTGTTTGACTGCTAGGTTGCATGGGTATTATGACACCTCGCCTGTGGCGCTCTATTAATCAACAGAACTCACAGGAAAACAGATATTTTGTAACTTGAAGGCGTATTATTTATTTGTGTTAGCGAAGAATACTTTTCCACAAGGGAGAAACAGCAGTGAGACAGTGGATGAAAGGTTACGTAATGATCCTACAGTGAGATTGAGGCGCAGAGGAGGACTATGGGTAAATGAGGGGCAGCGGTGCGCACTAACAACTCTAGTGTCCTGCTACGTCTGCATAGTGACATCTCTTAAGTGCACTCCATGACCCACTTATCAGAGGTGCGCTCCAACTCCATTGTACGGTATATGATGTGACTGAAGTCTCTCACTGGAACTTTAACACAGTGGTGGGAAACACTCCTGGAGAGATGCACAGTTTTCTCCACCCCTGCACCAACAGCAGCTAATCACACAATGTCCTGATGAACAGGGGCACCCCTGTCTGTAACTTGAAGACTGATGTTTGGATAAAAGCGTCTGCTAAATGGCATATATATGTTAGCGGATGCCAAGCTTTTAGCTCAGTGGGCTCACACAGTCTTGAGTCATGCCACCAACTGCCATGTTCATTATAATTAATATCATCATTGCTTGTTTGGTTGTTTGTTAATATGTGCTTGAGAAAAAGGGAGGTGTGTATATTCCCTGATGTGTCTGTGTGTATTTTCCTTGACGTGGCCTCTCTCTCTGCATGCTAGTCTTGGTTGGTTTGTGTTTTTGGCTCAGAGACAGTCGCTTCATTATTTTTTGAGATGTGTGTGTTACATAAATGATGGTCCTACACAGTCATAATCTAATCATTCCCATGACTGAGGCAGTAGGAGCAGAGACCCAATCTGCCTTTCCTTCTCCCTTCTTCTAGTCTCTATATCCCACTCTTTCACTCTCGTTTTCTGGGAGTTCCTCTCCTAATCTAGACATTAATGAGCAGATTAGTTCAGGCAAGCAGGGATAGGATAGTCAGAGACACACAATAACTCTGTTCGCAGAGGAATGCCTGTTCTGTTGGCAGGTCAATAGGTAGGTGACCGGGGGTTGTGTGGAAGTTGTATGCTGGTTGTGTTCTCTAAAAGGTTGTGGGAGCGTTGTGTGCGTTTATTGGTCGAGTCAAAGTCGTGTAGGCCTACAGTTATGCTGTTGTTCTCTAGGGAAAAGGTTGTCTTTGTGTGTTGTAGGACTAAAGGTCAGCAACAATAAATGATTCTGTCAGCAACCTTTTTATTCAGAGTTAAAGACCTTATCATCTAACACTGATAACATTTGATTGGCTCATTCAGATCATTTGATCATTGTTCCAGCTCTCAAATACACACACACTCACACGTGCGCACGTAAGTAATGCAGTATGGTAAATCTTCACAGTTCATAAAAGCAACATGAAGCATATTAACAACAGCAAAGTAGGTCTGCTCCTACGTGTGTGTGATCGTAGCAGGGGGTCTTGTTTAGCCCACTGGTCAACAGTACTACTCCTAGTAGGAGCAGGAACTATGGACAGGATTATTCAATGGAGTGTTTGTTGACATTCATAGAGAGACTAATAGTTCTCAAGCATCAAACGTCTCAGTTAGATGTCAAATTGCACGACTAAGACTTCCTTGGCAAAAACGTCAAAATCACTGACAGATTTCTTGATTTATCTGAGATGAATTCTGTCTATTTTGAGGAAGTGTTGCTGGGTATGTTGTTGCTACGGTGGCTCAAGAGACAAACTTTATATTGACGGGAAAAGTCAGGAGGCAAATTCCCAGTCAAAGATGAATGAAATTCCCATGCCATACTCAATCCTCCCTCTTTCTCTGTCTCGTTCCCTCTCTTTCACCCTCACTTCATTGGTTCTCCAATCTTATTCGCTTGTCTCTCTTTTTCTCCATAGCCAAATCCAAAGCTCTACCCCCCACCACACCCTGCTTCTCTCTCTCCCTCTTTGTCTGTCTTTGTGCCACAGAGTTGCTCTCTCTGCTCAATGTAGTCAGGTTGGGTGGTAAGAGGGGAATGTATAGCAGAGACGATGGGTCTTACAGAGTGTGGGAGATGAGAGTGTGAGGGTTTTTTACGAACAAGAGTGCGGAGCACGAGTGTGTGTGTGTGTGTGTGTGTGTGAATATCCGTGGGGGTGAGCTTCTCCTGTGTCACATTCCAGCTTCCAGGGCTCGATCCCTGCCTGCTGAGAGACGAACCTGGAAAACTTTGGAAAATCATTCTTGGAAAACTGATTGGAAGCTGGAAAGTCTTTTAAAACCATCCCTATATCTCTTTGTGACTTCACATTGTTGCTGTAGGAGTGACTCCCCCTTCTGCTGCTGTTATATTTGGGTCTCTGGGTCTTTGGATAGTGGTCTCACTGGAGCCGCGCTGATGCTCTCTGGATTACTACGGCAGAGGAGAGGAGGGGAGAGAACATGGAACTTTAAACGTGTTTCGTTGGAAGGGATTTACAATCTGGATCATGGAAATGTAAGTATGCACAGTACTAGAGTCTTTAGTCAACAAGCAACTACAGTCTTTTCTATATGTAAATGGCATCCTTAATATAAATACACCTGGCTTTAGACTTAAACGTAGCACTGCTAGCACCACAATGCTTGTTGGGAGTGATATTGGAAACGTCTTGGATAATAGAAAAAGTTGTGCTGCCATGTTTATTGACTTTTGCAAAGCTTTTGACTGTGTTGATCATGGAACTCTGTTAAATCAGCTGTCTTCGATTGGATTGGGCGCTGATGTTTGCTTATGGTTCAATAATTATCTCCATGAAAGAACCCAAGTCATCATGGCAGATGGTATTAAATCTGAGTTTCTAGCGTTTCAAAAAGTTGTCCCATAAGGCTCAGTACTATCTCCGCTATTGTTTAATATCTATATTAATAACAAATTACAAAATGAGAAATTGTAAAAATTAATTTATAGTCTGATGTTAGTGTGTTATACTCCATCGCTCCTACTATTGGCCAAGCATTTTCACATTTGAAATCTGATTTTCTGGTACTTCAGAAGACACTTTCTGATCTTAAATTGGTGCTAAATGCTAACAAAACAACATATATTCTCTTCTCTAGACTACATCATTTTTTATCTACAGTTGCAAGAAGAGTATGTGAACCCTTTGGAATTACCTGGATTTCTGCATACATTTATCAAAAAATGTGATCTGATCTTCCCCTAAGTCAAAACAAGACAAAAACAGTGTGCTAAAACTAATAACTTGTCTATATTGAATACATAATTTAACATTCACAGTGTAGGTTGGAAAAAGTATGTGAACCCCTAGGCTAACGACTTCTCCAAAAGATAATTGGAGTCAGGAGTCAACTAACCTGGAGTCAATGAGATGAGTTTGGAGATGTTGGTTAGAGCTGCCTTGCCCAATAAAAAACACTATTTGCTATTCACACGAAGCATTGCCTGATGTGAACCATGCCTCGAACAAAAGAAGACCTAGGATTAAGAATGATTGACTTGCATAAAGCTGGAAAGGGTTACAACAGTATCTCTAAAAGCTTTGATATTCATCAGTCCACTGTAAGACAAATTGTCGATAAATTGAGAAAGTTCAGCACTGTTGCTACTCTCCCTAGGAGTGGCTGTCCTGCAAAGATGACTGCAAGAGAACAGTGCAGAATACTCAAGAATCCTAGTGTCAGCTAAAGACTAACAGAAATCTCTGGAACATGCTAACATCTCTGTTGATGAGTCTACGATACGTAAAACACTAAACAAGAATGGTGTTCATGGGAGGACACCACGGAAGAAGCCACTGCTGTCCAAAAAACCCATTGCTGCACGTCTGAAGTTCGCAAAAGAGCACCTGGATGTTCCACAGCGCCACTGGCAAACATTCTGTGGACAAATGAAACTGAAGTTGAGTTGTTTGGAAGGAACACACAAAACTATGTGTGGAGGAAAAAAACGGACTGTACACCAACATCAAAACCTCATCCCAACTGTGGTGGAGGGAGCGTCATGGTTTACGCTGCTTTGCTGCCTCAGGTACTGGACAACTTGCTGTCATCGACAGAAAAATGAATTCCCATGTTCATCAATACATTTTGCAGGAGAATGTAAGGCTATCTGTCCGACAATTGAAGCTCAACAGAAGTTGGGTGATTTAACAGAACGACCCAAAACACAGAAGTAAATCAACAACAGAATGGCTTCAACCAAAGAAAATATGCCTTCTGGAGTCCTGACCTCAACCCGTTTGAGATTCTGTGGCATGACCTCGAGCGCGGTTCACACCAGACATCCCAAGAATATTTCTGAACTGAAACAGTTTTGTAAAGAGGAATGGTCCAAAATGCCTTTTGACCGTTGTGCACGTCTGATCCGCAACTATAGAAAACATTTGTCAACCAGGGTTCACATACTTTTCCCACCCTGCACTGTGAATGTTTATACGGTGTTTTCAATAAAGACATAAAAACAAATAATATTTTGTGCGTTATTAGTTTAAGAAAACTGTGTTTGTCTATTGTTGTGGCCGAGATGAAGAACAGATGAAATTTTATGACCAATTTATGCAGAAATACAGGTATTTCCAAAGGGTTCCAATACTTTTCTTGCCACTATAAATGACTATAAAATGAATAGGCTAAATGGTGTAGAAATGGAACTAGTTCCTTATTATAAATATCTTGGTAAATGCCTAGATGACAAGTTGTCTTTCAAAACACATATCTGAGCTGGTAAGAAAGTTGAAGTTTAAAATGTGGTTTATTTTACAGAAAGAAAAGCCTGCTCATCATCTGCTAATAGGAAGAAAACGGTTCAGTCTACCTTTGTGTGTGTATTGTATTATGGGGATGTTGTTTACATGCATGCTGCCACAGTTAAACCATTAGGTGCCGTATGTATTTGTGCTCTGAGGTTCATTACTGGCTCTGTGTCACGTTTTGTCTTCGGGTGAAAGAGAGGAGGACCAAAATGCAGCGTGATGATAATCCATATTTTAAATGGGATACTTAAACAACGAACAAAACAATAAACCGCCAAATCAACAAAGCCCAAACAGTCCCGTAACAGGAACAATCGACCACAAAATACCCAAAGAATATGGCTGCCTAAATATGGTTCCCAATCAGAGACAACGATAGACAGCTGCCTCTAATTGAGAACCAATCTAGGCAACCATAGACTTACAAAAACACCTAGATAGGCTACACCCCCATATACATACAAAACCCCTAGACAATACAAAACCCCTAGACAAGACAAAACACATACATCACCCATGTCACACCCTGACCTAACCAAAATAACAAAGAAAACAAAGAATACTAAGGTCAGGGTGTGATACTCTGGTTTTAAAACTCACCACCGTTCCTTATGTCTACAAGTAGGTTGGGTCTCGTTAACCGACAGAAGGGAGCAGTAGTTTGTAATTATCTATAAAGAGTTAATGCAAAAACCACTTCCAATGTATCTGACATCTCTAATCTCTTATAGAATTACTAATTATACAACTAGGTCAATGAATTACATTACACTTTCAGATCCCTCCCAGTTTCTACACAGATCGGACAATGCGCCTTCAGTTATGCTGCACTTTACATAATGAACACTTTACAAAAAACTCTTAGAATAGATGTTCCGCTCCCTCCTTAGGAAATAAAACAAAATCGATATCTGATCTGTTAAATGCTAATTGTGGATGTTTTTCTTAATGCGTATATATGTCTTTTATTTGTGCATATATGTGATTTTTCTTTGTATTGAAAACAGGGCTCAGTTGATCTGCTGTATAAATAAAATGAATAATAATAACAGTTAACGTTAATGGTCCTTTAACGTTTCTGATGGATGAGTTAATAGGACATACGTGTGTGTGTGTGTGTGTGTGTGTGTGTGTGTGTGTGTGTGTGTGTGTGTGTGTGTGTGTGTGTGTGTGTGTGTGTGTGTGTGTGTGTGTGTGTGTGTGTGTGTGTGTGTGTGTGTGTGTGCCTGTGTGACGTGTGTGTGTGTGTGTGTGTGTGTGTGTGTGTGTGTGTGTGTGTGTGTGTGTGTGTGTGTGTGTGTGTGTGTGTGTGTGTGTGTGTGTGTGTGTGTGTGTGTGTTTTAGGGTGTGTGTGTGTTTGGGGGATGTGTGTGTGTGTTTGTGTGTGTGTGTGTGTGTGTGTGTGTGTGTGTGTGTGTGTGTGTGTGTGTGTGTGTGTGTGTGTGTGTGTGTGTGTGTGTGTGTGTGTGTGTGTGTGTTTTGGGGGGGATGTTTGTGTGTGTGTGTTTTAGGGTGTGGGTGTGTTTGGGGGATGTTTGTGTGTGTGTGTTTGTGTGTGTGTGTGTGTGTGTGTGTGTGTGTGTGTGTGTGTGTGTGTGTGTGTGTGTGTGTGTGACATTGTGTGTGTGACATTGTGTGTGTGTGTATGTGTGTGTTTTAGGGTGTGTGTGTTGGATAATGTGTGGTATCTAGAGAAGCATAATAACAGCTTGTCCTCCTCACTCCACCGATGCCTGTGGGTTGGGCTGCAGGGTGTAGGGAACACACAGCCACTGGCACCAGCAGAGAGTCCGTTGAATTCATTTATCAATGGGGGGGCTTCAGAAAGGCCTGATGCCTCATATCAGAGGGATCTCATGGGGGGGATGAGAGGAATCAGTTGCAGTGAAAATATCCACTACTCTCACTCTCAGCACTAAATCTACAAACCTATATTATTTCCCTTTCTTACTCTCACTCTCCATCTTTGTCTGTATTCCCATTCGCTCTTTAAGCAGATTCATGAGATGATAAAGGGATACTTCAGGATTTTGGCACTGAACCCATTTATCTACTTCCCCAGAGCCAGATTAACTTGTGGATAACATTACTATGTCTCTGCGTTCAGTTTGAAGGAAGTTGCTATCTAGTGATAGCTCAATTGCTAACTAGCGTTAGCACAATAACTGGCAGCCAATGACTGGAAGTCTATGGTAACTGCTAGCATGCTAGTAGATACCATAGACTTCCAGTCATTGCACTAACGCCAGTTAGCATTGGCAGGAGAAACTACCTCCCTCTTCCTTCATACTGGATGCAGACACATGAAAATGATATCCACAAGTTCATCTGATTCTGGGGAAGTAGATAAAGGGCTTCATTGCCAAAATCCCAAAGTATCCCTTTAAAAGCAGAAAGAGAGAAAAGGCCAATGTCACTATGCATCAGTCTCAGAGTCAACACAGGCATGCTTTTTGGGCTAAATTTGGTCTGGAACCTGGAGGAATGGTTTCTCTGGAATATTAAGGCCAGTGTGGTCAGAGCTCTGTGTGTGTGTGTGTGTGTGTGTGTGTGTGTGTGTGTGTGTGTGTGTGTGTGTGTGTGTGTGTGTGTGTGTGTGTGTGTGTGTGTGTGTGTGTGTGTGTGTGTGTGTGTGTGTGTGTGTGTGTGTGTGTGTGTGTGTCTGTGTCTGTGTGTCTGTGTGTGTGTTTTGTCATGATTCTGCACACACTGGTCAGAGTCATTCCAAAGTGGGGTAGGAGTTGAGCAGTGTAGGAAGCCCAGTTTAAAACAGCACAGGGACTCTGCACAACATTGGACGATTGTGCAGTAAGGCTCTGTGTGTCTGTCTGTATACATCTTTGTGTTTTACCAAAGCGATAGGTTTTAGTCTGCAGAAAGAGAGTGGTGACTTGAAGAAGAAAACAGAGAGAAGGAGACATACAAACAGAAAGAAGAGAAAACTAATTAGAAGGATAAGAAAGAGAGTTCATGAACTGTTGAGTGTTTATTCGAGTCGATCTAACTGTATCAGACTCTAATCCGTTTAGTTGAACGTTCTAACGAGCTGTAACGATGTCTAACGAGCTGAAACCACCGTTAATTAACCGAGTCTGACTCTTAAAAAACTCACCTATCACATCAGCTCAGTTTGATTGATAAGGAAATCTGACAAACCATGCATAGATATTAGTAGATTTAATTTCACCTTCAGCTGATCTGTGATCAGTTTTCAGCTGATCTGGGCAGTTTCCAGCTACGTTGTTCTCTTGTTCTCTCCTTTCTCTCTCTCCGTCCATCACAAAGCTGCATTCCTGGATTGTTTCACTGACACCTGTGTGTCACGCACACACACACACACACACACACACACACACACACACACACACACACACACACACACACACACACACACACACACACACACACACACACACACAGGCCACACACACACACACACACACACACACACACACACACACACACACACACACACACACACACACACACACACACACACACACACACACACACACAGGCCACGCAGAGCGATGGAGAAAGGAAGTGATATGGAAAGAGAAGGAGAGAGATTTTTAAAGCGTGGTGTTCAGCCTGAGATTGTGTTTTGTTTTTCTAATGAGGGTGAGAAGGTCAGCCCCCAGGAAGGAACACACACACAGACCCGACTCCCCATCTCAACCCGCTGTGATACTGTTGTTGCATTTAGACAGTTCTGATCTTCAGCCTGTCTAAACGGAGTAGCCTACAGTCCCCTGTTCCTCATTTTTGGTACTGTCAGTATCATCTCCATGGAGGATAGATTAAAGACATGTTCTGGAACAGATTAAAGATATGCTCTGGAACAGATTAAAGACATGTTCTGGAACAGATTAAAGACATGTTCTGGAACAGATTAGACATGTTCTGGAACAGATTAAAGACATGTTCTGGAACAGATTAAAGACATGTTCTGGAACAGATTAAAGACATGCTCTGGAACAGATTAAAGACATGTTCTGGAACAGATTAAAGACATGCTCTGGAACAGATTAAAGACATGTTCTGGAACAGATTAAAGACATGCTCTGGAACAGATTAAAGACATGTTCTGGAACAGATTATAGACATGCTCTGGAACAGATTAAAGACATGTTCTGGAACAGATTAAACACATGCTCTGGAACAGATTAAAGACATGTTCTGGAACAGATTAAAGACACGTTCTGGAACAGATTAAAGACATGTTCTGGAACAGATTAAAGACATGTTCTGGAACAGATTAAAGACATGTTCTGGAACAGATTAAAGACATGTTCTGGAACAGATTAAAGACATGTTCTGGAACTTTGGCGATGACCAACTATTCTTTAAACCTCCCGCTTTGGGCTGAATGAGTCAACGTGTAGTTCAAACGTGCTTAATCTATGAGCAGAATTACTATTTTACTTCAATTAGCCACAAAATCTCTATTTTGAAAGCGACTGTTTTTCTGGAAGCTGTGCTGCGCCATTTTCCCTACATTTTCCCCTCGTGGGCCAGCCTCCTTGAAATTCGAGTTCCAGCCAATCAGCTTTAGCCCTCGTCATTTCAAATCAAACCAAATCAAATGTTATTTGTCACATGTACCGAATACAACAGGTGTAGACTTTACAGTGAAATGCTGAATACTTACAAAAGTCGTCATTCTATTGTTGTTGAGTTGGCATTTCTTTCTTCCCCTGCAGATGTCAAGACAGAGGCTGCTGCTATTTCAATTTACAGCTCAAATCTCCCTGTTTTCCTTCGTCTTTTGTTGGTGTAATTAACCCTCCTCGTCCTCTAGATGGGTTTAATTAATCCTCCTCGTCCTCTAGATGGGTTTAATTAATCCTCCTCGTCCTCTAGATGGGTTTAATTCCTCCTCCTCGTCCTCTAGATGGGTTTAATTCCTCCTCCTCGTCCTCTAGATGGGTTTAATTCCTCCTCCTCGTCCTCTAGATGGGTTTAATTCCTCCTCCTCGTCCTCTAGATGGGTTTAATTCCTCCTCCTCGTCCTCTAGATGGGTTTAATTAATCCTCCTCGTCCTCTAGATGGGTTTAATTAATCCTCCTCGTCCTCTAGATGGGTTTAATTAATCCTCCTCGTCCTCTAGATGGGTTTAATTAATCCTCCTCGTCCTCTAGATGGGTTTAATTAATCCTCCTCGCCCTCTAGATGGGTTTAATTAATCCTCCTCGTCCTCTAGATGGGTTTAATTAATCCTCCTCGTCTACTAGATGGGTTTAATTAATCCTCCTCGTCCTCTAGATGGGTTTAATTAATCCTCCTCGTCCTCTAGATGGGTTTAATTCCTCCTCCTTTTCCTCGAGATGGGTTTAATTCCTCGTCCTCTAGATGGGTTTAATTCCTCCTCCTTTTCCTCAAGATGGGTTTAATTGTCATGCAGGTGAAAGAGGACCCAAAAGCGACTTGGCGAAAACAGAGTCTTTAATCCAGTAAAGTAAATACAATCAAAAAAACACAACTTTCACTCGAAATGACGAGGACAACTGGAGACTCGATCTTGAACAGCAGGTGAACAGCAGGTTGCCTCGGGAAGGCACTTGAACCAGACAGACTCAGACACCTGCTCACCACGCAGCATCTGAGGAAAACACGACACGACAGGGCGATACACAAACACAGCACGGTGAATTCTAGACAAGGAACCGACAGGGCAGAAACGAATAACAAGGAGAGAAATAGGGACTCTAATCAGGGAAAAGGATCGGGAACAGGTGTGGGAAGACTAAATGATGATTAGGGGAATAGGAACAGCTGGGAGCAGGAACGGAACGATAGAGAGAAGAGAGAGCGAGAGAGTGAGAGAGGGAGGGGGAGAGAGAGGGATAGAAAGAGGGAAAGAACCTAATAAGACCAGCAGAGGGAAACGAATAGAATGGGAAGCACAGGGACAAGACAAGATAATAAATGACAAAACATGACAGTACCCCCCACTCACCGAGCGCCTCCTGGCGCACTCGAGGAGGAATCCTGGCGGCAACGGAGGAAATCATCAATGAGTGAACGGTCCAGCACGTCCCGAGACGGAACCCAACTCCTCTCCTCAGGACCGTAACCCTCCCAATCCACTAAGTATTGGTGACCCCGTCCCCGAGAACGCATGTCCATGATCTTATGTACCTTGTAAATAGGTGCGCTCTCGACAAGGACGGGAGGGGGGGAGGGAAGACGAACGGGGTGCGAAGAAAGGGCTTAACACAGGAGACATGGAAGACAGGATGGACGCGACGAAGATGTCGCGGAAGAAGCAGTCGCACAGCGACAGGATTGACGACCTGGGAGACACGGAACGGACCAATGAACCGCGGAGTCAACTTACGAGAAGCTGTCGTAAGAGGAAGGTTGCGAGTGGAAAGCCACACTCTCTGGCCGCAACAATACCTTGGACTCTTAATCCTGCGTTTATTGGCGGCTCTCACAGTCTGTGCCCTGTAACGGCAAAGTGCAGACCTCACCCTCCTCCAGGTGCGCTCACAACGTTGGACAAACGCTTGAGCGGAGGGAACGCTGGACTCGGCAAGCTGGGATGAGAACAGAGGAGGCTGGTAACCCAGACTACTCTGAAACGGAGATAACCCGGTAGCAGACGAAGGAAGCGAATTGTGAGCGTATTCTGCCCAGGGGAGCTGTTCTGCCCAAGACGCAGGGTTTCTGAAAGAAAGGCTGCGTAGTATGCGACCAATCGTCTGATTGGCCCTCTTTGCTTGACCGTTAGACTGGGGATGAAACCCGGAAGAGAGACTGACGGACGCACCAATCAAACGACAGAACTCCCTCCAAAACTGTGACGTGAATTGCGGGCCTCTGTCTGAAACGGCGTCTAACGGAAGGCCATGAATTCTGAATACATTCTCGATAATGATTTGTGCCGTCTCCTTAGCGGAAGGAAGTTTAGCGAGGGGAATGAAATGTGCCGCCTTAGAGAACCTATCGACAACCGTAAGAATCACAGTCTTCCCCCGCAGACAAAGGCAGACCGGTAATGAAGTCTAGGGCGATGTGAGACCATGGTCGAGAAGGAATGGGGAGCGGTCTGAGACGACCGGCAGGAGGAGAGTTACCCGACTTAGTCTGCGCGCAGTCCGAACAAGCAGCCACGAAACGGCGCGTGTCACGCTCCTGAGTCGGCCACCAAAAGCGCTGGCGAATAGACGCAAGAGTGCCTCGAACACCGGGATGACCAGCTAACTTGGCAGAGTGAGCCCACTGAAGAACAGCCAGACGAGTGGAAACAGGAACGAAAAGGAGGTTACTAGGACAAGCGCGGCGACGCAGTGTGCGTGAGTGCTTGCTTAACCTGTCTTTCAATTCCCCAGACTGTTAACCCGACAACACGCCCATAAGGAAGAATCCCCTCGGGATCAGTAGAAGCCACAGAAGAACTAAACAGACGGGATAAGGCATCAGGCTTGGTGTTCTTGCTACCCGGACGGTAAGAAATCACAAACTCGAAACGAGCGAAAAACAACGCCCAACGAGCTTGACGGGCATTAAGTCGTTTGGCAGAACGGATGTACTCAAGGTTCTTATGGTCTGTCCAAACGACAAAAGGAACGGTCGCCCCCTCCAACCACTGTCGCCATTCGCCTAGGGCTAAGCGGATGGCGAGCAGTTCACGGTTACCCACATCATAGTTGCGCTCAGATGGCGACAGGCGATGAGAAAAATAAGCGCAAGGATGAACCTTATCGTCAGACTGGAAGCGCTGGGATAGAATGGCTCCCACGCCTACCTCTGAAGCGTCAACCTCGACAATGAATTGTCTAGTGACGTCAGGAGTAACGAGGATAGGAGCGGACGTAAAACGTTCTTTAGAAGATCAAAAGCTCCCTGGGCGGAACCGGACCACTTAAAACACGTCTTGACAGAAGTAAGAGCTGTGAGAGGGGCAGCAACTTGACCGAAATTACGAATGAAACGCCGATAGAAATTAGCGAAACCTAAAAAGCGCTGCAACTCGACACGTGACCTTGGAACGGGCCAATCACTGACAGCTTGGACCTTAGCGGAATCCATCTGAATGCCTTCAGCGGAAATAACGGAACCGAGAAAAGTAACGGAGGAGACATGAAAAGAGCACTTCTCAGCCTTTACGTAGAGACAATTCTCTAAAAGGCGCTGTAGAACACGTCGAACGTGCTGAACATGAATCTCGAGTGACGGAGAAAAATCAGGATATCGTCAAGATAGACAAAAACAAAGATGTTCAGCATGTCTCTCAGAACATCATTAACTAATGCCTGAAAAACAGCTGGCGCATTGGCGAGACCAAACGGCAGAACCCGGTACTCAAAATGCCCTAACGGAGTGTTAAACGCCGTTTTCCACTCGTCCCCCTCTCTGATGCGCACGAGATGGTAAGCGTTACGAAGGTCCAACTTAGTAAAGCACCTGGCTCCCTGCAGAATCTCGAAGGCTGATGACATAAGGGAAGCGGATAACGATTCTTAACCGTTATGTCATTCAGCCCTCGATAATCCACGCAGGGCGCAGAGTACCGTCCTTCTTCTTAACAAAAAGAACCCCGCCCCGGCCGGAGAGGAAGAAGGCACTATGGTACCGGCGTCAAGAGACACAGACAAATAATCCTCGAGAGCCTTACGTTCGGGAGCCGACAGAGAGTATAGTCTACCCCGAGGAGGAGTGGTCCCCGGAAGGAGATCAATACTACAATCATACGACCGGTGAGGAGGAAGGGAGTTGGCTCGGGACCGACTGAAGACCGTGCGCAGATCATGATATTCCTCCGGCACTCCTGTCAAATCGCCAGGTTCCTCCTGAGAAGTAGGGACAGAAGAAACGGGGGATGGCAGACATTAAACACTTCACATGACAAGAAACGTTCCAGGATAGGATAGAATTACTAGACCAATTAATAGAAGGATTATGACATACTAGCCAGGGATGACCCAAAACAACAGGTGTAAACGGTGAACGAAAAATCAAAAAAGAAATAGTCTCACTGTGGTTACCAGATACTGTGAGGGTTAAAGGTAGTGTCTCAAATCTGATACTGGGAAGATGACTACCATCTAAGGCGAACATGGGCGTAGGCTTCTCTAACTCTCTGAAAGGAATGTCATGTTTCCGAACCCATGCTTCGTCCATGAAACAACCCTCAGCCCCAGAGTCTATCAAGGCACTACATGTAGCACCCGAACCGGTCCAGCGTAGATGGACCGACAAAGCAGTACAGGATTTTGATGGAGAGACTTGAGTAGTTGCGCTCACCTGTAGCCCTCCGCTTACAGATGAGCTCTGGCTTTTACTGGACATGAATTAACAAAATGTCCAGCAACTCCGCAATAGAGGCACAGGCGGTTGGTGATCCTCCGTTCCCTCTCCTTAGTCGAGATGCGAATCCCTCCCAGCTGCATGGGCTCAGTCTCTGAGCCAGAGGAGGGAGATGGTTGCGATGCGGAGCAGGGAAACACCGTTGATGCGAGCTCTCTTCCACGAGCCCGGTGACGAAGATCTACCCGTCGTTCTATGCGGATGGCGAGAGCAATCAAAGAGTCCACATCTGAAGGAACCTCCCGGGAGAGAATCTCATCCTTAACCACTGCGTGGAGTCCCTCCAGAAAACGAGCGAGCAGCGCCGGCTCGTTCCACTCACTAGAGGCAGCAAGAGTGTGAAACTCAATAGAATAATCCGTTATGGACCGTTCACCTTGGCATAAGGAAGCCAGGGCCCTAGAATCCTCCCTACCAAAAACTGAACGGTCAAAAACCCGAATCATCTCCTCTTTAAAGTTCTGGAACTTGTTAGAGCAATCAGCCCTTGCCTCCCAGATAGCTGTGCCCCATTCTCGAGCCCGGCCAGTAAGGAGTGAAATGACGTAAGCAACCCGAGCTCTCTCTCTAGAGTATGTGTTGGGTTGGAGAGAGAACACAATCTCACACTGCGTGAGAAAGGAGCGGCACTCAGTGGGCTGCCCGGAGTAGCAAGGTGGGTTATTAACCCTAGGTTCTGGAGGCTCGGCAGGACAGGAAGTAACAGGTGGCACGAGACGTAGACTCTGGAACTGTCCAGAGAGGTCGGAAACCTGAGCGGCCAGGTTCTCCACGGCATGGCGAGCAGCAGACAATTCCTGCTCGTGTCTGCCGAGCATGGCTCCTTGGATCTCGACGGCAGTGTAACGAGCGTCTGAAGTCGCTGGGTCCATTCCTTGGTCGGTTCCTTCTGTCATGCAGGTGAAAGAGGACCCAAAAGCGACTTGGCGAAAACAGAGTCTTTAATCCAGTAAAGTAAATACAATCAAAAAAACACAACTTTCACTCGAAATGACGAGGACAACTGGAGACTCGATCTTGAACAGCAGGTGAACAGCAGGTTGCCTCGGGAAGGCACTTGAACCAGACAGACTCAGACACCTGCTCACCACGCAGCATCTGAGGAAAACACGACACGACAGGGCGATACACAAACACAGCACGGTGAATTCTAGACAAGGAACCGACAGGGCAGAAACGAATAACAAGGAGAGAAATAGGGACTCTAATCAGGGAAAAGGATCGGGAACAGGTGTGGGAAGACTAAATGATGATTAGGGGAATAGGAACAGCTGGGAGCAGGAACGGAACGATAGAGAGAAGAGAGAGCGAGAGAGTGAGAGAGGGAGGGGGAGAGAGAGGGATAGAAAGAGGGAAAGAACCTAATAAGACCAGCAGAGGGAAACGAATAGAATGGGAAGCACAGGGACAAGACAAGATAATAAATGACAAAACATGACATTAATTCCTCGTCCTCTAGATGGGTTTAATTCCTCCTCCTCATCCTCTAGATGGGTTTAATTCCTCCTCCCCATCCTCTAGATGGGTTTAATTAATCCTCCTTGTCCTCTAGATGGGTTTAATTAATCCTCCTCGTCCTCTAGATGGGTTTAATTCCTCCTCCTCGTCCTCTAGATGGGTTTAATTCCTCCTCCTCGTCCTCTAGATGGGTTTAATTCCTCCTCCTCGTCCTCTAGATGGGTTTAATTAATCCTCCTTGTCCTCTAGATGGGTTTAATTAATCCTCCTCGTCCTCTAGATGGGTTGATCCTACATCTGTGACTCTATTGGAATGTTTTCAGGGGAAAAATGGAAACCAATGATTGGGAGGTATTCTACGAGTTTTCCTATGAGCACTCTGTATTTTTCTCTAGCTTCGTCAGACAGCCCCATAGTCACCCAGAGCCATCAGGGTCGGAGACAGAGTTCATCGCTGGTTCAATGTTTATGTGACACTTTGATTGAACACTCTCTCTCTCTCTCTCTCTCTCTCCTCTCTCTCTCTCTCTCTCTCTCTCTCTCTCTCTCTCTCTCTCTCTCTCTCTCTCTCTCTCTCTCTCTCTCTCTCTCTCTCTCTCTCTCTCTCTCTCTCTCTCTCTCTCTCTCTCTCTCTCTCTCTCTCTCTCTTTCTGTTTGAACCTTACAGTGACAGAGAAGACTGCTGTCCTGTTCTCGGCTGAGGGGACCAGTGCATATTTCATAGAAGACAGAGAGAGAAAAGAGAGAACCCAGTACAGACTTTATGGAAGGGGGTAGCCAGAATTGTTTCCATAAAACCATACAGAATTGAAGACCACAGTCAGCCAAGTCTGACTTATACACAGAAGATATGAACCTTGGCCTCTCTCATGCCAGAGAGAGACAGTTAGTGACATCATCATGAATGCCCCGCCCACAGGAAGCCCCAGCCAAAGTATGGAGGTGAAGGTGGTCTCCCAGGAGATGGCTTTGTTTAGCAACGCCCTGGCAGCCTACACCTTCATAGCAGGTAAACAGTGACTGAAACATCAGGTGTTTTTGTTGAACTGTTTGAATATTTGTTGTTACAAATGATGATAGAAAAACATGTTCAGGTGTCTGTCAGTGTAACCTGGATAAAGAAATAAATCACTCTTTCTCTTTTATTTTTTGCTCTCAATCTGTCTCTCTGTCTCTCTCTCTCTCTCTCTCTCTCTCTCTCTCTCTCTCTCTCTCTCTCTCTCTCTCTCTCTCTCTCTCTCTCTGTCTCTCTCTCTCTCTCTCTCTCTCTCTCTCTCTCTCTCTCTCTCTCTCTCTCTCTCTCTCTCTCTCTCTCTCTCTCTCTCTCTCTCTCTCTCTCTGTCTCTCTCTGTCTCTCTCTCTCTGTCTCTCTCTCTCTCTCTCTCTCACCATCCTCCTCTCTCTCTCTCTCTCTCTCTGTCTCTCTCTCTGTCTCTCTCTCTCTCTCACCATCCTCCTCTCTCTCTCTCTCTCTCTCTCTCTCTCTCTCTCTCTCTCTCTCTCTCTCTCTCTCTCTCTCTCTCTCTCTCTCTCTCTCTCTCTCTCTCTCTCTCTCTCTCTCTCTCTCACCATCCTCTCTGTCTCTCTCTCTCTCTCCCTCCTCTCTCTCTCTCTCTCTCTCTCTCTCTCTCTCTCTCTCTCTCTCTCTCTCTCTCTCTCTCTCTCTCTCTCTCTCTCTCTCTCTCTCTCTCTCTCTCTCTCTCTCTCTCTCTCTCTCTCTCTCACCATCCTCCTCTCCCTCTCCCTCTCACCTCTCTCTCTCTCTCTCTCTCTCTCTCTCTCTCTCTCTCTCTCTCTCTCTCTCTCTCTCTCTCTCTCTCTCTCCTCTCTCTCTCACCCTCCTCTCTCTCTCTCTCTCTCTCTCTCTCTCTCTCTCTCTCTCTCTCTCTCTCTCTCTCTCTCTCTCTCTCTTCTCTCCCCCTCTCTCTCTCTCTCTCTCTCTCTCTCTCTCTCTCTCTCTCTCTCTCTCTCTCTCTCTCTCTCTCTCTCTCTCTCTCTCTCTCTCTCACCATCCTCCTCCTCTCTCTCTCACCCTCCTCCTCTCTCTCTCCCTCCTCCCCTCTCTCTCTCGTCTCAGACCAGCCTGAGCGAGTAACTCTGGTGTTTGTTAGTGGTGTGTGTGTGGGTCTCCTCCTCACCCTCTGTGCCCTCGTGGTCCAGATACACTGTCGCACTGACTGTCACTACAGTAACCGACGACGACATCACCATCAGCATAGCAACAGGCATCACCACCATCACCATGGGGACCATCCCTGTCACCACCATCCCCAACCTGGCAACCCTAACACAAGCAATCCCGGCGTAGCCACAGAGACGAGCAGAGACAGCGAATCAGTGGAGTGGGACGACGGGACTTCTGACCTATCGGCTCGACGACGGAGGCGATTTGAGAGAACGCTGCTGCACACTAGCATGTTCACATCCATAGAAGGTAAACACACACACTACGCTGGAAACTCTTAAGTGCTTAGTGGGTTTTTTTAATGGTTAAGTATACAATGCATTATTTAATGAATGTTGTTGGTTTGGTTGTGTTTTGGTCTGTAGAGTTGGAGCGAGCTCAGAGGGTTGAGGAGAGAGAGAGGATCATACAAGAGATCTGGATGAACGGACATCCCGACGTCAACACTGTCACACGCAGCCTCAACCGATACTACTGACAGGGACAGAGAAAACAGGGCGAAAAGGAGATGGATAGACAGACAAAACGGACAAAGAGGAAGGATAATATACACTTTCAGACAAGGTCGCATCGAGAGGCTCGTGAAGCACAGGTGTGGACAGGACTGTTAGCCAGGGTGAGTGGGTACAATGACACTGGGCCACAGAACCATGGGTGTGTCTGAGGACACCAGACTGATGTCACGACAGGTTATGAATCCGGGTCCCCCATTGGAGAAACCAACGTCTTGACCAGTAGACCAAGAGCAACCATGAACCTGACTCCACTACACTTAACACACAGCTTTTAGATCTGTGATGAGGAGAATGCCTCCTGATTGTGGCCCAGGATGGTTCCTCCGGGGTCAGACCCCTTTCTAATACTGAGGTGGACGATGTCACCACCTAGTGGACACCATCCCCATCACCGTTGACAAAGGCCCACAATTCACCTCTGTGGAAAACTCTGATTTCCTAGCCGAACGTACCGCACTACGTTGTACCTGACTGGCACGGTCATACACAGCACGGTTCACTACCAGGACAAGGACCACAGAGAAAACCTGTTAACTAAAACATTTAATGTTTGCCTTCACTCAATCTTAATGTGTATTTAATTGTCCACTCTTGTCTTTTGTAAATAAATTAATTTTTATAAAATAGAAAAACTTTGTTTGTCTCGGGGATGCTTTTAAGGGTTGTTGCAGGGGAAAATGTTGTTTTGTATTTTTAAGATGGAGCAACAATCATTCCTCAGAGAGACTGTGACTATAAAACTATATGTGTTTGGTTGTCAGCAGAGGAGTATTAATTAGGGACCCTTAGTCACGACAGACAGAGGCAGTGCTCCAATCCAATCCAGTCAGCTCCTGAGTAGTTCCCCTCAGTCCACCTATAGCCCTTCAGAAAGATAGATGGAGACACCACCATATCGCAATAATACATGTGTTAGGTGCTTATTTCACACGTGTGTTAGGTGCTTATTTCACACGTGTGTTAGGTGCTTATTTCACACGTGTGTTAGGTGCTTATTTCACACGTGTGTTAGGTGCTTATTTCACACATGTGTTAGGTGCTTATTTCACACACGTGTTAGGTGCTTATTTCATACACGTGTTAGGTGCTTATTTCACACATGTGTTAGGTGCTTATTTCACACACGTGTGTTAGGTGCTTATTTCACACATGTTAGGTGCTTATTTCACACACGTGTGTTAGGTGCTTATTTCACACATGTTAGGTGCTTATTTCACACACGTGTGTTAGGTGCTTATTTCACACATGTTAGGTGCTTATTTCACACACGTGTGTTAGGTGCTTATTTCACACATGTTACGTGCTTATTTCACACGTGTTAGGTGCTTATTTCACACGTGTGTTAGGTGCTTATTTCACACGTGTGTTAGGTGCTTATTTCACACATGTTACGTGCTTATTTCACACGTGTTAGGTGCTTATTTCACACACGTGTGTTAGGTGCTTATTTCACACGTGTTAGGTGCTTATTTCACACATGTTAGGTGCTTATTTCACACGTGTTAGGTGCTTATTTCACACATGTTACGTGCTTATTTCACACGTGTTAGGTGCTTATTTCACACGTGTGTTAGGTGCTTATTTCACACACGTGTGTTAGGTGCTTATTTCACACATGTTAGGTGCTTATTTCACACACGTGTGTTAGGTGCTTATTTTACACGTGTTAGGTGCTTATTTCACACATGTTAGGTGCTTATTTCACACGTGTTAGGTGCTTATTTCACACATGTTAGGTGCTTATTTCACACGTGTTAGGTGCTTATTTCACACATGTTAGGTGCTTATTTCACACGTGTTAGGTGCTTATTTCACACATGTTAGGTGCTTATTTCACACGTGTTAGGTGCTTATTTCACACATGTTAGGTGCTTATTTCACACGTGTTAGGTGCTTATTTCACACATGTTAGGTGCTTATTTCACACGTGTGTTAGGTGCTTATTTCACACGTGTTAGGTGCTTATTTCACACATGTGTTAGGTGCTTATTTCACACACATGTGTTAGGTGCTTATTTCACACGTGTTAGGTGCTTATTTCACACATGTTAGGTGCTTATTTCACACATGTGTTAGGTGCTTATTTCACACGTGTTAGGTGCTTATTTCACACGTGTGTTAGGTGCTTATTTCACACGTGTGTTAGGTGCTTATTTCACACGTGTGTTAGGTGCTTATTTCACACGTGTGTTAGGTGCTTATTTCACACGTGTTAGGTGCTTATTTCACACATGTTATGTGCTTATTTCACACATGTTACGCGCTTATTTCACACGTGTTAGGTGCTTATTTCACACGTGTGTTAGGTGCTTATTTCACACGTGTTAGGTGCTTATTTCACACATGTTACGTGCTTATTTCACACATGTTAGGTGCTTATTTCACACGTGTTAGGTGCTTATTTCACACATGTGTTAGGTGCTTATTTCACACACGTGTGTTAGGTGCTTATTTCACACGTGTTAGGTGCTTATTTCACACATGTTAGGTGCTTATTTCACACACGTGTGTTAGGTGCTTATTTCACACATGTGTTAGGTGCTTATTTCACACGTGTTAGGTGCTTATTTCACACATGTTAGGTGCTTATTTCACACACGTGTGTTAGGTGCTTATTTCACACGTGTGTTAGGTGCTTATTTCACACATGTGTTAGGTGCTTATTTCACACGTGTGTTAGGTGCTTATTTCACACGTGTGTTAGGTGCTTATTTCACACGTGTTAGGTGCTTATTTCACACGTGTGTTAGGTGCTTATTTCACACGTGTGTTAGGTGCTTATTTCACAAGTGTGTTAGGTGCTTATTTCACACATGTGCTTGTTTGTATTGGAAATGTATGTTTTCCTTTTCATATCCCAACTCCACCTGAGACACCCACGGAGAGGGTCAGCCATTGCTGACGCCAATCTGGTCCCTTCAGCTCTGCTAAAACTGAAGCGGTAGCTAGACTCTCTACGGTACGTGTTGCTTTTGGAGTGACATGTTGTGGTGCAACACTACCTGGTGATGTTTTTAATGGGGTATCACAGGGTAAACTGTGCAACACTACATTGTCATGTTTTTAATGGGGGATCAATAGGGTAAACTGTGTAACATTACATTGTGATGTTTTAATGGGGCATCACAGGGTAAACTGTGCAACACTACATTGTGATGTTTTTAATGGGGGATCAATAGGGTAAACTGTGTAACACTACATTGTGATGTTTTTAATGGGGCATCACAGGGTAAACTGTGCAACACTACATTGTGATGTTTTTAATGGGGCATCACAGGGTAAACTGTGAAACACTACATTGTGATGTTTTTAATGGGGCATCACAGGGTAAACTGTGCAACCTTATGTTGTGATGTTTTTAATGGGGCATCACAGGGTAAACTGTGCAACACTACATTGTGATGTTTTTAATGGGGCATCACAGGGTAAACTGTGCAACACTACATTGTGATGTTTTTTAATGGGGCATCACATGGTAAACTGTGCAACACTACATTGTGATGTTTTTAATGGGGCATCACAGGGTAAACTGTGCAACCTTATGTTGTGATGTTTTTAATGGGGTATCACAAGGTAAACTGTGTAACACTACATTGTGATGTTTTTAATGGGGCATCACAGGGTAAACTGTGTAACACTACATTGTGATGTTTTTAATGGGGCATCACATAAACTGGCAACCTAATGTTTTTAATGGGGTATCACACTGTGCAACACTACATTGTGATGTTTTTAATGGGGCATCACAGGGTAAACTGTGTAACACTACATTGTGATGTTTTTAATGGGGCATCACAAGGTAAACTGTGTAACACTACATTGTGATGTTTTTAATGGGGCATCACAGGGTAAACTGTGCAACACTACATTGTCATGTTTTTAATGGGGGATCACAAGGTAAACTGTGCAATACTACATTGTCATGTTTTTAATGGGGGATCACAAGGTAAACTGTGCAACACTACATTGTCATGTTTTTAATGGGGGATCACAAGGTAAACTGTGCAACACTACATTGTCATGTTTTTAATGGGGGAACACAGGGTAAACTGTGCAACACTACATTGTCATGTTTTTAATGGGGGGGGAACACAGGGTAAACTGTGCAACACTACATTGTCATGTTTTTAATGGGGCATCACAGGGTAAACTGTGCAACATTATATTGTGATGTTTTTAATGGGGGATCACAGGGTAAACTGTGCAACACTACATTGTGATGTTTTTCATGGGGGATCACAAGGTAAACTGTGCAACATTACATTGTCATGTTTTTAATGGGGGATCACAAGGTAAACTGTGCAACACTATATTGTGATGTTTTTAATGGGGGATCACAGGGTAAACTGTGCAGCACTACATTGTGATGTTTTTAATGGGGGATCACAGGGTAAACTGTGCAACACTATATTGTGATGTTTTTAATGGGGGATCACAGGGTAAACTGTGCAGCATTACATTGTGATGTTTTTCATGGGGGGGATCACAAGGTAAACTGTGCAGCACTACATTGTGATGTTTTTCATGGGGGATCACAAGGTAAACTGTGCAGCACTACATTGTGATGTTTTTAATGGGGGATCACAGGGTAAACTGTTCAGCACAATAGTATTATCTCTGCATCATTTCTGGGGGTCTCCCCTAGCTTGTCACCGGTATTGGAAAAACTGTGTGTAAAGTGAACACTTGTTTCTCTGTGAGAGAGGTTCTCTATGTACAGAATGTATGCATCCTTCCTCTCTTCCTTGAAGTAACCACATATCTGAGATAGGTGCATAGGTGAACACAGTAGGATAGAGGTTAAAGCAGTAGAATAGCTGAACACAGTAGGATAGAGGATAGGTGAACACAGTAGGATAGAGGTTAAAGCAGTAGAATAGGTGAACACAGTAGGGTAGAGGATAGGTGAACACGGTAGTATAGAGGTTAAAGCAGTAGGATAGGTGAACACAGTAGGATAGAGAATAGATGAACACAGTAGCATAGAGGATAAGTGAACACAGTAGGATAGAGGATAGGTGAACACAGTAGGAGAGTGGATAGGTGAACACAGTAGGATAGAGGATAGGTGAACACAGTAGGATAGAGGATAGGTGAACACAGTAGGGTAGAGGATAGGTGAACACAGTAGGATAGAGGATAGGTGAACACAGTATGATAGATGATAGGTGAACACAGTAGGATAGAGGTTAAAGCAGTAGAATAGGTGAACACAGTAGGGTGGAGGATAGGTGAACATGATAGGATAGAGGATAGGTGAACATGATAGGATAGAGGATAGGTGAACACAGTAGGAGAGAGGATAGGTTAACACAGTAGGGTAGAGGATAGGTGAACACAGTAGGAGAGAGGATAGGTTGTCACAGTAGGGTAGAGGATAGGTGAACACAGTAGGGTAGAGGATAGGTGAACACAGTAGGATAGAGGTTAGGTTAACACAGTAGGATAGAGGATAGGTGAACACAGTAGGATAGAGGATAGGTGAACACAGTAGGATAGAGGATAAGTGAACACAGTAGGATAGAGGATAGGTGAACACAGTAGGATAGAGGATAGGTGAACATGATAGGATAGAGGATAGGTGAACATGATAGGATAGAGGATAGGTGAACATGATAGGATAGAGGATAGGTGAACACAGTAGGAGAGAGGATAGGTTGTCACAGTAGGGTAATAATAATATAATAATATATGCCATTTAGCAGACGCTTTTATCCAAAGCGACTTACAGTCATGTGTGCATACATTCTACGTATGGGTGAACACTAGGCGTAGGAGCTAGAAGGACCAAGAGTAGGTAGAGGATAGGTGAACACAGTAGGGTAGAGGATAGGTGAACACAGTAGGGTAGAGGATAGGTGAACACAGTAGGATAGAGGATAGGTGAACATGATAGGATAGAGGATAGGTGAACACAGTAGGGTAGAGGATAGGTGAACACAGTAGGATAGAGGATAGGTGAACATGATAGGATAGAGGATAGGTGAACACAGTAGGAGAGAGGATAGGTGAACACAGTAGGGTAGAGGATAGGTGAACACAGTAGGATAGAGGATAGGTGAACATGATAGGATAGAGGATAGGTGAACACAGTCGGAGAGAGGATAGGTGAACACAGTAGGGTAGAGGATAGGTGAACACAGTAGGATAGAGGATAGGTGAACACAGTAGGATAGAGGATAGGTGAACACAGTAGGATAGAGGATAGGTGAACACAGTAGGATAGAGGATAGGTGAACACAGTAGGATAGAGGTTAAAGCAGTAGGATAGGTGAACACAGTATGATAGAGGATAGGTGAACACAGTAGGATAGAGGATAGGTGAACACAGTATGATAGAGGATAGGTGAACACAGTAGGATAGAGGATAGGTGAACACGGTAGGGTAGAGGATAGGTGAACACAGTAGGGTAGAGGATAGGTGAACATGGTAGGATAGAGGATAGGTGAACACAGTAGGAGAGAGGATAGGTGAACACAGTAGGATAGAGGATAGGTGAACACAGTATGATAGAGGATAGGTGAACACAGTAGGATAGAGGATAGGTGAACACAGTAGGATAGAGGATAGGTGAACATGGTAGGGTAGAGGATAGGTGAACATGGTAGGATAGAGGACAGGTGAACATGGTAGGATAGAGGATAGGTGAACACAGTAGGAGAGTGGATAGGTGAACACAGTAGGATAGAGGATAGGTGAACACAGTAGGGTAGAGGATAGGTGAACACAGTAGGGTAGAGGATAGGTGAACACAGTAGGAGAAAGGATAGGTGAACACAGTAGGATAGAGGATAGGTGAACATGGTAGGATAGAGGATAGGTGAACATGGTAGGATAGAGGATAGGTGAACACAGTAGGGTAGAGGATAGGTGAACACAGTAGGAGAAATGATAGGTGAACACAGTAGGAGAAAGGATAGGTGAACACAGTAGGAGAGAGGATAGGTGAACACAGTAGGAGAGAGGATAGGTGAACACAGTATGATAGAGGATAGGTGAACACAGTATGATAGAGGATAGGTGAACACAGTAGGATAGAGGATAGGTGAACATGGTAGGAGAGAGGATAGGTGAACATGGTAGGATAGAGGATAGGTGAACACAGTATGATAGAGGATAGGTGAACACAGTATGATAGAGGATAGGTGAACACAGTAGGATAGAGGATAGGTGAACACAGTATGATAGAGGATAGGTGAACACAGTATGATAGAGGATAGGTGAACACAGTATGTTAGAGGATAGGTGAACACAGTATGATAGAGGATAGGTGAACATAGTAGGATAGAGGATAGGTGAACACAGTATGATAGAGGATAGGTGAACACAGTAGGATAGAGGATAGGTGAACACAGTATGATAGATGATAGGTGAACACAGTAGGATAGAGGATAGGTGAACACAGTAGGAGAGAGGATAGGTGAACATGGTAGGATAGAGGATAGGTGAACACAGTATGATAGAGGATAGGTGAACACAGTAGGATAGAGGATAGGTGAACACAGTATGATAGAGGATAGGTGAACACAGTATGATAGAGGATAGGTGAACACAGTAGGATAGAGGATAGGTGAACACGGTAGGGTAGAGGATAGGTGAACACAGTAGGGTAGAGGATAGGTGAACATGGTAGGATAGAGGATAGGTGAACACAGTAGAAGAGAGGATAGGTGAACACAGTAGGATAGAGGATAGGTGAACACAGTATGATAGAGGATAGGTGAACACAGTAGGATAGAGGATAGGTGAACACAGTAGGATAGAGGATAGGTGAACATGGTAGGGTAGAGGATAGGTGAACATGGTAGGATAGAGGACAGGTGAACATGGTAGGATAGAGGATAGGTGAACACAGTAGGAGAGTGGATAGGTGAACACAGTAGGATAGAGGATAGGTGAACACAGTAGGGTAGAGGATAGGTGAACACAGTAGGGTAGAGGATAGGTGAACACAGTAGGGTAGAGGATAGGTGAACACAGTAGGAGAAAGGATAGGTGAACACAGTAGGAGAAATGATAGGTGAACACAGTAGGATAGAGGATAGGTGAACACAGTAGGGTAGAGGATAGGTGAACACAGTAGGAGAGTGGATAGGTGAACACAGTAGGATAGAGGATAGGTGAACACAGTAGGGTAGAGGATAGGTGAACACAGTAGGGTAGAGGATAGGTGAACACAGTAGGAGAAAGGATAGGTGAACACAGTAGGATAGAGGATAGGTGAACATGGTAGGATAGAGGATAGGTGAACATGGTAGGATAGAGGATAGGTGAACACAGTAGGGTAGAGGATAGGTGAACACAGTAGGAGAAAGGATAGGTGAACACAGTAGGAGAAAGGATAGGTGAACACAGTAGGAGAGAGGATAGGTGAACTAGGAGAGAGGATAGGTGAACACAGTATGATAGAGGATAGGTGAACACAGTAGGATAGAGGATAGGTGAACACAGTAGGATTCTGGTAGGATAGAGGATAGGTGAACACAGTATGATAGAGGATAGGTGAACACAGTATGATAGAGGATAGGTGAACACAGTATGTTAGAGGATAGGTGAACACAGTATGATAGAGGATAGGTGAACACAGTAGGATTCACAGTAGGATAGAGGATAGGTGAACATGGTAGGATAGAGGATAGGTGAACACAGTATGTTAGAGGATAGGTGAACACAGTAGGATAGAGGATAGGTGAACACAGTAGGATAGAGGATAGGTGAACATGGTAGGATATAGGATAGGTGAACACAGTATGTTAGAGGATAGGTGAACACAGTATGTTAGAGGATAGGTGAACACAGTAGGATAGAGGATAGGTGAACACAGTAGGATAGAGGATAGGTGAACATGGTAGGATAGAGGATAGGTGAACACAGTAGGATAGAGGATAGGTGAACATGGTAGGATAGAGGATAGGTGAACACAGTAGGATAGAGGATAGGTGAACATGGTAGGATAGAGGATAGGTGAACATGGTAGGATAGAGGATAGGTGAACATGGTAGGATAGAGGATAGGTGAACACAGTAGGATAGAGAATAGGTGAACATGGTAGGATAGAGGATAGGTGAACACAGTAGGATAGAGGATAGGTGAACTGGTAGGATGTAGGTGAACATGGTAGGATAGAGGATAGGTGAACATGGTAGGATAGAGAATAGGTGAACACAGTATGTTAGAGGATCGCGGAACACAATCATCATACAGATCAGTGGTTTCTTCAAGGAAGAGAAAAATAAATACAATTGATGTGAAGGATAGAATTTAATCACTCAAACAGGGAGTGGATGACTAAGACCAACACTCTGCACATTAATTGAAGAATAAAACCCTCTAGAAGCAACTTATGTCCCTGCTCTGTTCTGTTCTGTTCTGTTCTGCCCTATTCTGGTCTGGTCTGTTCTAGTCTAGTCTGCCCTGTTCTGGTCTGGTCTGTTCTGTCCTGGTCTGTTCTGTTCTGTCCTGGTCTGCTCTAGTCTAGTCCACCCTGTTCTGGTCTGTTCTGTTCTGTCCTGTTCTGTTCTGTCCTGTTCTGGTCTGTTCTGTTCTGTCCTGTTCTGGTATGTTCTGTTCTGTCCTGGTCTGTTCTGTTCTGTCCTGGTCTGCTCTAGTCTAGTCCACCCTGTTCTGGTCTGTTCTGTTCTGTCCTGTTCTGTTCTGTCCTGTTCTGTCCTGTTCTGTTCTGTCCTGTTCTGGTCTGTTCTGTTCTGTCCTGTTCTGGTATGTTCTGTTCTGTCCTGGTCTGTTCTAGTCTAGTCCACCCTGTTCTGGTCTGTTCTAGTCTAGTCTGCCCTGTTCTGGTCTGTTCTGTTCTGTCCTGTTCTGTCCTGTTCTGTTCTGTCCTGTTCTGGTCTGTTCTGTTCTGTCCTGTTCTGGTATGTTCTGTTCTGTCCTGGTCTGTTCTGGTCTAGTCCACCCTGTTCTGGTCTGTTCTAGTCTAGTCTGCCCTGTTCTGGTCTGTTCTGTTCTGTCCTGGTCTGTTCTAGTCTAGTCCACCCTGTTCTGGTCTGTTCTGTTCTGTCCTGTTCTGTTCTGTCCTATTCTGGTCTGTTCTAGTCTAGTCCACCCTGTTCTGGTCTGTTCTGTTCTGTCCTGTTCTGTTCTGTCCTATTCTGGTCTGTTCTGTTCAGGTCTGTTCTGTTCAGGTCTGTCCTGTCATGTTCTGTATTGTTCTGGTATTTCCTGTTCTGGTCAGGTTTGTCTTGTTTTGTTCTGGTCTGGTCTGTCCTGTTCTGTTCTGTATTGTTCTGGTATGGTCTGGTCTGGTCTGTCCTGTTCTGTTCTGGTCACCTCTGTTCTGGTCTGTTCTGTTCTGTATTGTTCTGGTATGGTCTGGTCTGTTCTGTTCTGTATTGTTCTGGTATGGTCTGGTCAGGTCTGTCCTGTTCTGTTCTGTCATGTTCTGTATTGTTCTGGTATGGTCTGTTCTGTTCTGTATTGTTCTGGTATGGTCTGGTCTGGTCTGTCCTGTTCTGTTCTGTCATGTTCTGTATTGTTCTGGTATGGTCTGGTCTGTTCTGTCATGTTCTGTATTGTTCTGGTATGGTCTGGTCTGTTCTGTCATGTTCTGTATTGTTCTGGTATGGTCTGGTCTGGTCTGTCCTGTGAGCTTATACCGCCATCTGCTGTTGACTATAATATACTACACTTTTCCCATCCCTCCAAAACTTGGCAGTAGGCACGAATGGGACTTCCTGTCCTCATCACCTTTCCTTCATGTGCATTCAGTTCAGATCATTTAACAATTTGATCCATGAATAGCAATTTCTATCTGTAGTGGTCAAGGAATGACATGTCATCAGCAGTGGTGTAAAGTACTTGAGTAAAAATACTTTAAAGTACTACTTAATTAATTAGTTTTTTGGTGGGTATCTGTACTATTTATATTTATCGCAACTTTTACTTTTACTTCAATACATTCCTAAAGAAAATAATGTACTTTTTATTACATGTATTTTCCCTGACACCCAGAAGTTTTACAGGAAAATGGTCCAATTATCAGGAGAACATCCCTGGTCGTCCCTACTGCCTCTGATCTGGCAGACTCACTAAACAGAGAACATCCCTGGTCGTCCCTACTGCCTCTGATCTGGGAGACTAACTAAACAGAGAACATCCCTGGTCATCCCTACTGCCTCTGATCTGGCAGACTCACTAAACAGAGAACATCCCTGGTCGTCCCTACTGCCTCTGATCTGGCAGACGCACTAAACAGAGAACATCCCCGGTCGTCCCTACTGCCTCTGATCCGGCAGACTCACTAAACAGAGAACATCCTTGGTCGTCCCTACTGCCTCTGATCTGGCAGACTCACTAAACAGAGAACATCCCCGGTCGTCCCTACTGCCTCTGATCTGGCAGACTCACTAAACAGAGAACATCCCTGGTCGTCCCTACTGCCTCTGATCTGGCAGACTCACTAAACAGAGAACATCCCTGGTCGTCCCTACTGCCTCTGATCTGGCAGACTCACTAAACAGAGAACATCCCTGGTCGGCCCTACTGCCTCTGATCTGGCAGACTCACTAAACACAAATGCTTGGTTTGTAAATGATGTCTGAGTGTGGGAGTGTGCCCCTGGCTGCTTGTAAATGATGTCTGAGTATTGGAGTGTGCCCCTGGCTGTTTGTAAATGATGTCTGAGTGTTGGAGTGTGACCCTGGCTGTTTGTAAATGATGTCTGAGTGTTGGAGTGTGACCCTGGCTGTTTGTAAATGATGTCTGAGTGTTGGAGTGTGACCCTGGCAGTGTGTAAATGATTTCTGAGTGTTGGAGTGTGTCCCTGGCTGTTTGTAAATGATGTCTGAGTGTTGGAGTGTGACCCTCGCTGTTTGTAAATTATGTCTGAGTGTTGGAGTGTGCCCCTGGCTGTTTGTAAATGATGTCTGAGTGTTGGTGTCATGTTTTGTCATTGATTATCATGTCTTGTCCCTGTGCTTCCCCTTCTATTCGTTTCCCTCTGCTGGTCTTATTAGGTTCTTTCCCTCTTTCTATCCCTCTCTCTCCCCCTCCCTCTCTCACTCTCTCGCTCTCTCTTCTCTCTATCGTTCCGTTCCTGCTCCCAGCTGTTCCTATTCCCCTAATCAATCATTTAGTCTTCCCACACCTGTTCCCGATCCTTTTCCCTGATTAGAGTCCCTATTTCTCTCCTTGTTTTCCGTTCCTGCCCTGTCGGATCCTTGTCTATAATTCACCGTGCTGTGTCTATGTATTGCCCTGTCGTGTCGTGTTTCCCTCAGATGCTGCGTGGTGAGCAGGTGTCTGAGTCTGCTAGGTTCAAGTGCCTTCCCGAGGCAACCTGCAGTTCTTGATCAAGTCTCCAGTCTGTTCTCGTCTTTACGAGTAGTATTATGCCTTTTGTTTTGTAAAGTATCTTTACTGGATTAAAAACTCTGTTTTCGCCAAGTCGCTTTTGGGTCCTCATTCACCTGCATAACAGAAGGATCCGACCAAGGAATGGACCCAGCGACTACAGATGCTCGTAACACTGCCGTCGAGATCCAAGGAGCCATGCTCGGCAGACACGAGCAGGAATTGTCTGCTGCTCACGCCATGCCGTGGAGAACCTGGCCGCTCAGGTTTCCGACCTCTCTGGACAGTTCCAGAGTCTTCGTCTCGTGCCACCTGTTACTTCCTGGCCTGCCGAGCCTCCGGAACCTAGGGTTAATAACCCACCTTGCTACTCCGGGCAGCCCACGGAGTGCCGCTCCTTTCTCACCCAGTGTGATATTGTGTTCTCTCTTCAACCCAACACATACTCTAGCGAGAGAGCTCGGGTTGCTTACGTCATTTCACTCCTTACTGGCCGGGCTCGAGAGTGGGGCACAGCTATCTGGGAGGCAAGGGCTGATTGTTCTAACAATTACCAGAACTTTAAAGAGGAGATGATTCGGGTTTTTGACCGTTCAGTTTTTGGTGGGGAGGCTTCTAGGGCCCTGGCTTCCCTATGCCAAGGTGATCGATCCATAACGGATTACTCTATAGAGTTTCGCACTCTTGCTGCCTCTAGTGACTGGAACGAGCCGGCGCTGCTCGCTCGTTTTCTGGAGGGACTCCACGCAGTGGTCAAAGATGAGATTCTCTCTCGGGAGGTTCCTTCCAGTGTGGACTCTTTGATTGCTCTCGCCATCCGCATAGAACGACGAGTAGATCTTCGTCACCAAGCTCGTGGAGGAGAGCTCGCGTCAACGGTGTTTCCCTGCTCCGCATCGCAACCATCTCCTCCTCTGGCTCAGAGACTGAGCCCATGCAGCTGGGAGGTAATCTCGACCAAGGAGAGGGAACGGAGGATCACCAACCGCCTGTGCCTCTATTGCGGATTTGATGGACATTTTGTCAATTCATGTCCAGTAAAGGCCAGAGCTCATCAGTAAGCGGAGGGCTACTGGTGAGCGCTACTACTCAGGTCTCTTCATCTAGATCCTGTACTACTATGTCGGTCCATCTACGCTGGACCGGTTCGGTGCTACATGCAGTGCCTTGATTGACTCTGGGGCTGAGGGTTGTTTCATGGACGAAGCATGGGCTCGGAAACATAACATTCCTTTCAGACAGTTAGACAAGCCTACGCCCATGTTTGCCTTAGATGGTAGTCATCTTCCCAGTATCAGATTTGAGACACTACCTTTAACTCTCACAGTATCTGGTAACCACAGTGAGACTATTTCTTTTTTGATTTTTCGTTCACCTTTTACACCTGTTGTTTTGGGTCATCCCTGGCTAGTATGTCATAATCCTTCTATTAATTGGTCTAGTAATTCTATCCTATCCTGGAACGTTTCTTGTCATGTGAAGTGTTTAATGTCTGCCATCCCTCCCATTTCTTCTGTCCCCACTTCTCAGGAGGAACCTGGCGATTTGACAGGAGTGCCGGAGGAATATCATGATCTGCGCACGGTCTTCAGTCGGTCCCGAGCCAACTCCCTTCCTCCTCACCGGTCGTATGATTGTAGTATTGATCTCCTTCCGGGGACCACTCCTCCTCGGGGTAGACTATACTCTCTGTCGGCTCCCGAACGTAAGGCTCTCGAGGATTATTTATCTGTGTCTCTTGACGCCGGTACCATAGTGCCTTCTTCCTCTCCGGCCGGGGCGGGGTTCTTTTTTGTTAAGAAGAAGGACGGTACTCTGCGCCCCTGCGTGGATAATCGAGGGCTGAATGACATAACGGTTAAGAATCGTTATCCGCTTCCCCTTATGTCATCAGCCTTCGAGATTCTGCAGGGAGCCAGGTGCTTTACTAAGTTGGACCTTCGTAACGCTTACCATCTCGTGCGCATCAGAGAGGGGGACGAGTGGAAAACGGCGTTTAACACTCCGTTAGGCATTTTGAGTACCGGGTTCTGCCGTTTGGTCTCGCCAATGCGCCAGCTGTTTTTCAGGCATTAGTTAATGATGTTCTGAGAGACATGCTGAACATCTTTGTTTTTGTCTATCTTGACGATATCCTGATTTTTTCACCGTCACTCGAGATTCATGTTCAGCACGTTCGACGTGTTCTACAGCGCCTTTTAGAGAATTGTCTCTACGTAAAGGCTGAGAAGTGCTCTTTTCATGTCTCCTCCGTTACTTTTCTCGGTTCCGTTATTTCCGCTGAAGGCATTCAGATGGATTCCGCTAAGGTCCAAGCTGTCAGTGATTGGCCCGTTCCAAGGTCACGTGTCGAGTTGCAGCGCTTTAGGTTTCGCTAATTTCTATCGGCGTTTCATTCGTAATTTCGGTCAAGTTGCTGCCCCTCTCACAGCTCTTACTTCTGTCAAGACGTGTTTTAAGTGGTCCGGTTCCGCCCAGGGAGCTTTTGATCTTCTAAAAGAACGTTTTACGTCCGCTCCTATCCTCGTTACTCCTGACGTCACTAGACAATTCATTGTCGAGGTTGACGCTTCAGAGGTAGGCGTGGGAGCCATTCTATCCCAGCGCTTCCAGTCTGACGATAAGGTTCATCCTTGCGCTTATTTTTCTCATCGCCTGTCGCCATCTGAGCGCAACTATGATGTGGGTAACCGTGAACTGCTCGCCATCCGCTTAGCCCTAGGCGAATGGCGACAGTGGTTGGAGGGGGCGACCGTTCCTTTTGTCGTTTGGACAGACCATAAGAACCTTGAGTACATCCGTTCTGCCAAACGACTTAATGCCCGTCAAGCTCGTTGTGGCGTTGTTTTTCGCTCGTTTCGAGTTTGTGATTTCTTACCGTCCGGGTAGCAAAAACACCAAGCCTGATGCCTTATCCCGTCTGTTTAGTTCTTCTGTGGCTTCTACTGATCCCGAGGGGATTCTTCCTTATGGGCGTGTTGTCGGGTTAACAGTCTGGGAATTGAAAGACAGGTTAAGCAAGCACTCACGCACACTGCGTCGCCGCGCGCTTGTCCTAGTAACCTCCTTTTCGTTCCTGTTTCCACTCGTCTGGCTGTTCTTCAGTGGGCTCACTCTGCCAAGTTAGCTGGTCATCCCGGTGTTCGAGGCACTCTTGCGTCTATTCGCCAGCGCTTTTGGTGGCCGACTCAGGAGCGTGACACGCGCCGTTTCGTGGCTGCTTGTTCGGACTGCGCGCAGACTAAGTCGGGTAACTCTCCTCCTGCCGGTCATCTCAGACCGCTCCCCATTCCTTCTCGACCATGGTCTCACATCGCCCTAGACTTCATTACCGGTCTGCCTTTGTCTGCGGGGAAGACTGTGATTCTTACGGTTGTCGATAGGTTCTCTAAGGCGGCACATTTCATTCCCCTCGCTAAACTTGCTTCCGCTAAGGAGACGGCACAAATCATCATCGAGAATGTGTTCAGAATTCATGGCCTCCCGTTAGACGCCGTTTCAGACAGAGGCCCGCAATTCACGTCACAGTTTTGGAGGAGTTCTGTCGTTTGATTGGTGCGTCCGTCAGTCTCTCTTCCGGGTTTCATCCCCAGTCTAACGGTCAAGCAGAGAGGGCCAATCAGACGATTGGTCGCATACTACGCAGCCTTTCTTTCAGAAACCCTGCGTCTTGGGCAGAACAGCTCCCCTGGGCAGAATACGCTCACAACTCGCTTCCTTCGTCTGCTACCGGGTTATCTCCGTTTCAGAGTAGTCTGGGTTACCAGCCTCCTCTGTTCTCATCCCAGCTTGCCGAGTCCAGCGTTCCCTCCGCTCAAGCGTTTGTCCAACGTTGTGAGCGCACCTGGAGGAGGGTGAGGTCTGCACTTTGCCGTTACAGGGCACAGACTGTGAGAGCCGCCAATAAACGCAGGATTAAGAGTCCAAGGTATTGTTGCGGCCAGAGAGTGTGGCTTTCCACTCGCAACCTTCCTCTTACGACAGCTTCTCGTAAGTTGACTCCGCGGTTCATTGGTCCGTTCCGTGTCTCCCAGGTCGTCAATCCTGTCGCTGTGCGACTGCTTCTTCCGCGACATCTTCGTCGCGTCCATCCTGTCTTCCATGTCTCCTGTGTCAAGCCCTTTCTTCGCACCCCCGTTCGTCTTCCCTCCCCCCTCCCGTCCTTGTCGAGCGCACCTATTTACAAGGTACGTAAGATCATGGACATGCGTTCTCGGGGACGGGGTCACCAATACTTAGTGGATTGGGAGGGTTACGGTCCTGAGGAGAGGAGTTGGGTTCCGTCTCGGGACGTGCTGGACCGTTAAACGTGATGATTTCCTCCGTTGCCGCCAGGGTTCCTCCTCGAGTGCGCCAGGAGGCGCTCGGTGAGTGGGGGTACTGTCATGTTTTGTCATTGATTATCATGTCTTGTCCCTGTGCTTCCCCTTCTATTCGTTTCCCTCTGCTGGTCTTATTAGGTTCTTTCCCTCTTTCTATCCCTCTCTCTCCCCTCCCTCTCTCACTCTCTCGCTCTCTCTTCTCTCTATCGTTCCGTTCCTGCTCCCAGCTGTTCCTATTCCCCTAATCAATCATTTAGTCTTCCCACACCTGTTCCCGATCCTTTTCCCTGATTAGAGTCCCTATTTCTCTCCTTGTTTTCCGTTCCTGCCCTGTCGGATCCTTGTCTATAATTCACCGTGCTGTGTCTATGTATTGCCCTGTCGTGTCGTGTTTCCCTCAGATGCTGCGTGGTGAGCAGGTGTCTGAGTCTGCTAGGTTCAAGTGCCTTCCCGAGGCAACCTGCAGTTCTTGATCAAGTCTCCAGTCTGTTCTCGTCTTTACGAGTAGTATTATGCCTTTTGTTTTGTAAAGTATCTTTACTGGATTAAAAACTCTGTTTTCGCCAAGTCGCTTTTGGGTCCTCATTCACCTGCATAACAGTTGGAGTGTGACCCTGGCTGTTTGTAAATTATGTCTGAGTGTTGGAGTGTGCCCCTGGCTATTTGTAAATGATGTCTGAGTGTTGGAGTGTGCCCCTGGCTATTTGTAAATGATGTCTGAGTGTTGGAGTGTGACCCTGGCTATTTGTAAATTATGTCTGAGTGTTGGAGTGTGCCCCTTCCTATCCGTAAATAAATAACAACAAGAAGATGGTGCCGTCTGGTTGATAATGTCTGGTTAATATAAGGTAGTTGAACTGATTTATACTTTTACTTTTGCTGCTATACATTTTAGCATTTCCATTTACTTTTACTTAAGTATATTTAAAAACAAATACTTTTAGACTTTTACTCAAGTAGAATTTTACTGGGTGACTTTCACTTTTACTTGAGTCATTTTCTATTAAGGTATCTTTACTTTTACACAAGTATGACAATTGAGTTCTTTTTCCACCACTGGTAGTGAGAGGGACATGAAAAAATAGAAGTTACAGCTGACATAATTTTTTTGTCTCTTAAACAATAGAGTAATAGCACAAATCTTTTGTAATATTCTTAGTTTTTTTGGTAACCATCGGGATAATAATATGTTATTCTAACACAGGAGACGAATAAATGTATTAACTATCTAATAAAAGGCATGTTGTACCAATTTGATTCATCAGTTGAAAAATACTGAACAGAAATCACAGACTGTGGCTTTAATGCGAGGCCATGACGTCAGAAGCAGTCTCCAAGGGATAACGGAGCAGAGCACAGGGGTACCCTACCTTGGAACGGACGAGTCAATACTGCTGCATGGGATTCATCGCAACATTGCAGATCAAGAGTCTTCATCTCCGTGATGAGACAATACACCACGGCCCGGGCCATGGCCAGTCGGGGAGGCTCGTGCTTGTCCTGCTGCCATGTTTGCGTTTTCGCATTTACTGCATTTCTCATTATGGCTGAGCGGACTGCGCGTAAGTATCACTGCCTAAACACACACGCACATCCCTCCAGTGCTGAAGATAGGCCTGTATTCTCTCACCACACCTAGGCTACGATCATAACAGTACAGTGTCATACCAGGGAGGGTTGCATGACGGTTTCATTGATATTTCCCAAAGTCTTTTATTTTTAATCTGCATTTTCAGATGCATTACAATCTTTATAGGTGCGTGTATTGCTTGTGTCGATGTAGGTGTTAAGGTGTTGTCAAAACTTGCAACAAAAAGTGGCGCATTTCTGTCATATTCGAGCGCCTTTTTCTGTATGCCATAAATGGATAGGGGAATGGGCGGACCCTACTCTCCCCAACTGGTCGGGCTGCTCCGGCAGATGGTTAATATTACTGGGACAGGGAGAGGGGGGGAGTGGAGTGGAGAGGAGAGGAAAGGGAGAGGCGGACATAGAGCACCGCATCGTTCAGGAAGTGGTTCTGTAGAGACAGGAGGCGCGTGCATTTTGTAGCCTATTAGAGATAAGGGACAGCAGCAGCATCACCCAGGCCCTACCCTGTCCTCAGCCTATAGTCATGATAGAGGTCACACACACACACACACACACACACACACACACACACACACACACACACACACACACACACACACACACACACACACACACACACACACACACACACACACACACACACACACACACACACACACAGATGTTGAAACTGCCCTCACTGTTCTACTGCTTATCACACTTGCCGTTTGGGAAAATACATTACACATTCGTTAGATAATTACATATTGATTACGTTTTAATTAGCCTTCTCTGTGTCTTGGGTGTTATGGACAATTTAATATAATATATAAATAATTTGGTACCAGGTGTGTCCAGTTTGGTACCAGGTGTGTCCAGTTTGGTACCAGGTGTGTCCAGTTTGGTACCAGGTGTGTCCAGTTTGGTACCAGGTGTGTCCAGTTTGGTACCAGGTGTGTCCTGTTTGGTACCAGGTGTGTCCAGTTTGGTACCAGGTGTGTCCAGTTTGGTACCAGGTGTGTCCAGTTTGGTACCAGGTGTGTCCTGTTTGGTACCAGGTATGTCCTGTTTGGTACCAGGTGTGTCCAGTTTGGTACCAGGTATGTCCTGTTTGGTACCAGGTGTGTCCAGTTTGGTACCAGGTGTGTCCAGTTTGGTACCAGGTGTGTCCAGTTTGGTACCAGGTGTGTCCTGTTTGGTACCAGGTATGTCCAGTTTGGTACCAGGTGTGTCCAGTTTGGTATCAGGTGTGTCCAGTTTGGTACCAGGTGTGTCCAGTTTGGTACCAGGTGTGTCCAGTTTGGTACCATGTGTGTCCAGTTTGGTACCAGGTGTGTCCAGTTTGGTACCAGGTATGTCCTGTTTGGTACCAGGTGTGTCCTGTTTGGTACCAGGTATGTCCTGTTTGGTACCAGGTGTGTCCTGTTTGGTACCAGGTGTGTCCAGTGTTTTATGTTGACCTAAGTACCAACCATCATTGTCACATTATGTAAAGACCAGCTTCCAGTACACTAGAAAATACAGTATGTGTATCTGTGTGTAGATGTCCTGTATCATCTCCAATGATCTACCTGTGTGTGTGTTTGTCCACAGTGATCTACTGTTTTGTGTACTACCTGTGGGTGGGGCATAACTACTGCTACGCCCACTGGGCGGGGCTTACGGCCTTGTTCCTCCTCCCTGGGTGGGGCCCCCAGTTGCTCAGTTGGCTGTGGTACCAGGCGGATGGACGAATACGTAGCAAAGACCTCAAATGGACTCACATCCTGCACCTGGGCATCTTTAGAAGGTAACGTACCCGCGTTGGTACCCTCTTTGGCGGGGTTAGAGGTCAACGCTGAAACGAGAACACTGTGTTGTTGTGTTCCAGGTTATGGGAGACTATGACGTCCGCTAGAGAGGATCAGTGCAGTGAGATAATGCAGCAGGCTGACGTTTCAGCTCTCCGCCTGTTGGAGGCGCTGGTGGTCACTCTGCCACAGACCGTACTGCAGACCTACGTCCTCATCTGTACAGATGTAGGACTATCTTCACCAGGTATGTGTCTCTGTGTGTTTGTGTTGTTTTTCTTTTAGGTGGTAGATCAGCATTAATATCACAGATAGATTGTAGCCTCCATCAATGTACAGTTGAAGTCAGAAGTTTACATACACTTAGGTTGGAGTCATTAAAACTCCTTTTTCAACCACTCCACTAATTTCTTGTTAACAAACTATAGTTTTGGCAAGTCGGCTATAGGACATCTACTTTGTGCATGACACAAGTAATTTTCCCAACAATTGCTTACAGACAGATTATTTCACTTCATTATTTCAATTCTAGTGGGTCAGAAGTTTACATACACTAAGTTGACTGTGCCTTTAAACAGTTTGTAAAATTCCAGAAAATTATGTCATGGCTTTAGAAGCTTCTGATAGGCTAATTGACATAATTTGAGTCAATTGGAGGTGTACCTGTGGATGTATTTCAAGGCCTACCTTCCAACTCAGTGCCTCTTTGCTTGACATCATGTGAAAATCAAAAGAAATCAGCCAAGACCTTAGAAAATCATTTTTAGACCTCCACAAGTCTGGTTCATCCTTGGGAACAATTTCCAGATGCCTGAAGGTACCACGTTCACCTGTACAAACAATAGTACGCAAGTATAAACACCATGGGACCACGCAGCCATCATACCGCTCAGGAAGGAGACGCGTTCTGTCTCCTAGAGATGAACGCACTTTGGTGTGAAAAGTGCAAATCAATCCCAGACAACAGCAAAGGACCTTGTGAAGATGCTGGAGGAAACAGGTACAAAAGTATTACATCCACAGTAAAAACAAGTCCTATATCGACATAACCTGAAAGGCCACTCAGCAAGGAAGAAGCCACTGATCTAAAACCGCCATAAAAAAGCCAGACTATGGTTTGCAACTGCACATGGGGACAAAGATCGTACTTTTTGGAGAAATGTCCTCTGGTCTAATGATTCAAAAATAGAACTGTTTGGCCATAATGACCAACGTTATGTTTGGAGGAAAAAGAGGGAGGTTTGCAAGCCGAAGAACACCATCCCAACCGTGACGCAGAGGGGTGGCAGCATCATGTTGTGGGGGTGCTTTGCTGCAGGGGGGACTGGTGCACTTCACAAAATAGATGGCATCATGAGGACGGAAAATTACGTGGACATATTGAAGCAACATCTCAAGACGTCAGTCAGGAAGTTAAAGCTTGGTTGTAAAATGGTTTTTCCAAAATGGACAATGACTCCAAGCATACTTCCAAAGTTGTGGCAAAAATGGCTTAAGGACAACAAAGTCAAGGTATTGGAGTGGCCATCACAAAGCCCTGACCTCAATCCTTTACAAAATTTGTGTGCAGAACTGAAAAAGCGTGTGCGAGCAAGAAGGCCTACAAACCTGACTCAGTTACACCATCTCTGTCAGGAGGAATGGGCCAAAATTCACCCAACTTATTGTGGAAGGCTACCCGAAGTGTTTGATCCAAGTTAAACAATTTAAAGGCAATGCAACCGAATACTAATTGAGTGTATGTAAACTTCTGACCCACTGGGAATGTGATGAAAGAAGTAAAAGTTTAAATAAATAATTCTCTCTACTATTTTTCTGACATTTCACATTCTTAAAATAAAGTGGTGATCCTAACTGACCTAAGACAGGGAATTTGTACTAGGATTAAATGTCAGTAATTGTGAAAAACTGAGTTTAAAAGTATTTGGCTAAGGTGTATGTAAACTTCCGACTTCAACTATAGGTACCCAGCTTCAGCGAGTTTTACGATTTGTTGCGTCATTTCTAATCACCCATATATTTTTTTTCTAAATATAAATATACAGTGCCTTTGGAAAGTATTCAGACGCCTTGACTTTTTCCACATTTTGTTACGTTACAGACTTATTCTAAAATGGATTAAATAAAATATGTTCCTCATCAATTTACACACAATACCCCATAATAACAAAGATAAAATCGTATTTTAGAAATTTTTGCTAATTTATTAAAAGTAAAAAACTGAAATATAACATTTACATTACTATTCAGACCCTTTACTCAGTATTTTGTTGAAGCACCTTTGGCAGCTATTGCAGCCTCAAGTCTTCTTGGGTGTGACGCTACAAGCTTGGCACACCTGTATTTGTGGAGTTTCTCCCATTCTTTATCAGGAAGATCCTCTCAAGCTCTGTCAGGTTGGATGGGGAGCGTCGCTGCACAGCTATTTTCAGGTCTCTCCAGAGATATTCAATCAGGTTTAAGTGGCTGAGCCACTCAAGGACATTCAGAGACTTTTCCCGAAGTCACTCCTGCGTTGTCTTGGCTGTGTGCTTAGGGTTGTTGTCCTGTTGGAAGGTGAACCTTCATCCCAGTCTGAGGCTCTGAGAGCTCTAGAGCAGGTTTTCATCAAGGATCTCTCTGTACTTTGCTCCGTTCATCTTTGCCTCGATTCTGACTGGTCTCCCAGTCCCTGCCGCTGAAAAACATCCCTAGACCCTGCCGCTGAAAAACATCCCCACAGCATGATTCTGCCACCACCATGCTTCACCATAGGGATGGTGCCAGGTTTCCTTCAGACCTGACGCTTGGCATTCAGGCAAAAGAGTTCAATCTTGGATTCATCAGACCAGAGAATCTTGTTTCTCATGGTCTGAAAGTCTTTAGGTGCCGTTTGGCAAACTCCAAGCAGGCTGATGTGCCTTTTACTGAGGAGTGGCTTCTGTCTGGCCACTCTACCCGTAAAGGCCTGATTGGTGGAGTGTTGCAGAGATGGTTGTCCTTCTGGAATGTTCTCCCTTCTCTATAGAGGAACTCTAGAGCTCTGTCAGTGACCATCGGGTTCTTGGTCACCTCCCTGACCAAGGCTCTTCTCCCCCCGATTGCTCAGTTTGGCCGGGCGTCCAGCTCTAGGAAGAGTCTTGGTGGTTCCAAGCTTCTTCCATTTAAGAATGATGGAGGCCACAGTCTTTTGGGGGACCTTCAATGCTGAAAAAAATGTTGGTACCCTGCCCCAGATCTGTGCCTCGACACAATCCTGTCAAGGCGCTCTACCCACAAAACACCAGTCTCAACATCAACAGTGAAGAGGTGACACTGGGACGCTGGCCTTCTGGACAAAGTTCCTCTGTCCAGTGTCTGTTTTTTTGCCCATCTTAATCTTTTATTTTTATTGGCCAGTCTGAGATATGGCTTTCTCTTTGCAATTCTGCCTTGAAGGCCAGCATCCCGGAGTTGCCTCTTCACTGTTTACGTTGACTGGGGTTTTGCGGGTACTATTTAATGAAGCTGCCAGTTGAGGACTTGTGAGGTGTCTGTTTCTCAAACTAGACACTCTAATGCACCCTCTTGCTCAGTTGTGCACCGGGGCCTCCGAATCCTCTTTATCCTGGTTTGTGCCAGTTCTGTGAAGGGAGTAGTACACAGCGTTATACAAGATCTTCAGGTTCTTGGCAATTTCTCGTATGGAATAGCCTTAATTTCTCAGAACAAGAATAGACTCATGAGTTTCAGAAGAAAGGTCTTTGATTCTGGCCATTGTGAGCCTGTAATCAAACCCACAAATGCTGATGCTCCAGATACCCAACTAGTCTAAAGAAGGACAGTTTTATTGCTTCTTTAAATAGAACAACAGTTTTCAGCTGTGCTAACATAATTTCAAACAGGTTTTCTAATGATCAATTATCCTTTTAAAATTAGAAACTTGGATTAGCTAACACAACATGCCATTGGAACATAGGAGTGATGGTTGCTGATAATGGGCCTCTGTACGCATATATATGTAGATATTCCATAAAAGATCTGCCATTTCCAGCTACAATAGTCATTTACCACATTAACAATCTTTACCCTGTATTTCTGATCAATTTGATGTTATTTTAATGTACAAAAAATGTGTTTTTCTTTCAAAAACAAGGACATTTCTAAGTGACCCCAAACTTTTGAACGGTAGTGTACATTCTAAGTATAACTTAGTTGCCTTTTGTTTGTTTTTAACCCTTCAGCTACCACCATCCCTTCCATCTATCTATCTCTGAAGACCATCCTCTGTGTTTGATACAATCTCCTTACAGAGTATTCATGTTCTCGTTCTCTCTCTCTCTCTCCCCCTCCCTCCCTCCCTCCCTCCCTCCCTCCCTCCCTCCCTCCCTCCCTCCCTCCCTCCCTCCCCCTCCCTCCCTCCCCCTCCCTCCCTCTCCTCTCTCCAGTCTCAGTATGTTTTGTGTTGTGTCTGCTGTCCCTGGCCTGGGCCTTGGTCTTGTATGCCAGAGCCTGTTCCCTCATCAGACCTGGACATCTCCCCATGTCCCCTGCTGCTATCACCTGTAGACTGCTCTGGAGGGTAGGAGGGTTGCCTGGGCTGGGTGTACTGGGTGTCAGGGCTGGGTGCGTCGGCTGGGCTGGGTGTGTGGGCTGGGCTGGGTGTGTCGGTTGGGCTGGGTGTGTGGGCTGGGCTGGGTGTGTCGTTTGGGCTGGGTGTGTGGGCTGGGCTGGGCTGGGTGTGTCGGTTGGGCTGGGTGTGTGGGCTGGGCTGAGTGTGTCGGTTGGGCTGGGCTGGGTGTGTCGGTTGGGCTGGGTGTGTGGGCTGGGCTGGGCTGGGTGTGTCGGTTGGGCTGGGTGTGTGGGCTGGGCTGGGTGTGTCGGTTGGGCTGGGTGTGTCGGTTGGGCTGGGTGTGTCGGTTGGGCTGGGTGTGTCGATTGGGCTGGGTGTGTCGATTGGGCTGGACTGGGTGTGTCGGCTGGGCTAGGTGTGTCGGTTGGGCTGGGTGTGTGGGCTGGGCTGGGTGTGTCGGTTGGGCTGGGTGTGTCGATTGGGCTGGGCTGGGTGTGTCGGTTGGGCTGGGTGTGTCGATTGGGCTGGGGGTGTCGATTGGGCTGGGTGTGTCGGTTGGGCTGGGTGTGTCGATTGGGCTGGGCTGAGTGTGTCGGCTGGGCTAGGTGTGTCGGTTGGGCTGGGCTGGGTGTGTCGGCTGGGCTGGGTGTGTCGATTGGGCTGGACTGGGTGTGTCGGCTGGGCTAGGTGTGTCGGTTGGGCTGGGTGTGTGGGCTGGGCTGGGTGTGTCGGTTGGGCTGGGTGTGTCGATTGGGCTGGGCTGAGTGTGTCGGTTGGGCTGGGTGTGTCGATTGGGCTGGGGGTGTCGATTGGGCTGGGTGTGTCGGTTGGGCTGGGTGTGTCGATTGGGCTGGGCTGAGTGTGTCGGCTGGGCTGGGTGTGTGGGCTGGGTGCGTGGGCTGGGCTGGGTGTGTGGGCTGGGCTGGGTGTGTCGGCTGGGCTGGGTGTGTGGACTGGGCGTGTGGGCTGGGAGCGTGGGCTGGGCGTGTGGGCTGGGTGTGTTGGCTGGGCTGGGCTGGGTGTGTCGGCTGGGCTGGGTGTGTGGGCTGGGCTGGGCTGGGTGTGTGGGCTGGTCGTGTGTGTGTGTGTGTGTGTGTGATAGTAACATACTTATTGTATTGTGTTTAGGTCAGCATGTTGGGTGCACGTCTCGCCACCCTCGCACTCTTTACACGCCTGTTCCGTCAGTGGGTTCTTGGAGTTATTGGTGAGTGTGTACAGAATATGTGTATGTGTGTGAAAGTCTTTTATTGTGTGTGTGTGTGTGTGTGTGTGTGTGTGTGTGTGTGTGTGTGTGTGTGTGTGTGTGTGTGTGTGTGTGTGTGTGTGTGTGTGTGTGTGTGTGTGTGTGTGTGTGTGTGTGTGTGTGTGTGTGTGTGTGTGTGTGTGTGTGTGTGTGTGTGTGTGTGTGTGTGAGCATTCAGTGATGTTTGTCCTGCACCCGTGTGTCTCAGGTCTTCACTGGTTGGGTGCTACGTTCTGGTTGGTGTCTCAGCAGAGTGACATCATCAAAACGCCGCTGCGCTGGCACCTGTTCAACCTGGTGCTGGGAGCTATTCACATCTTCCTCTTCCTCAACGTCAAGGACGGAGCCTCCCGATGCCGCATGGCCGGATTCTACCTGGTGGGTCTCTCTCTCTCTCTCTCTGTGTGTGTGTGTGTGTGTGTGTGTGTGTGTGTGTGTGTGTGTGTGTGTGTGTGTGTGTGTGTGTGTGTGTGTGTGTGTGTGTGTGTGTGTGTGTGTGTGTGTGTGTGTGTGTGTGTGTGTGTGTGTGTGTGTGTGTGTGTAACTCTCTGCTCTCTCCTGCAGGCCATGTTTATCGAGAACGCTCTTCTTCTGCTGGCAGGTTCCGACTTCTTCAGTGCTGCATCATGGGATACCATGGGTATCCCAACCGCTGTGTTCTGTAGTTTCCTCATTGGTGAGACACACACACACACACACACACACACACACACACACACACACACACACACACACACACACACACACACACACACACACACACACACACACACACACACACACACACACACACACACACACACACACACACACACACATACATACATACATACATACATACATACATACATACATACATACATACATACATACATACATACATACGTACATACATACGTACACACACACATTTGTTTCTATCTTAGTAGGGACTTAAAATTAATTTCCATTCAAAATCCTATTACCCTAAAGCTAACTCCTAACCCCTTACTCTTACCATAGCCCTAATTCTAACCCTCAACCTAATTCTAATCCTAATTCTAACCCTAAACGCAATTATAATCCTAATTCTAACCCTAAACCTAACACCTAATCTTAAAATACCCTTTGTCCTCATGGAGAAATGGGGAATGTACCCACGAGGGGGAATTTTCCTTGTTTTACTGTCCTTGCAGGGACTTTGGGGGATTGTAGGTCCCCACAAGGATAGAAGAACCCACCCAGACACACTCACCTGTCTCCTCTGTGTCCCCACAGGTGTGATAGCTCTAGTGCTGTACTACCGGTTCCTCCACCCCAAGTCCTTTGAGATTTTCCAGAGCATACGTAACCATGGAATGGGCGGTGCTTGTGCAGACCGGGGCTCTTCTCTCTCATTGGATGAGAAGAACCATCGCCACGGTCAACTTGTTGGGGGCGGTACTTTGTTGGACCTCCCTGGCCAATGGCAGGGCTGGAAGCACCACCACTGGCTGCTCATTCGCCTAGCCCTGAAGACGGGGGATGTGGCTAGAATAAGCTACGCTTATGGCGATGGCGGATTGGCCGGGCTGCTGGGACTGCGGGAAATGGCTCTGCCAAGGTCCCCGGACATTCCGCAACCTTCTCCCATTGTTCCACAACCTTCTCCCATTGTTCCACAACCTACTCCCAACGTTCCACAACCTACTCCCAACGTTCCACAACCTTCTCCCAACGTTCCCCAGGTCAAAGAGGTGGAGGAGGTGAGATGAGCACCCAATTCCATTTCTTCCCAGTTTCCCTGAAGTGTACACTTCACATGTTGTTGTTGTTGTTTTTGGCTGCCTGTGCCATGTTTGGAGGATCAGTACTCCTATATTTTCCAATTAAATCTTCACTCTGAATGTTCTATGTGGTTGAATGTTCTATGTGGTTGAATGTTGTCTGTGGTTGAATGTTCTATGTGGTTGAATGTTCTATGTGGTTGAATGTTGTCTGTGGTTGAATGTTGTCTGTGGTTGAATGTTGTCTGTGGTTGAATGTTCTATGTGGTTGAATGTTGTCTGTCTTTAAACAGAGCACTTCTGCGAGCAGGCGTCAATTTGAGGCTTGATTTACTGTTCTCTACTATAGTTGAATCTTATCCTCTATGTTTGACTCCTGGGACCCGTTAGTTTTCACAATAATGTCTGTCTTCCTTCCCCTCAGGTGATAAAGGCAGCCCCAGCAAGAGACATCATCAGTGAGGTGAGACAGGCGGTGAGACATGAGGTGAGACCGGTGCTGTCCTCTCCCTCTCCCATCCAGGAGGTCAAGCTGCCTCTGGTGGAGGTCCTAGTTGAGGAGGTCAGAGCCTGCCACCACTCAGAGCCTGCCACCCAGCAGGATGACTCCAGCCCCCCTCCCTCCGATGATCGAGACGACGAAGATTTCCAGAGCGCCGCCTATGGCTCCCCCACACCCTCGTCCCCCAGGCACCCAGACTACCGACACATCGACAGCAACGTGGTCACCTCCAGCACCCAAGGGTCACCTTCCGTGGGGTCACTCGATGTCACACGTGGTTCGTCTCCAGAGAAAAGGTCACCGTCCCTGCTGGTGGGCATGGGAAGCCCCCAGCGGAACTTTAATCCTGCGGAGTCCGGCACCACCTTGTATTTCAGCGCTGACGCAGTCTCCCCGTCCAGCGGCAGCTACCTGGGCTGGGGCTCTGAGCTGTCACCCATCTCCAGCTACCGGAGCCCCTACCGCATCAGGGAGCCCATCTTCACCTCTACACCCAGACAGGAGCCTCGTGCTGGGCCAGAGGAACCAGGCCCTGACCCCTCTACTACCACCACCACCACCGCCATCACCACCCATGCTAGAAAACAACTGGTCCAATTTGTAGACCATAGAGATAAATTGATCTAGAAGGGCCAATGGGTGGAGCGAAATGATCAGACCTGGTCAAATACTCTCAAATACATGTTGACGTGTGTTTGATTTAGCTCGACCAATGTGCAGCTGGGTGGCGGAGTTTACACTTTTGGGATTATTTCATTAGTTCCATTGTACCACTGTTCCATTCCAAGCTAAATCAAGCGAGTGTAAAGTATTTGAAAGTATTTTACATTTAAACAATAAGGCCCGAAGGGGGTGTGGTATATGGCCAATATACCACAGCTAAGGGTTGTTCTTATGCACGACGCAAAGCGGAGTGCCTGGATACAGCCCTTAGCCGTGGTATATTGGCCATATACCACAAATCCCCAGAGGTTCCTTATTGCCATTACAAACTGGTTACAAACATAATTAGAGCAGTAAAATTAAGCGTTTTGTCACACCAGAAGTATACGGTCTGATATACCACGTCTGTCAGTCAATCAGCAATCAGGGCTCGAACCACCCAGTTTATCATATTGTATTTGACCCAGATGTAGAGGTTATATAGAACACAATATAAAGAGAGTATTTTAGAAGATACATGACATTAGCCTGGGTGTCAGGCTGGTTCTGCTTTCAACAGTGCTATTACAACTTTGTTATCATGCGAGACAACTGCTTTATTACTAGCCAAGGGCTTGTTGAAGAATTCAGAACCAGCCTGGCCCCCAGGCTAGCCAGATGTGTTTCACACTAAATAACTATAGCATGTCTTGAGAATCCAGTATTATCAGCCAGTATGAGGATGTGAATCCACATGTAACTGATACACACAGACACACTAACATAAGAGATGGAAGTAGTCTTTAATGGAAGTAACAGTGGGATATCCTTTTGCTCTTAGGCCCTGATTCAATCACAGATCAAATCAATTGCATTGTGACTTCATTCAGAATGTTTACGCTGTATTCTAATGACATATGAAGTTTCATGTCCACGTTCAATGATAATATCTGTGAAAATAATAACTTGTAAGTCTGTGTCGGTTTTAACACGGTTTACACCTGTGATAGTGTCAGCATTCTGAGTGAACCCTCAGTGTGGTTTACCTTGATATGTGATTGATTAAATCAGGGCTGTCTTAAAGAGTCATGATATTAAATTGTGATTATTAAGGATTGACAGAGAAGAGAGTTTATATATTTGTCTTTTTTTTCTTGTATATATATGATATAATTTGAGACAGTTCGCACTTCTGCGCAAATATGATTTATTGTGATATGATTGGTTAACCGAAGGTTAGTCAAGAGAGGCTCTGATCACACGTTAAGGTTTAGTATACTTTTATAGGCTTAGTGTATATACAATATTTATTATTTTATCCAAATGTGATATTTAATCTGAAGGTACCCTAGCAATATAAGGTAATATAAGTTAATCATTTTTATTATGTGAAATTTAAACGAATATTCATACTCTTATTTACGATTAGTTTACAACTAGTCCCGACATGTCAAGCAGACAATTCAATCTGCTAGGTACTAGCATTACAATATACAGTATATATGAGATTATTCAATTGTGTTCAATTCATTTCGGTCAGTATACAGTAAGTACTGTTTCCAAGTGTTGAATGCATTTGATATGGTAAAGATCTTTATGAACCATTTGTAGGGAGGAATGACTTCTACTTCCTGCGAGACAGGAAGAAGATCCAACTAATCTGATCTATTGAAGTAGCACCAGAGCAGACTGTATCTATCAGTGTGGAAGTGTCTGAAACAAGCTGCTAGTAATGTTGATGAGCTTCCAGATCCTTTAACCCTACATCCTGGTCCAATTTCTTTCCCTAGCCCATTCCCTTAGTCCCTAGGGGCTTAGTTCATAGAAGGGTCTAGGGAGAGAAGTAGTGACAGGCCTATCTAGGGGTTATAGGTCACATGCTGCTATTGATGTTTGGAGGTCAGTGTTATCAGATTTATTTGTTAATTATTTTACAGTTTATTTTGTTTGATTGTGTTTTATAGTGAGTTCATAACTAACCTTATCCACAGGCTCAAGAGAGACAGCTGTCTGGGGACCAGATTAGTTCTGAACTATTGTTTTATGCTGTTGCTATAAAGGGAATGTGTTTAGCTAGTTGGAACTGAGGAAACGGTAACATTGCACGTACATCCTTATTTTTATACAGCCTGACACGGTGTACAGTAACTAATGATAGATGTGAATAAATAAAGCACTCACACACATTACATTAACTAGCTTTTAGAATGTATGTCTGTGCAAAGTTAATATGGTAGCTAATATAACCTACTAATATCAGTATGGACTCTATAATGTATCTTAGTGCACTAACCGGCTTTTAGAACGCTATCTCAAAGCCTTGGCTTGATAATCAAACCGATCAGTTGATGATAAGCTCTTGCCTTGTACAAACGACAGCATCAGCTGGCTGCCGGGTCTCATTGCCTTACCTGTATGTAATGTTCATCACAATAAATGGAATGGAGGGGCTTCTATTTTCAGTTTCTTGCTTTTTTATTCTTAGAATTTTTATTTTGGTTACATTTACTGCATGTAATGTGTACGGTAGTGTGATTAATTGTGTTTCGACTAGGTTTTATATCTGTACTTGACAATATGCATTAACAAAAATGTTGTTGTTTTTATTATGATTGTTACATCGGGCAAATGTGATGCATCTGATTTTGGCTATAATTTATTCTAATAATACTAGCGGTGGTTAATAACTGTTTTAGTACACCTGAATAAACACTATCATTACCACTATGAAGAGTGCTGCTACTGTTGTTCTAATCTAATCAGTAAAGAAATGAAAGAGACAATCTTGATTTTTTTTTTACCTCCCCGGGGTAAATGCCTAGGCTTTAGGCTCAGCAGACTAACATAGTTGTGTGCTATGAAGATGACACCGGTTTAAACCCAGTCAGTCACACATTTTATTCTGTTACTTCAGCTGTATACAGAACAGAAAGAAGACGGATCATGCTTCGTTAGTTACACTAGTTCCGATTTGGTCGATGGTTTTTGATAAACGCATGCGTCATCGTGTCCTCGGCTACTCTATATAATGACATCGCTTGTTTTGCAGTCACGAGTTGTTCTTGAAATGCGTTTTTTTTTTTGGTGTGCTGATGATCCTTGAAACGTGTAATTGCCTAATGTGTGTTAGCAAATGCAAATTCTATAGGCCTACATTTCTCCTCCACACGCATCAAGGGGCCTGCTCAGGACAGTGTGTCATAAGTTTAGGTAGAATTTCAGTTTGAAATTGTGCACATTTTTTTTTATCTCACCTGAATAAACCCCCCTACAATCATCCTTGTTGTTATCATAAATGAGTCACATAATATGCGTACTGTGTCTATTAAGTAGACATGAAGCCGTTCAGCAAGTCGAATGGAATCTGCGTCCACCAGGAAGGGCCTTGATCAAAGCCACAGGCACATGACCGGTCACGTGATTCTCCTCTGATTTAAAGGTCAGAACTGAACGGGTCTGAAAAACACTTTTCCAGGTGATTTAGGAGAAGTGGACCTGGAACAAGTGTGTTGTAACTCGTCTTCGGCACGTTTGACAAGCGGATAACAGGTAATGTAACGTTTATTTTTTTTATTGAATTTAATTTCAGTTTGCTTAGAAACATGATGTATTTGAGGAACTCTATCTGTTTTAGCCAGCTTTCTGGATGACTAGCTGACTACCCGTACAGTACAAAGACTAATTTACAGCTAACAATATGTTTCTTTCTTTGCTAAACTAGTAACGTTACTTATGTCCTGGTTAAAAATGTGGTTGTGACGAGCAGATAAAATAGCTTAAATTATCTACTAGTTAACGTTTGAAATGCAGCAGGTTTGTTCGGGCGGTTTTGTTTTGTGTGGCCTACTTTTAATGGTCTCTTTTTAAATTGGCGGATAATGTTATCCTGACGCTATTCTCGTGTCAATTTTTTTTTCGACATAAGCGTGTACATGTTAGAAAGTCCAGTCATATTTGCATACAGTCTTCAGACATTTCTCAAAGGCATCTTATGTTGAAAGGGCTCTGAAAAGTGCCCGACATTATGCAAACATGCCTGGGCTGGTATGTAACTGAAATCCCGATTTCACTTTAAACCGGTCTGATATCTGGGTAATGCATTGAAAGCCAGACTCACTTAGTAATTGTAGCTCAAAGTTACTCTTGTCGCTATCGGAAGACCAGTGATCTGAAAGGCCTGGGATGTTTCCATGTCCAGTCCCAGCCTAATGCTGCGTTTAGACGAGGGACGCAGAAACGGTCATACCTGTCCACATGGGACAAGACCGCATAAGCAAGAAGGCACGACGGTATGCTGTCAGTGCAAATCAACATTCGGTAGAAAACAACGCTACTTCAGACGGCAAAAAAATGTAAATAGTTTAACTTTAACCATGGCGGCTGACCGCATTCACCAACTCTCTGACATAAAATCAAATGTATTTATATAGCCCTTCGTACATCAGCTGATCTCACAGTGCTGTACAGAAACCCAGCCTAAAACAGCAAGCAATGCAGGTATAGAAGCATGGTGACTAGGAGAAACTCCCTAGAAAGGACAACCTAGAGAGGAACCAGGCTATGAGGGGTGGCCAGTCCTCTTCTGGCTGTGGAGATTATAACAGAACATGGCCAAGATGTTCAAATGTTCATAAATGACCAGCATGCGGTTTGCTGTCTATGGTTTCAATCTCGTACCATGGCATAATATCCAATCTTCTTGATGGTGGTTATATATATATACACTGGGTGGTTTGAGCCCTGATTGCTAATTGGCTGACAGCTGTGGTATAACAACATTTATTGTTACTGCTCTAATTGCTAAACAGCTTATAAGAGGAATAAGGTACCTGGGGGGGGGTTGATGTATGGCCAATATACCACGGCTAAGGGCTGTGTCCGGGCACTCTGCAATGTGTCCTTTAGAACAGCACTTATTATAATTATTGGCCATATACCACACCCCCCTTGTGTGCTATTGCTTTATTATACAATGGGTGGGTCTAATGCTGATTGAATGAAAGTGCACTCAAGCTGGTGTCTATTCCACAAGTTACCACAGATATTTTAACATCACAGATTCAGTCTGTTTACTCTGTTCCATCTGACTGTGCAATCCACTGTCCCATCAGCCCATCTCCACTATAAAAAGCATCTGGACACCTAACATTTCTTTTAGACTAACATTTTATTTTTCAACAGTGGCGATTTGTGTAAACCTTGTTGTCTGTCTTCGACATTTGCAACATTGTTTCAATATTGAAATTTGATCTCCAGCTGTCCCACAGTAATGAACGTAGGTGTCGAGACGAGACAGGAAGGCAGCTTTTCTCAGGCAGTTTGAAATCCTCAATCAGCTGGCATTTTTATGGATGTATGTAAAGTGAAATGCAGAGGTTTTTAGTCGTTTCAGTTTGAAGTTTTTGTTCGCTGTGTTGGCTAGCTCCTCTGAACAACAGTGTCCTGATGCGGGAGCACATTTTCTGTGCCAGGTGTAATTGTGCCTCAACTCATTGTTATGGATGTTCCAAATAAATGTCACTAGAGAAGCGCTTAAAGGAAATGTGATTACTTTGCTGTTATTCTGTTAAGTTAGCTGTAGTTGGCTGGCTAGCATGCAAGGGATAAGAATGTTGCCAGCCAGTATGGCAATGGAACGTTCTGAATGAATGACTGGGTCGCAACCATAGATGCTGAACTATGACTGAACGACTGGGTCGTGTCTCTGGCAACCGAACTGATAGAATGAACGACCAACCGGCTTGGGTAGCAACTACAGATTTGTGTTGGACTAAATTGTGAAAGGATGAAATGGTATGAAAGGATGAAATGGTATCTGAAGTTCATCAAAATAATGGTAATGAAGATGTCTATTTTAATGTTAACCTGTTGTATAAAAGAGATCATGTCCTCGAAGCCGGTGTTTGGATGATCTATTGTCATGGTTTGCCTGACTTCGACTCTGGCTTAACACCTGTGCTAATATCCTCAACACCGCCTTCTCGGGCATTATCACTTAAGGTTAGAGGTCGATCAATTATGATTTTTCAATACCGATTTATTGGAGGACCAAAAAAAGCCGATACTGATTTAATCGGCCGTTTATAAAAATAAAAATAACTATTGGTAATGATGACAATTACTACAATACTGAATGAACACTTATTTTAACTTAATATAATACATCAATAAAATTAATTTAGCCTCAAATAAATAATGAAACATGTTTAAATAATGCAAAGAAAGTGTTGGAGAAAGTGCAATATGGGTTTTAATAAATTATTAGAATATTACAAGTCTGAAACCATGTGACTGTATGAAATTGATGTGAATCATTAGATTATTATAATGCATGTATGTGAGAGTAGTTTAGTTATGATACTGTGTTGTTCTTAGTCAGAATCAACACTTTGGGAACATTGTGTCTCGTATTTTGATAACTGTTTGTCTGAGCCAGATTCGGGGCTGACCTTGGCTGGGACACTTCTTGGCTGGAACGTTCCAGGTCTCCTTATCTTAGGGGAGGGCACTTCCCTAATCTCTATTGGCGGGCGGATTTGATGGTTTGTGTAGAAGTGTGTCACTATAAAATTGAAGATCTTTGTACTGTGCATGTCAGAACGTTCCGTGATGAAACCTTTTTGACTATTTAGCTGGGTCTCCGTCTGTTTAATTCAACCAGGATCTTACAAATTCTGGTTTGCAGGCTGAGTAATATAATTGAATTGGGTGATGTACCTGGAGAATATAATTCTCTTATCAATGTGCCATGTAAGAAAGATGACGTTTAAGTTCCTTGCTCAGAACATGAGAACATATGAAAGCTGGTGGTTCCTTTTAACATGAGTCTTCAATATTCCCAGGTAAGAAGTTTTATGTTGTAGTTATTATAGGACTATTTCTCTCTATACGATTTGTATTTCCTATACCTTTGACTATTGGATGTTTTTATAGGCACTTTAGTATTGCCAGTGTAACAGTATAGCTTCCGTCCCTCTCCTCGCTCCTCCCTGGTGTCATGACATTGGCCTGGGGGGTAGGTTTATTAGTCATAAATACCCCACCCCCACATCAGAAGGTGGGGGGGAAATTAACTATATTCTGGTAATCTGACCAATTGAACATATGCGGTGGTACTTAATAAATATGGTGTCAGTTCGGTTGTCATCTGAGACATTCTCATCAATGATAAGATGACAAACTCTACAGTGGAAAGTCTGCACATTGTAGTTATCGGATTCACATAGAATTGTTCAATTTAAATGTTTGAATATAAAATTATTGGTGAAGAGATTAAATGTAATTTTAGCTTCCAAATGAGAGTTGGTGTTTTCATAAGGTTAGGCCTCTGCTCAATCAGCGGCCCGCTCCTGTGAAGGGACATGGGCTATAAAACTTTTCAAACACGCCCTCTCCCATCCTATATAAAGCCTTGACGACAATATAACCTCCTGTTCCAAGTACGTGAAGTCTGCAGCCTCTGCGTTAAAAGGACTAACATGTCAACTACAGAACTAAGCCAAACTCTGCGTGCGCTTTGGTTGCGAATGGTATGAACTTTGAACTCTTATTCACTACAGAAGTGATAGCCATTGAGTTAGCACCAGCAGCTGCAAACGCAGGCTAGGAAAGAACAGATTATCCCGTCTACCACACAACGACATTACTACAACGTATCCAATTGACCACCAGAGACATTCTTCAAAGGACTCTGTTTGGCAACACAGCCTTCCATCTACCACCAACCTACCGAAGCGCAGCTCAGAGTAAATATTTATTGCATTTGCTTTTCCAAATGGGCGGTAACTTAGAATGCATAAGATACTGTATTTACGAAAGCACAGCTTCTCCCTTTGTCCCTCAGTCTTCCCGCTCTTTCACTCAAACCCAGCCCCTTTTCTTTTGTGTAACCAGCTGTCATATCTGTTCCGCCTGCTAGGGACGTTTTCCTTTGTGACATAATTTGTAATAAAGGTATGATTTAATTCTGTGTATATGTGATTAGTTAGGTATTTAGTAAATGATTAAACCCAATTTTTCTATTGCTGATTTAACTTGTTAGCCAGGGTTTGTGCAGATAGCCAAGAATTTACAACTTTCAGATGAGACTGAATTAAGGTGACCATTAATATTGACTGCTATTGATGTAAAATATTACTAGGTCTTTAAGAGTTTATTAGAAGATAACAGCTCTACAAATATTATTTTGTGGTTCACCGACTCTAGTTAATTACATTTACATGATTAGCTCAATCAGGTAATATTAATTACGGAGAAAGGATTTTATAGAATAGCATGTCATATCACTTAATCCGGCATAGCCAAAGACACGACACTGGGCTCGAACCAGGAACACAACGACAACAGCCACCCTCGAAGCAGTGTTACCCATGAAGAGCAAGAGGAACAACCACTCCAAGTCTCAGAGCGAGAGACGTTTGAAACGCTATTAGCGCGCACCCCGCTAACTAGCTAGCCATTTCACATTGGTTACACCAGTCTCATCTCTTGAGTTGATAGGCTTGAAGTCATAAACAGCGCAATGCTTGACGCACAACGAAGAGCTGCTGGTAAAACGCATGAAAGTGCTGTTTCGAATGAATGCTTACGAGCCTGCTGGTGCCTACCATCGCTCAGTCAGATACTTGTATACTCAGTCAGATTATATGCAATGCAGGACAAGTTAGTTAACTACACATGGTTGATGATATTACTAGTTTAACTAGTGATTATGATTGTTTTTAGAAGATAAGTTTAATGCTAGCTAACAACTTACCTTGGCTTAGACTGTTATATGGGAGTGCTGAAGACCGTACTTTTGTCCTTGTCATGAGGTGAGTCATTTTGTTTTTTTGCCGAACAATAAAGGTCCTTTCAGAGAAATGTTTAACTTCCCCCTGTGGGTTTGAGAACCTGCTCTTCCACTGCACCAGACAGTTGGGCTGACATGATCTCTCCTCTCCCGCGTTACGGGCAGGCTACATGAGTCGCAGGCTATGACTGTTCAATAAGTCGTATATCGGCCTGTCTGGCAAATTGAATAGACTTGATGAACATTAAAGAGCAATACATAACACTGTTTTACCCCCTTGTCTGATAAACAAGGTGTCTCACTGGCAATTCTAAAGCAGCACCTTCCATAAGTGGGTCAAGGATAAGTGATACACTGGGCTGTTCATTAGGGAGAAATGTTTTGAAAGGGAGTATACTGGTAGGTACTACCTGAACAGGTTGACAATATGACAGCAACACATTAGCTCAGCTATTTGTTGTCATATTGTCAAGGGGGTAAAACTGTGTTCTGTATTAATAATCTTTAGTGTTCAAGTATATAAATTACTTTGTCTTTCCCTAACATAATGACTGACTAGTGGATGAGGTGCTATAGAGAAGTGATCCTCTACTGCGTCGAGGCAGTCTTCTTTAGGGAAGTGGGGCTTGGTTGTCTTTGCTGAGTTGAAAGGAGTCGGTCATGTGTTCTGGTACTTTCCAAGTAAAGCTACTTGCTGCTGACTCATTCAGTCATGTGATTTCACCATTGTGCAGCCCATTTCTTGGGAATTTGGATGTGACCACACAACCACATGCCGTGATGTGCGTTAGGCCTAATTTGCGTTCCTGTTTGTGTCAGGTTCCTGGGTTAAAGTAGCCATAGAATATAATTCTCTGCTCTGAACCAGTTAGGGCTGTGTAACGGTGGCTGACAAGTTATTCTATACCAAGAATGACTTGGCAGTATCTGAGACTGACCTCCTTCAGTCTGCACTGGTATTGATCTGTGGGCCTGAGCCAAATCCATTAGCCCTTCTATGCCTGAGGCTGTATTCAAGTAAGTTGCACTGAAGTGCTCTCCTCTCTGCCCTCTTGATGTGGTGCTGAAGTGTTTGTGTCCCTGCATGGCTGACTCTCTCCACTCCCTGGGGCCAGTATTGTAGGTCTATATGTGGCTTTGTTTTTACCTAAAACCAAGCTACATTTATTTTATTTTTTTACAGGAAGTGATGTGGCGTGTGATATTTTTGGCGCTGGTGTCTGGGCTGTCAATCAGCTGGGCCCGGCCCCGCCTACCTCCGCTCTCCCACCAGATGGTGGACTACATCAACAAGGCCAACACTACATGGAAGGCTGGTCACAACTTCCATAATGTGGACTACAGCTACGTTAAGAGACTGTGTGGAACCCTGCTTAAAGGACGCAAACTGCCCACCATGTGAGTGAGACCGTTGTATGGAGGGAATGTATTTGTGCTGCATCCGGGAAGTGTTCAAGCAGGAAGTGAACTGATCTGTTAATGTAACTTAACTCCTCTTTGGCTGCTTTATAGATTGACTTTACCAAGAGCACCACGCAGTAACGGCACGTTCAGTCAGTCTCCTGTTACTTGCGCTCGTTCTTTTATTCTCTCTTTGTGTCGCTCTGTAGTCTTTAGGGTAGGTTGTAGTATGTAGGGGTTAATGGCGTTCTTCTCTCCTCTGTAGGCTGCAGTATGGAGGGGATGTGGAGCTGCCTGACACCTTTGACCCTAGACAGCAGTGGCCCAACTGTCCCACTCTGAAGGAGATCCGGGACCAGGGCTCCTGTGGCAGCTGCTGGGTAAGAACAGACTGAGTCACCCTGGAGGATACTCCTGTGACTGAACCATGACGTGGAGTGTGTTTGACGTGCTTGGTCCTCTGCAGGCGTTTGGTGCTGCGGAGGCCATCTCGGACCGTGTGTGTATCCATAGCAACGCCAAGGTCAGCGTAGAGATCTCCTCTGAAGACCTGCTCAGCTGCTGTGACAGCTGTGGCATGGGGTACGTGTGTTCTCATTCGCCCGCTCTGTGACATGGCTGCATGTAAGGCATCGGGAGGTTGTTAGCATTGCTTACTGTGTGTGTTCCTAGTTGTAATGGTGGTTATCCCTCTGCTGCGTGGGACTTCTGGACTACAGAGGGACTGGTCACTGGAGGACTCTACGACTCTCACGTTGGTATGTAGTGATCTCCTGTCAGACCCTACTCTCTCTCGACAGACCTTACACTCTACCGCCCTGTTTCTCTCTCCTGACAGACCCTACTCTCTACCGCCCTGTTTCTCTCTCCTGACAGACCCTACTCTCTACCGCCCTGTTTCTCTCTCCTGACAGACCCTACTCTCTACCGCCCTGTTTCTCTCTCCTGACAGACCCTACTCTCTACCGCCCTGTTTCTCTCTCCTGACAGACCCTACTCTCTACCGCCCTGTTTCTCTCTCCTGACAGACCCTACTCTCTACCGCCCTGTTTCTCTCTCCTGACAGACCCTACTCTCTACCGCCCTGTTTCTCTCTCCTGACAGACCCTACTCTCTACCGCCCTGTTTCTCTCTCCTGACAGACCCTACTCTCTACCGCCCTGTTTCTCTCTCCTGACAGACCCTACTCTCTACCGCCCTGTTTCTCTCTCCTGACACTCTTTTCTCTCTCTCTCTGGTCTCTCCTGTCAGGATGCAGGCCCTACTCTCTCCCTCCCTGTAACTCTTTCCTCTCTCTCTCTGGTCTCTCCTGTCAGGATGCAGGCCCTACTCTCTCCCTCCCTGTAACTCTTTCTCTGGTCTCTCCTGTCAGGATGCAGGCCTTACTCCATCCCTCCCTGTGAGCACCATGTTAACGGCACACGACCCCCCTGTACAGGAGAGGAGGGTGACACCCCACAATGTACCAACCAGTGTGAGACTGGATACACACCTGGCTACAAGCAGGACAAACACTTTGGTAAGTAAATACATTAACACAATATGAACCTGCACACTAATCCCTCCCTCCTGTACCCTAGTGGCCCTACACACTAAGCCCTCCCTCCTCTCCCCTAGGGGCCCTACACACTAAGCCCTCCCTCCTGTACCCTACTGGCCCTACACACTAAGCCCTCCCTCCTGTACCCTACTGGCCCTACACACTAAGCCCTGTACCCTACTGGCCCTACACACTAAGCCCTCTCTCCTGTGGCCCTACACACTAAGCCCTCTCTCCTGTGGCCCTACACACTAAGCCCTCTCTCCTGTGGCCCTACACACTAAGCCCTCTCTCCTGTGGCCCTACACACTAAGCCCTCTCTCCTGTGGCCCTACACACTAAGCCCTCTCTCCTGTGGCCCTAGGTAAGAGCTCGTACAGTTTGCCCTCTGAAGAGCAGCAGATCATGACTGAGCTCCTGACGAATGGACCTGTGGAAGGAGCTTTCACTGTCTATGAAGACTTCCTGCTCTACAAGTCTGGTGAGGACACATGCCTCTTCTGTGTAGTGTAGCTTTTACTGCTCTAGGAATGTCATTGATTGGGAACATTATTTACTATTCAGGTACAAATCTATACATAAATGTTTCTGCTCTTTATGTGATGTGCAATGCAGTGAACACTGGAAGAATGATCATGTAGTTACCACAGTGAATTATTGTGCTTGTCAATTAATCCCATAAAGGATGGGTTGGCAATTTGACACAAATGTAATTCATTCTCACATTGAAATGTTTTTCTGGCACCCCAACTTTCTCTCGGTCTAGGTGTGTATCAGCATGTCTCTGGCAGTGCAGTAGGAGGCCATGCCATTAAGGTCCTGGGCTGGGGAGAGGAGGGGGGGACTCCTTACTGGCTGGCTGCCAACTCCTGGAACACTGACTGGGGAGAGAATGGTGAGCCACTTACACGACTTCCGTAACAACTCTGGACAAACTATCGGTGAATAATTTCTAAAGGAAGATTGTGTGCTTCTTGGCTACTCCAACACTTTGTGTTTTTCTGTCTTGTCCCCCAGGTTTCTTTAAGATCCTGAGAGGTAAGGACCACTGTGGCATCGAGTCTGAGATGGTGGCTGGTGTCCCTTTGTAACCATGACAACAGCAACCAGGAAGTGATTTCAGAGACTGCTGCAGGTGTACCAGTCCTCTCCACTGGCCTTTACACTGGTTCTAATTCCCAGTCAACCCCTAACCCCGCTAGGCACCTCTTTAGTTCCAAATAATTGGTTTAGAAAATGCTACCCTGTCTGAGGGAAAGTCCTACTACCGTATAGCTCATACCCGTTCCTGATTCTCATCAGATCTGAGAGTTGTGTAAGAGGAGTGCCTAGGGGTTGACTTGGAACTGGGCATATGTGAACCATGGCTTCGTCTTTAGTTAAATGTGTTCTTCCTGGTGTCTCAATCTGTAGTGGTTTCTTCCCCCTCAAATCCACTCTGTCAGCTCCACTGATCTGAGAATGCAGGATGGGTGAAAGGTACCTGTACAGATTGAGAGGAAGCTACAGTAGACTATTGAGACCCCCCCCCACCCCCAGTGGGTGACTCTGTAGAGGTCCATCTTCCTGTTTGAGTGGTCACAAGCTGTGCTAAAAGTCCTCTCCCTGTAGTTGTTCACAACAATCACATCAATTTAAAAATGTATGATGCTTTTAAAAAAGTTTACTTTATTTTTTTAATTCGATGTGATCACTGGCATTGTGCACATTTTGTTTTTAAATTGGATTATAAGGGAAGCGTGAGTGGTTTTGTACTGATGGGATTGTTTTATTTGAATGCTTTGTCTTTAATGCTTCACTCTGTTCTGATCAAGTGTTCTGGAATGATTGTATTGAGTTTCATTAAATAAAAGTCAACCAATATGTTTAACTTGGTCTCTGAATTGTCCTGGCCTTGTTTTGGAGTGGCTTAAACTTCTGTTCTCCCTGCCATGCAGTCGTCACAGTGCTTATACAGATACCAGCCTAAAACCTCGGCCTCCACTTTCACTCTTCATCGCTGACATTTGTGCGTTGACATTTTAGTATGTTTGTGTAGGGATCCCTCCACCGAGTAACAAGTGTGTGGACATTACCTGTTTAAACAAACCAGGCCGCTGGTAGACCACCAAGGGAAACCATGTGATCACTACCTAAACAGTAAAGTTAGCATTTGTTTTAGCTTTATTTTGTTTTAAATATACAAACCTCCAATTCAGGAAAAAACGTACCGCAAACCAAATATTCATTTGTTTCTTAAATAAATTCCCAATGTATTTCTTTAATTACATGAAATCTAAAGATTCTAAATTGCAGATGTCCCTTCTCCCCCAACGTGTTGTCCCTTCATGGATCTGAAAGGAACTCTGGGAGAAGTGGGGTGACTCTGCATTGGGGCTGTGCAGGGAAGCAAGTCTTTGTACAACTCAAGTTTTAGTTTACAGGTGGCATAAAGGGACCAAGGTTTTTGACCTGAGCTACCAGTAAAAACCAATGTCCCTCAAATGCAGTAATGAGGAGCCCAAATCACGAGCTTCAGGGATTTTCCACATTTCTTAACTCTGTCCATTCCTTTTGCATCCATGGGGGATGAACTGCAGTGTATTCTGGGAAGGGGAATACTTTTACTCCCAAGTATTGTTGAAAGGAATTGCACTTGACATATTCCTGAACTTTCATTCTAATATATGGCTTCATTTGGATTGCTCTAACAGGGTAACTACTTACTGCAAAAAGTGTGACAACCAAATGGCCAAGCTGCTATTTAGCAGTGTAAGGTGTATCTTTTGGGACAGAACATATTCAAACCTGAGTTTCTTGTTCAGAAGAGCAATGTTGAAATTTAACAGCAGCTTAAACACCTTGACTTTGTACCAAAAAAGCACACAATCCATCAGCTTTGAACTGAAACAAGACCCTGAAAGGGGGATGAGAGGCTGTGATTGGGTAACTCTGCATGTCAGTGAACAGGCTCCTGCTACTGGCTGACCAAACTCTCTGGGATGGAATTATTAAAGTTGTGCTGTTTGTATTCTTTTGTTTACATCTCAGGTTGCCCCTGATGTAGTACAGGAGCAGGCCTTTGTTGCTCATGATCAGCAGCAGTGGCCTATGGGATATGTGGTCCTTTTCCTGTATAGAATGTTCATGTCTTAATTTACTGTCCATCTCCTGGCCTTGAGTCTTCCTCAATGAGCCGTTCCTCTGCTTCCTCTTCCTGCTCTGCTTCTTGTTTTGGTTCCTCAACGTTGACTCCCTCTTCCACATCTACACCCCCTTCCTGTTCAGGTGCACCCTGGGAGTTAGCGTCTGGCTGTTGCAGTTTGGGTGGAGAGAGAAGCTCAGGGGGAGCTATTAGACCGTCCTGGTTTAGATCCTGAGTCTGCAGGAGAAAGTCTACCATGGCCACCACCTGAAAAACACACAAGCATTGACCTAGGGTGCAGATGAACTAAGCAACACTGTACAGTCAGCTTCAGTGTATATTCAGTTACGCTGAGCAACAGTAAGTCTTACAGTAACCCAATCTTTATATTTAGACAACAGTACAGGCTACATGATGTATGTGCATCCTGATATACAAACCCCTCTAACACTACGTCATGCTAGCTAGCTGGTCATCAACTGACTTCATGATCAGGACAGAATTATGTCACTCAGTACAATATGTCCCAACTACAACACTGAAGAGATTTTCTATAGATGTTATATATCTATACACACACACACAGACCTCACCGTCTCAGCTGACTGTTCTCCAGGTGCATTGTGGGAGTTGTATTCAGAGAGCAGCTTCATTATCTCCAGGCCGTCCATGTGACCGCTGCGGTCGTAGTCATGGAGACTGAACAGGAAGAACACCTCTGACCAGCAGGAAATAGGAAGATGATTCATTAATAATGCCACTTTTCGTGTGTGTGTTTGTGTGTGCGTGTGCATGTGTGTGTGTGTGTGTGTGTGTGTGCGTGCATGTGTGTGTGTGTGTGTGTTTTTACCTTGTTCCCAGGTGTTATCCGGTCCTCCATGTCCCTCCTTTACGTTGGCCTTGATGTAGCTCTGCAGCAGCCTGACATACAGAGGTTAGAGGTCAAGGGTTAGAAGGTTCAACCGCAGGCCCACCTGACTGGGTAGCACGGTACTTCACGGTACAGAAAGTACCAATGTAATCTAGTCTAGATTTGTATCAAGATTTTACAAACACAAACTCTGTGAAGGGATTGTTTCAGTGAGGCTGGAATTCATCCCAACTACCGCTGAATACAGAGGTTCTCTTCCAGCAATATATGAGTCGCATAATCCAATCAAAATCAAATGTTATTGGTCACATGACCTACACATATTTTGCAGATGTTATCGCAGGTGCAGCGAAATGCTTATGATTCTCACTCCAACAGTACAGTAATACTATACTGATATTTTTTGTTTTTGTGGGTATTGTTTTATATTGTTAGATATATATACATACACAAAATAATAAAAGATCAGAGCGATGACAGAGTCCAGAATATACGGTGCTGTAAAGTATTTTCCTCCTTTATAATCCTCTCTATTTCTGATACTGAATATTATCAGATCTTCAACCAAAACCTAATATTAGATAAAGGGAACCTGAGTGAACAAATAACACAACAATTACATACTTCATTTATTTCAAAAACAAAGTTATGCAACACCCAATGCTCCTTCGTGAAAAAGTAATTGCCCTGTTACACTGAATAACTGGTTGGTGTTTCTTTAGCTCCAATGACTCCAGCCAAACTGCTTCCTGTAGTTGTTGATCAATCTCTCACATCACTGTGGGGGAATTTTGGCCCACTCTTCCATGTAGAACAGCTTTAACTCATCGGGATTTGTGGGTTTTCAAGCATGAACTGCTCGTTTCATGTCCTGCCACAACATCTCAATTCGGTCTGAACTTTGACAAGCTTTCGCCGTACCTTATGTCATTGTTAATGAACAGACGCACGAGCTACCAGACCCGGTCTCAGGGAAGGACCCGGTCTCAGGGAAGGTCCCGGTCTCAGGGATGGACCCGGTCTCAGGGACGGACCCGGTCCCGGGACGGACCCGGTCTCCGGGACGGACCCGGTCCCCGGGACGGACCCGGTCTCAGGGAAGGACCCGGTCTCAGGGAAGGACCCGGTCTCAGGGACGGACCCGGTCCCCGGGACGGACCCGGTATAAGGGAAGGACCCGGTCTCAGGGAAGGACCCGGTCTCAGGGACGGACCCGGTCCCCGGGACGGACCCGGTATAAGGGAAGGACCCGGTCTCAGGGACGGACCCGGTCTCAGGGACGGACCCGGTCTCAGGGACGGACCCGGTATAAGGGAAGGACCCGGTATAAGGGAAGGACCCGGTCTCAGGGAAGGACCCGGTCTCAGGGACGGACCCGGTCTCAGGGACGGACCCGGTCTCAGGGAAGGACCCGGTCTCAGGGACGGACCCGGTCTCAGGGAAGGACCCGGTCTCAGGGACGGACCCGGTCTCAGGGAAGGACCTGGTCTCAGGGAAGGACCCGGTCTCAGGGAAGGCCCCGGTCTCAGGGAAGGACCCGGTCTCAGGGACTGATAACTCTGCACATCCCTTCCATCTCCACTGAGTTATAAAAATCTGCTTTTTAGTTTTTTTTTGCACCTTGCTTGTGGAATAATAATAATCTCCAGAACTCTCAACAATGTTATGTTTTGGTACCACTAGGGACATTCCGATGGCTGATTCATGGCCTTTTACCTGAAGAATGGGTTTGTTTTTTCTGATTGTATTTTGTAATTTGATAACTGCGTTATGTTTGTCAATATTTCACATTTGTATGATTGTGTACATATAGGGCTCCCTAGGAAAAGAGTCCTTGGCCCCTCCAGGATTTCCCTGCTTAAATAAATACATTTTTAAAAAATGGTTAGATACGGGCTGGAGCAAAACCCTGCACACCCACTAGCTCTCTTTCCCTGCTTCAACCCTGTATTTAATAGAGTTGGCCCCTAGCTGGAATAAAGGGTTTTAAAGTAAAAGATGCCACAAACCTGCGGTCCTCCTCTCCAGAGCCGAAGGGATTGGCCAGTGTGAAAGGGGGAAGGGCTCCTACTGACTGTACTCTGTGGGACACACACAGAGACAGAGAGAGAGACAGAGAGAGAGACAGAGAGAAGAGAGAGAGAGAAGAGAGAGAGAGAAAGACAGAAGGAGAGAGAGACAGAAGGAGAGAGAGACAGAAGGAGAGAGAGAGACAGAGACAGAGACAGAGGGAGAGACAGAGGGAGAGACAGAGGGAGACAGAGACAGAAGGAGAGAGAGAGAGACAGAGACAGAGACAGAAGGAGAGAGAGAGACAGAGACAGAAGGAGAGAGAGAGAGAGAGACAGAGACAGAAGGAGAGAGAGAGACAGAGAGAGAGAGAGAGAGACAGACAGAGAGAGAGAGACAGACAGAGGGAGACAGAGACAGAAGGAGAGAGAGAGACAGAAGGAGAGAGAGAGAGACAGAGGGAGACAGAGAGACAGAGAGAGAGAGAGAGAGAGAGAGAGAGAGAGAGAGAGAGAGAGAGAGAGAGAGAGAGAGAGAGAGAGAGAGAGAGAGGAGAGAGAAGGGTGATAACAGAGATGATCAGTGTTGGTTTTATGGCTAGTATTAAGTGCAGGGAAAGTTTCCCTTTGACCTATACCTGAAGTGATACATAAACAGGCTCCCTCTGAACTCTGACACATATCTCTCTCTGTTGTTGTTACCAGCCAGGGACATGTTGTGATGTAATCCAGTGGCCTCACCTGAGTGTTTCCTTAACATCATACTTCCTGTTTCTGTTATTCCTACATGACCTGAAAGACAGTGCAACAGTATAGCCTACATTCCTAGCTCTGATCACAGGTCTAGATAAATATCCTGAAAAATAAATGATCCAGTAATGTACAAGGCTAGCTGGCATTGACTGTCTGCTCAGTGCCCACTATTTTTCTAGCAACCAACCACGCGGTCACACCTGAAGGTTCACACCTCAGAGGCGGTTGTGATGTAAACTCACATACAGGTACAGTACATACAGTCATTTAACATTTACATTTAAGTCATTTAGCAGACGCTCTTATCCAGAGCGACTTACAATACAGTGTAGTCTGTTGTCTGACAAGTTCACCAGGAAATATAAACAACAAAGCACGACAAAACGTAACATAAATTAAACTGGAAAAGTCACCCTGCTGGAAAATCCACTTTTGACCCGTTTGGATTTTGCTGGTAATTTTAAAACCTTGACGCCAAATGATCTCTGCTCTACACTTTCATTGTGTGTGTGTGTGTGTGTGTGTGTGTGTGTGTGTGTGTGTGTGTGTGTGTGTGTGTGTGTGTGTGTGTGTGTGTGTGTGTGTGTGTGTGTGTGTGTGTGTGTGTGTGTGTGTGTGTGTGTGTCATGGCCTACCTTTGGTCCTCAGGCACCTGTGGCGCGGACACACACTGGTGCGCGAGCAGGAGCAGGGATAGCATACCTGTCACCAGCATGTCCGCGCCAGACTCTAACGACGCACCTGCAAGCGCAACAAGCAATTTCGCTATCATTCTTCAGGCACGACAGGTCCGACAATGAACATTGTAGGCGTGTTGTATATAACATTTAGGCCGATAATTTACTTATTAAAACATGTTGAAATGTTATTCTGGAACAAATGTGTAATAACCGTAGGTTATGAGAAATAATCATAACGTATAGCAATGATTTAAAACATTTCCATTATTCCCACACAGCTATAGTGATGCTTATGCTGCAACATTTCACCCATCTAGTGCTACAAAAGTATCAATCTTTCACTTAAAATGTAATCAATCAGTTATGATGCATTGGGCTAAATTGTTGCAATCGTACATCGCAATGTTTTCATATCCTACCTGTTGGCCTGTTTGATGAGTAGAAAAACAAACGCATCCTAACGTCCTGTTGTCAATTCCGATTGTGAATTCATAGCGGAAGATTCTACCATTCAGCCCAACCCACTCGCCCTCCGGTAATATCTACACTGCACTGCGCAGCCGCGAGAGCCCTGGGCCGCGGGCAATAATTAAAAATACATCCTTCCTTCCTCCCTTTCTTTAAAGTAATCACTAATCTGACAATACAGGAGAGTTGGAAGCTATATGGAGCCCAAGATTACATATATCTAGCTTTGTTAACTTTAGATAATACATATCCTCATGTAGAGGGGGAATTATAAAAGTAATACAATGAAAGAAAGATGTATTTTGAAAGTAATCGAACTGGCATCTGTTTTGGTCAAAGGACAGCATCCACGTGGAAACCGAGGCGAGGACGTGTCTGCGCTGGTCAGTGCGGTATCGCGGGAGCTCCGGTCTCTACGTCCTATACCTGAGACGCCACGTAGCTGCAGCTGACTAGGCACAAATCAGGCGGGATTAGATAGTGTGTGTGTGCAGCTGGGTTCCTACTGTTCTTCAGTGCCTCTCGTTCTCACTCGTGTACAAACTGTAGGCTACTTGTCTGCATGGATTGTGAGCGCGGATCAAAGGGGTGCATGGCAGTGGTCTATCAGTAGGTCACTCATACAGTCTCACAGGCAGGCTACAATGGTCCAATACCTACACTTCATTTAGAACGGACAAGAAAACATTCACCTTTGTTTATAATGTCACTTTTGACTAGGCAACATATACTGATTTCCTTTTGGGACATGTTTTAGCCTACTTGTCTCTAGGAAAGCTTGGTGTAGGAGTATGTAGGAGGCTTTAGGAGGCTGTAGGAGGCTGTGGGAGACTGTAGGAGGTTGTAGGAGACTGTAGGAGACTGTAGGAGGCTGTAGGAGGCTGTAGGAGGCTGTAGAAGACTGTATGAGGCTGTAGGAGACTGTAGGAGCCTGTAGGAGGCTTGATGAGGCTGTAGGAGGCTGTAGGAGACTGTAGGAGGCTGTAGGAGACTAGGAGACTGTGGGAGGCTGTAGGAGGCTGTAGGAGGCTGTATGAGGCTGTAGGAGGCTGTATGAGACTGTAGGAGGCTGTAGGAGGCTGTATGAGACTGTAGGAGGCTGTAGGAGACTGTAGGAGACTGTATGAGACTGTAGTGGGGTATCGCTGCTCTGTCAACGAGTTGAAACAATGACTGGTCCAAAGGGCAATACATTCATATCAGTGTGTTTATGTGTATGTGTGTGTGTTTATGTGTGTGTGTGTGTGTGTTTATGTGTGTGTGTTTATGTGTGTGTGTGTGTGTTTATGTGTATGTGTGTGTGTTTATGTGTGTGTGTTTATGTGTGTGTAAGTCGCTCTGGATAAGAGCGTCTGCTAAATGACTTAAATGTAATGTAATGTAATGTAATGTGTGTGTGTTTATGTGTATGTGTGTGTGTGTGTGTTTATGTGTATGTGTGTGTGTTTATGCGCGTGTGTGTGTGTTTATGTGTGTGTGTATGTGTGCATATGTGTGTGTGTTTATGTGTAAGTGTGTGTGCGTATGTGTGTGTGTTTATGTGTGTGTGTATGTGTGCGTATGTGTGTGTGTTTATGTGTAAGTGTGTGTGCGTATGTGTGTGTGTGCGTGTCTGTATGTGTATGTGTGCGTATGTGTGTGTGTTTATGTGTATGTGTGTGTGTTTATGTGTGCGTGTGTGTATGTGAATGACCTCATAGCACCGTTCCACTGTGACGGTTTGTTTTGACCACTAGATGGTAATCTAGTCTCACTGGCAAATGTCCACCCTGCTGTTGCTCTGTCTCTCACTTGACAGGGAAATAAAGCTTGTCTGACACATTATTGTCTAAGGGACGAGAGAGCAAACAGACAAAGGAGAGATGGGGGAAGGCAGCAAGGGAGGGAGGAAAGAAGAAGATGTGGTGGAGAGAAGGAGAGATGGGGAAGGCAGCAAGGGAGGGAGGAAAGAAGAAGATGTGGTGGAGAGAAGGAGAGATGGGGAAGGCAGCAAGGGAGGGAGGAAAGAAGAAGATGTGGTGGAGAGAAGGAGAGATGGGGAAGGCAGCAAGGGAGGGAGGAAAGAAGAAGATGTGGTGGAGAGAAGGAGAGATGGGGAAGGCAGCAAGGGAGGGAGGAAAGAAGATGTGGTAGAGAGAAGGAGAGATGGGGAAGGCAGCAAGGGAGGGAGAAAAGAAGATGTGGTAGAGAGAAGGAGAGATGGGGGAAGGCAGCAAGGGAGGGAGGAAAGAAGAAGATGTGGTGGAGAGAAGGAGAGATGGGGAAGGCAGCAAGGGAGGGAGGAAAGAAGATGTGGTAGAGAGAAGGAGAGATGGGGGAAGGCAGCAAGGGAGGGAGGAAAGAAGAAGATGTGGTAGAGAGAAGGAGAGATGGGGAAGGCAGCAAGGGAGGGAGGAAAGAAGAAGATGTGGTAGAGAGAAGGAGAGATGGGGGAAGGCAGCAAGGGAGGGAGGAAAGAAGATGTGGTAGAGAGAAGGAGAGATGGGGAAGGCAGCAAGGGAGGGAGGAAAGAAGATGTGGTAGAGAGAAGGAGAGATGGGGGAAGGTAGCAAGGGAGGGAGGAAAGAAGATGTGGTAGAGAGAAGGAGAGATGGGGGAAGGTAGCAAGGGAGGGAGGAAAGAAGATGTGGTAGAGAGAAGGAGAGATGGGGGAAGGTAGCAAGGGAGGGAGGAAAGAAGATGTGGTAGAGAGAAGGAGAGATGGGGGAAGGTAGCAAGGGAGGGAGGAAAGAAGATGTGGTAGAGAGAAGGAGAGATGGGGGAAGGTAGCAAGGGAGGGAGGAAAGAAGATGTGGTAGAGAGAAGGAGAGATGGGGGAAGGTAGCAAGGGAGGGAGGAAAGAAGATGTGGTAGAGAGAAGGAGAGATGGGGGAAGATAGCAAGGGAGGGAGGAAAGAAGATGTGGTAGAGAGAAGGAGAGATGGGGGAAGGCAGCAAGGGAGGGAGGAAAGAAGATGTGGTAGAGAGAAGGAGAGATGGGGGAAGGCAGCAAGGGAGGGAGGAAAGAAGAAGATGTGGTAGAGAGAAGGAGAGATGGGGGAAGGCAGCAAGGGAGGGAGGAAAGAAGATGTGGTAGAGAGAAGGAGAGATGGGGGAAGGCAGCAAGGGAGGGAGGAAAGAAGATGTGGTAGAGAGAAGGAGAGATGGGGGAAGGCAGCAAGGGAGGGAGGAAAGAAGAAGATGTGGTAGAGAGAAGGAGAGATGGGGGAAGGCAGCAAGGGAGGGAGGAAAGAAGATGTGGTAGAGAGAAGGAGAGATGGGGGAAGGCAGCAAGGGAGGGAGGAAAGAAGAAGATGTGGTAGAGAGAACAAGCAGAGGGCTTGAGTCCAGTGAGGGAGAAAAAGAGAGATGGAGGGAGAGAGATTACAACCATTTGTACATTGTTACAATACTGTATATATATATATATATATATATATATATATATAATATGACATTTGTAATGTCTTTATTGTTTTGAAACTTCAATGTGTATGTGTAATGTTTACTGTTCATTTTTATTGTTTATTTAACTTTTGTATATTATCTACCTCACTTGCTTTGGCAATGTTAACACATGTTTCCCATGCCAATAAAGCCCCTTGAATTGAATTGAATTGAGATTGAAGTGTTGGTTAACAGCAGGGAGCAGAAGACGTTCTCAGCCTGATCTTTGTGTTGGATAGACTGGGAGTAAGAGAGCGACTGTGACATACACACACACACACACACACACACACACACACACACACACACACACACACACACACACACACACACACACACACACACACACACACACACACACACACACACACACACACACACACACACACACACACACACACACACACACATGCATGCACCAACACCCACACAAACACACACACGCACACATACACACTTTATATTTGTAGCACAGTCATACAGTATATCATATTGTGTACATATCAATTGTATTACCATGTGTTCTACTTTCATCTAATGACTTTTCTTATTGTAGAGTGACTTCTAGTTATTATTGATAGGGATTATTATTGTAGAGTGACTTCTAGTTATTATTGATAGGGATTATTATTGTAGAGTGACTTCTAGTTATTATTGATAGGGATTATTATTGTAGAGTGACTTCTAGTTATTATTGATAGGGATTATTATTGTAGAGTGACTTCTAGTTATTATTGATAGGGATTATTATTGTAGAGTGACTTCTAGATATTATTGATAGGGATTATTATTGTAGAGTGACTTCTAGTTATTATTGATTTATGTTTTTACACCAAAAAACATGTGATTAATGAAATATTTAATCAGCCATCTTCCTCAAATGAAGGGGATGATGACGCAATCTTTGCAAGAGGGACGGAATCTGATAACAAATTAATAAATGTCCCTGTTGTCTGGCTCTACTTCACTCTGCTTGCTCAATCCAGATCCCCAAAAACGGTCACTTTCCCACCTTGTGACACACACACACACACACACACGGATCAATGGATGGGCTGAGCTAAACCAACTCAGCCATTCAGTGGAATTCCATTCACATCGCCACATAACTGAAGCTTAACTCTTCTATTTCTCCCCTATCTCTCTCTCACTGCTCTTTCTCCCCTATCTCTCTCTCACCGCTCTTTCTCCCATATCTCTCTCTCACTGCTCTTTCTCCCCTATCTCTCTCACCTCTCTTTCTCCCCTATCTCTCTCTCTCACCGCCTTTTCTCCCCTATCTCTCTCACCTCTCTTTCTCCCCTATCTCTTTCTCCCCTATCTCTTTCTCCCCTATCTCTCTCTCCCCTATCTCTCTCACCGCTCTTTCACCCCTATCTCTATCTTACCACTCTCTCTCCCCTATCTCTCTCACCTCTCTTTCTCCCCTATCTCTCTCTCTCACCACTCTTTCTCCCCTATTTCTCTCACCTCTCTTTCTCCCCTATCTCTTTCACCTCTCTTTCTCCCCTATCTCTTTCACCGCTCTTTCTCCCCTATATCTCTCTCTCACCACTCTTTCTCCCCTATTTCTCTCACCTCTCTTTCTCCCCTATCTCTTTCACCGCTCTTTCTCCCCTATCTTTCTCCCCTATTCTATTTCTCCCCTATCTCTCTCTCACTGCACTTTCTCCCCTATCTCTCTCTCACTGCTCTTTCTCCCCTATCTCTCTCTCACTGCTCTTTCTCCCCTATCTCTCTCACTGCTCTTTCTCCCCTATCTCTCTCACTGCTCTTTCTCCCCTATCTCTCTCACTGCTCTTTCTCCCCTATCTCTCTCTCACTGCTCTTTCTCCCCTATCTCTCTCACTGCTCTTTCTCCCCTATCTCTCTGTCACTGCTCTTTCTCCCCTATCTCTCTGTCACTGCTCTTTCTCCCCTATCTCTCTCACTGCTCTTTCTCCCCTATCTCTCTCTTTCACTGCTCTTTCTCCCCTATCTCTCTCACTGCTCTTTCTCCCCTATCTCTCTCACTGCTCTTTCTCCCCTATCTCTCTCTCACTGCTCTTTCTCCCTCTCTCTGACTCTTTCCCCATTCTCCCTTCCCACTCTCCTCTCCATTCCCTCTCCTCTGTTTTGCCCCCAACATCGCTTTCAATCAATTTGTATAGCCATACCGTCATGCCAGGTTGAGTCCAAAGTTTTTTTGAAATCAACAAAGCATGAGAAGACATTGCCTTTGTTTTGGTTTGTTTGTTTTTTTGTCAATTATGCATGGTGAATACAGTGCCTTACGAAAGTATTCGGCCCCCTTGAACTTTGCGACCTTTTGCCACATTTCAGGCTTCAAACATAAAGATATAAAACTGTATTTTTTGTGAAGAATCAACAACAAGTGGGACACAATCATGAAGTGGAACGACATTTATTGGATAAATCAAAAACTGAAAAATTGGGCGTGCAAAATTATTCAGCCCCCTTAAGTTAATACTTTGTAGTGCCACCTTTTGCTGCGATTACAGCTGTAAGTCGCTTGGGGTATGTCTCTATCAGTTTTGCACATAGAGAGACTGAAATTTTTTCCCATTCCTCCTTGCAAAACAGCTCGAGCTCAGTGAGGTTGGATGGAGAGCATTTGTGAACAGCAGTTTTCAGTTCTTTCCACAGATTCTCGATTGGATTCAGGTCTGGACTTTGACTTGGCCATTCTAACACCTGGATATGTTTATTTTTGAACCATTCCATTGTAGATTTTGATTTATGTTTTGGATCATTGTCTTGTTGGAAGACAAATCTCCGTCCCAGTCTCAGGTCTTTTGCAGGCTCCATCAGGTTTTCTTCCAGAATGGTCCTGTATTTGGTTCCATCCATCTTCCCATCAATTTTAACCATCTTCCCTGTCCCTGCTGAAGAAAAGCAGGCCCAAACCATGATGCTGCCACCACCATGTTTGACAGTGGGGATGGTGTGTTCAGGGTGATGGGCTGTGTTGCTTTTACGCCAAACATAACGTTTTGCATTGTTGCCAAAAAGTTCAATTTTGGTTTCATCTGACCAGAACACCTTCTTCCACATGTTTGGTGTGTCTCCCAGGTGGCTTGTGGCAAACTTTAAACAACACTTTTTATGGATATCTTTAAGAAATGGCTTTCTTCTTGCCACTCTTCCATAAAGGCCAGATTTGTGCAATATACAACTGATTGTTGTCCTATGGACAGAGTCTCCCACCTCAGCTGTAGATCTCTGCAGTTCATCCAGAGTGATCATGGGCCTTTTGGCTGCATCTCTGATCAGTCTTCTCCTTGTATGAGCTGAAAGTTTAGAGGGACGGCCAGGTCTTGGTAGATTTGCAGTGGTCTGATACTCCTTCCATTTCAATATTATCGCTTGCACAGTGCTCCTTGGGATGTTTAAAGCTTGGGAAATCTTTTTGTATCCAAATCCGGCTTTAAACTTCTTCACAACAGTATCTCGGACCTGCCTGGTGTGTTCCTTGTTCTTCATGATGCTCTCTGCGCTTTTAACAGACCTCTGAGACTATCACAGTGCAGGTGCATTTATACGGAGACTTGATTACACACATGTGGATTGTATTTATCATCATTAGTCATTTAGGTCAACATTGGATCATTCAGAGATCCTCACTGAACTTCTGGAGAGAGTTTGCTGCACTGAAAGAAAAGGGGTTGAATAATTTTGCACGCCCAATTTTTCAGTTTTTGATTTGTTAAAAAGGTTTGAAATATCCAATAAATGTCGTTCCACTTCATGATTGTGTCCCACTTGTTGTTGATTCTTCACAAAAAAATACAGTTTTATATCTTTATGTTTGAAGCCTGAAATGTGGCAAAAGGTCGCAAAGTTCAAGGGGGCCGAATACTTTCGCAAGGCACTGTATGTGGTCTGTGGTATGGTAATTTGACATTTGCTCAGTACATTGTATTCATTGAGGAAATGTACGAGTCTGCTGTTTATGATAATGCAGAAGATTTTCTCAAGGTTGCTGTCGATGCATATCCCACTGTTGTTATTGGGGTCAAATTTATCTCCACTTTTGTGGATTGGGGTGATCTGTCCTTGGTTCCAAATATTGGAGAAGATGCCAGAGCTGAGGATGATGTTAAAGAGTTTAAGTATAGCCAATTAGAATATGTAGTCTATATATTTTATAATTTCAGCCAATTAGAATTTGTGGTCTGTATATTTTATAATTTCAGCCAATTAGAATTTGTGGTCTGTATATTTTATAATTTCAGCCAATTAGAATTTGTGGTCTGTATATTTTATAATTTCAGCCAATTAGAATTTGTGGTCTGTATATTTTACCATTTCATTAGGATACCATCAAACCACAGGCCTTTTTGGGTTGGAGGGTTTGTATTTTGTCCTGTAGTTCATTCAATGTGGGTTCTGGTAGTCATTGTTA
>NC_060182.1:89934094-89936594 GCF_021184085.1 Oncorhynchus gorbuscha | reverse complement strand
AACTCATCAACCTATCAGTCAGCATGTGGAACATTCAGGGCCTAAACTCATCAACCTATCAGTCAGCATGTGGAACATTCAGGGTCTAAACTCATCAACCTTTGGACTGAAGAGTTTAGCACTGGAGTTCAACAAACATCTTAAAGATGTTGACGTCATCATTCTGTAGGAGACATGGTATAAGGCAGACATTGTCACTCACTGTCCCACAGGCTACAGAGAGGTCACTGTCCCACAGGCTACAGAGAGGTCACTGTCCCACAGGCTACAGAGAGGTCACTGTCCCACAGGCTACAGAGAGGTCACTGTCCCACAGGCTACAAAGAGGTCACTGTCCCACAGGCTTCAGAGAGGTCACTGCCCCACAGGCTACAGAGAGATCACTGCCCCACAGGCTACAGAGAGGTCACTGTCCCACAGGCTACAGAGAGGTAATTGTGCCGTCACAGAAACACAGCTCTGTCAATAGAGGCAGAGACTCTGGAGGACTGATCATTTGGTACAAATCCGAACTACAACATCTAATGGATCCCTTCAAAATGGGTAAATATCAAATCTGGTTCAAACTGAAAAAAAAGATATTGTACTGACAGGAAAAGATGTGTTCCTTTGCGCAATATATACGGGACGGGAGTTGTAACAATGAGACAAGATAGTAGCTACTAAACAATTGGATACCACGAAATTGGGGAAAAGACGTAAAAATATAAAAATATATATATTAAAATAATAAGAGCAAATGGACACCTAAATAAGGCAGTGAATGAACTGAGAAATAACTAATTAAAATTAAAATAACTATTCAAATTTGGCTAAAACTAATTGAATGTGTCATTGAACCAATTGTACTTTATGGCAGTGAGGTGTGGGGTCCACTTGCAAAATAAGATTTTATTCAATGGGACAAACACCCCATTGAAACCCTGCATTCAGAGTTCTGTAAGATTATCCTACATGTCCAGAGGAAAACTACAAACAATGTATGCAGGGAAGAATTAGGCCCATATCCACTAATAATACAAACTAAAAAAAGGCCAATTAAGTTTTGGAAACATCTCAAATACAGTGAACCCCACTGATATCATTACCAAGCCCTGCAATGACAAGAGCTGAGCAAAGAAAAGAGTCCCCTCATCCAGCTGGTCCTGGGGCTGAGTTCACAAACCTGTTCTACTAACACATTGTAGCCTCAGGACCAGAACACCCAACCAATCAAATCAAATCAAATCAAATGTATTTATATAGCCCTTCGTACATCAGCTGATATCTCAAAGTGCTGGACAGAAACCCAGCCTAAAACCCCAAACAGCAAGCAATGCAGGTGTAGAAGCACGGTGGCTAGGAAAAACTCCCTAGAAAGGCCAAAACCTATGAACAAACCTAGAGAGGAACCAGGATATGTGTGGTGGCCAGTCCTCTTCTGGCTGTGTCGGGTGGAGATTATAACAGAACATGGCCAAGATGTTCAAATGTTCATAAATGACCAGCATGGTCGAATAATAGTAAGGCAGAACAGTTGAAACTGGAGCAGCAGCATGGCCAGGTGGACTGGGGACAGCAAGGAGTCATCATGTCAGGTAGTCCTGGGGCATGGTCCTAGGGCTCAGGTTAGTTGAAACTCAGAATAAACCAAATTACAACACAGTCAAAACAAAACTACATTACCTATTGGGAAACACAAGCACAAACACAAAGCAAAATGCAGTCCAACCTGCCCCTAAATCGACAGTACATCATGATAAACTATTTGACCATGGTTACTGATCAAAACCTTAGAACAACCTTGACAAAAAAAACCTAGCTCCTTAGAGAAAAGGCTGTGCAACCACTGCACCACAGCAAAACCCGAGACAGAGCTGTATTTCCTGAGAAAATATACAAATATAAAAACAATTAGAGAATGTCCTTTCCCCAAATTTCAAATACCTATCTGAAGAGAATAGGCTAAACGTCCTGTTGGGCACAGGAAGTTGTGGGTTTACCAGCGCACTACATTGCTGCCTGCCATAAAACAAGAGACGGTGTCTGACAGGTCAAACAACCTGCACATGGCCTCTATACCATTGTTATTGTCCATTGTATGGCTATTTTTACTCTTGATTATTGTTGTTAATCATCTTGATTATTATTATTTTAATGATGTTAATTTTGTAAATTCATCACTTAATCTCCAAAGTACTCTTTGGCAATATGTACATTGTTACGTGATGCCAATAAAGCAAATAGAATCGATTTGAATTGAAATGAATTGAGAGGGAGAGAGAGACAAATCAAATCAAAATCAAATGTATTTTATAAAGCCATTTTTACATCAGCTGATGTCACATAGTGTTATACAGAAACCCAGGCTGAAACCCCAAACAGCAAGCAATGCAGATGTAGAAGCACAGTGGCTAGGAAGAAACGTAGAGGGGAACCAGGCTCTGAGGGGTGACCAATCTTCTTCTGGCTATGCCGGGTGGAGATTATAAGAGTAGATCGTTCTTCAAGATGTTCAAAA
>NC_060182.1:89889094-89924094 GCF_021184085.1 Oncorhynchus gorbuscha | reverse complement strand
TGAAGAGAGAGGATGAAGAGTATGAAGAGAGAGGGTGAAGAGTATGAAGAGAGAGGGTGAAGAGTATGAAGGGGTAGAGAGGATGAAGAGGATGAAGGGGTAGAGGATGAAGAGTATGAAGGGGTAGAGAGGGTGAAGGGTATGAAGGGGTAGAGAGGATGAAGAGTATGAAGGGGTAGAGAGGATGAAGAGTATGAAGGGGTAGAGAGGATGAAGAGTATGAAGGGGTAGAGAGGATGAAGAGTATGAAGGGGTAGAGAGGGTGAAGAGTATGAAGGGGTAGAGAGGGTGAAGAGTATGAAGGGGAGGGTGAAGAGAAGAGGATGAAGAGTATGAAGGGGGATGAAGAGTATGAAGGGGTAGAGGGATGAAGAGTATGAAGGGGTAGAGAGGATGAAGAGTATGAAGGGGTAGAGAGGATGAAGAGTATGAAGGGGTAGAGAGGATGAAGAGTATGAAGAGAGAGGATGAAGAGGATGAAGAGTATGAAGAGAGAGGGTGAAGAGTATGAAGAGAGAGGATGAAGAGTATGAAGAGGATGAAGAGTATGAAGAGGATGAAGAGTATGAAGAGAGAGGGTGAAGAGTATGAAGAGAGAGGATGAAGAGTATGAAGAGAGAGGATGAAGAGTATGAAGGGGTAGAGAGGATGAAGAGTATGAAGGGGTAGAGAGGATGAAGGGAAGGAAGAGGATGAAGAGTATGAAGAGAGAGGAAAGAGTATGAAGGGGTAGAGAGGATGAAGAGTATGAAGAGAGAGGGTGAAGAGAAGAGGGTAAGAAAGAGAGAGGGTGAAGAGTATGAAGAGAGAGGATGAAGAGTATGAAGAGAGAGAGGATGAAGAGTATGAAGAGAGAGTATGAAGTGAAGAGTATGAAGAGAAGAGTATGAAGGGAGGGTGAAGAGTATGAAGAGAGAGGGTGAAGAGTATGAAGGAGAGGGTGAAGAGTATGAAGGGGAGAGGGTGAAGAGTATGAAGAGTAGAGGGATGAAGAGTATGAAGGGGTAGAGAGGATGAAGAGTATGAAGAGGGTGAAGAGTATGAAGAGTAAGAGTATGAAGAGGGTGAAGAGTAGAAGGAGAGGGTGAAGAGTATGAAGAGAGAGGGATGAAGAGTATGAAGAGAGGGTAAGAGTATGAAGGGGTAGAGAGGATGAAGAGTATGAAGAGAGAGGGTGAAGAGTATGAAGAGAGAGGGTGAAGAGTATGAAGAGAGAGGGTGAAGCGTATGAAGGGATAGAGAGGGTGAAGAGTATGAAGGGGTAGAGAGGATGAAGAGTATGAAGAGAGAGGGTGAAGAGTATGAAGAGAGAGGGTGAAGCGAATGAAGGGGTAGAGAGGGTGAAGAGTATGAAGGGGTAAGAGTATGAAGGGGTAGAGAGGATGAAGAGTATGAAGGGGATAAAGAGTAGAGAGGGATGAAAGAGTATGAAGGGGTAGGTAGAGAGGAGAGAGGATGAAGAGTATGAAGGGGTAGAGAGGATAAAGAGTATGAAGGGGTAGAGAGGATGAAGAGTATGAAGGGGTAGAGAGGATGAAGAGTATGAAGGGGTAGAGAGGATGAAAGAGTATGAAGGGGTAGAGAGGATGAAGAGTATGAAGGGGTAGAGAGGATAGAGAGGAAGGGGTAAATAAAGAGTATGAAGGGGTAGAGAGGATGAAGAGTATGAAGGGGTAGAGAGGATGAAGAGTATGAAGGGGTAGAGAGGATGAAGAGTATGAAGGGGTAGAGAGGATGAAGAGTATGAAGGGGTAGAGAGGATAAGAGTATGAAGGGGTAGAGGGGATAGAGAGGGGTATGAAGAGTATGAAGGGGTGGAGAGGATGAAGAGTAAGGGGTGAAGGGGAAGAGTAGAAGAGGGTAGAGAGGATGAAGAGTATGAAGGGGTAGAAGGGAAGAGTATGAAGGGGTAGAGAGGATGAAGAGTATGAAGGGGTAGAGAGGATGAAGAGTATGAAGGGGTAGAGAGGATGAAGAGTATGAAGGGGTAGAGAGGATGAAGAGTATGAAGGGGTAGAGAGGATGAAGAGTATGAAGGGGTAGAGAGGATGAAGAGTATGAAGGGGTAGAGAGGACTAAGAGTATGAAGGGGTAGAGAGGATAAAGAGTATGAAGGGGTAGAGAGGATAAAGAGTATGAAGGGGTAGAGAGGATGAAGAGTATGAAGGGGTAGAGAGGATAAAGAGTATGAAGGGGGATAAGAGAGGATAAAGAGTATGAAGGGGTAGAGAGGATGAAGAGTATGAAGGGGTAGAGAGGATAAAGAGTATGAAGGGAGAGGATGAAGAGTATGAGAGAGGATGAAGAGTATGAAGGGGTAGAGAGGATGAAGAGTATGAAGGGGTAGAGAGGATGAAGAAAGAGTGTGAAGGGGTAGAGAGGATGAAGGGGTAGAGAGGATGAAGAGTATGAAGGAGTAGAGAGGATGAAGAGTATGAAGGGGTAGAGAGGATGAAGAGTAGAAGGGGTAGAGGATGAAGAGTATGAAGGGGTAGAGAGGATAAGAGTATGAAGGGGTAGAGGATGGATAAGGGGTAGAGTAAGAGTGAAGGGGTAGAGAGGATGAAGAGTATGAAGGGGTAGAGAGGATAAAGAGTATGAAGGGGTAGAGAGGATAAAGAGTATGAAGGGGTAGAGAGGATGAAGAGTATGAAGGGGTAGAGAGGATGAAAGAGTATGAAGGGGTAGAGAGGATAAAGAGTATGAAGGGGTAGAGAGGATAAAGAGTATGAAGGGGTAGAGAGGATGAAGAGTATGAAGGGGTAGAGAGGATAAAGAGTATGAAGGGGTAGAGAGGATAAAGAGTATGAAGGGGTAGAGGGATAAAGAGTATGAAGGGGTAGAGAGGATGAAGAGTATGAAGGGGTAGAGAGGATGAAGAGTATGAAGGGGTAGAGAGGATGAAGAGTATGAAGAGAGGGATAAAGAGTATGAAGGGGTAGAGAGGATGAAGAGTATGAAGGGGTAGAGAGGATGAAGAGTAAGAGTATGAAGGGGTAGAGAGGATGAAGAGTATGAAGGGGTAGAGAGGATGAAGAGTATGAAGGGGTAGAGATGAAGGATGAAGGGTATGAAGGGGTAGAGAGGATGAAGAGTATGAAGGGGTAGAGAGGATGAAGAGTATGAAGGGGTAGAGAGGATGAAGGTATGAAGTAGAGAGGATGAAGAGTATGAAGGGGTAGAGAGGATAAAGAGTATGAAGGGGTAGAGAGGATGAAGAGTATGAAGGGGTAGAGAGGATGAAGAGTATGAAGGGGTAGAGAGGATGAAGAGTATGAAGGGGTGAAGGATGAAGTATGAAGAGGGGTATGAAGAGTAAAGAGTATGAAGGGGTAGAGAGGATGAAGGGTATGAGTAAAGGGGTAGAGAGGATGAAGAGAGAGGATATGAAGGGTAGAGAGGATGAAGATGAAGAGTAAGAGTGAAGAGAGAGGATGAAGAGTATGAAGAGGTAGAGGGATGAAGAGTATGAAGGGGTAGAGGATGAAGAGTATGAAGAGTAGAAGAGAGAGGATGAAGAGTATGAAGAGGTAGAGGGATGAAGAGTATGAAGAGTATGAAGGGGTAGAGAGGATGAAGAGTATGAAGAGAGAGAGGATGAAGAGTATGAAGGGGTAGAGAGGATGAAGAGTATGAAGGGGTAGAGAGGATGAAGAGTATGAAGGGGTAGAAGAGTATGAAGAGAGAAGGAAGGGGTAGAAGGATGAAGAGTATGAAGGGTAGAGAGGATGAAGAGAGAGGATGAAGAGTATGAAGGGGTAGAGAGGATGAAGAGTATGAAGGGATGAAGAGTATGAAGGGGTAGGAGGATGAAGAGTATGAAGGGGTAGAGAGGATGAAGAGTATGAAGGGGTAGAGAGGATGAAGAGTATGAAGGGGTAGAGAGGATGAAGAGTATGAAGGGGTAGAGAGGATGAAGAGTATGAAGGGGTAGAGAGGATAAAGAGTATGAAGGGGTAGAGAGGATGAAGAGTATGAAGGGGAGAGGATGAAGAGTATGAGGATAAAGAGTATGAAGGGGTAGAGAGGATGAAGAGTATGAAGGGGTAGAGAGGATGAAGAGTATGAAGGGGTAGAGAGGATGAAGAGTATGAAGGGGTAGAGAGGATGAAGAGTATGAAGAGGGTAGAGAGGATGAAGAGTATGAAGAGTATGAAGGGAAGGGGTAGAGAGGATAAAGAGTAAGAGTATGAAGGGGTAGAGAGGATAAAGAGTATGAAGGGGTAGAGAGGATGAAGAGTATGAAGGGGTAGAGAGGATGAAGAGTATGAAGGGGTAGAGAGGATAAAGAGTATGAAGGGGTAGAGAGGATAAAGAGTATGAAGGGGTAGAGAGGATAAAGAGTATGAAGGGGTAGAGAGGATGAAGAGTATGAAGGGGAGAGAGGATAAGAGTATGAAGAGAGAGGATGAAGAGTATGAAGGGGTAGAGAGGATAAGAGTATGAAGGGGTAGAGAGGATGAAGAGTATGAAGGGGTAGAGAGGATGAAGAGTATGAAGGGGTGAAGAGTAGAAGATGAAGAGTATGAAGGGGTAGAGAGGATAAGAGTATGAAGGGGTAGAGAGGGATAAGAGTATGAAGGGGTAGAGAGGATGAAGAGTATGAAGGGGTAGAGAGGATGAAGAGTATGAAGGGGTAGAGAGGATGAAGAGTATGAAGGGGTAGAGAGGATGAAGAGTATGAAGGGGTAGAGAGGAAGAGTAGAAGGGGTAGGATGAAGAGTATGAAGGGGTAGAGAGGATGAAGAGTATGAAGGGGTAGAGAGGATGAAGAGTATGAAGGGGTAGAGAGGATGAAGAGTATGAAGGGGTAGAGAGGATAAAGAGTATGAAGGGGTAGAGAGGATGAAGAGTATGAAGGGGTAGAGAGGATGAAGAGTATGAAGGGGTAGAGAGGATAAAGAGTATGAAGGGGTAGAGAGGATAAAGAGTATGAAGGGGTAGAGAGGATGAAGAGTATGAAGGGGTGAAGGGATGAAGAGTATGAAGGGGTAGAGAGGATAAAGAGTATGAAGGGGTAGAGAGGATAAAGAGTATGAAGGGGAAGAGTAGAAGGGGTAGAGAGGATGAAGAGTATGAAGGGGTAGAAGAGGATAAAGAGTATGAAGGGGTAGAGAGGATGAAGAGTATGAAGGGGTAGAGAGGATAAGAGTATGAGGGGTATGAAGAGTATGAAGGGGTAGAGAGGATGAAGAGTATGAAGGGGTAGAGAGGATGAAGGGGTAGATAAAGAGTATGAAGGGGTAGGGGTAGAGAGGATGAAGAGTATGAAGGGGTAGAGAGGATGAAGAGTATGAAGGGTAGAGAGGATGAAGAGTATGAAGGGGTAGAGAGGATGAAGAGTATGAAGGGGTAGAGAGGATGAAGAGTATGAAGGGGTAGAGAGGATATGAAGGGTATGAAGGATGGTAGAGAGGATGAAGAGTATGAAGGGGTAGAGAGGATGAAGAGTATGAAGGGGTAGAGGGTGAAGAGTATGAAGAGAGAGGGATGAAGAGTATGAAGGGGTAGAGAGGATGAAGAGTATGAAGAGGGTAGAGAGGATGAAGAGTATGAAGGGGTAGAGATGAAGAGTATGAAGGGGTAGAGAGTATGAAGAGTATGAAGAGATGAAGGGTGAAGAGTATGAAGAGAGAGGATGAAGAGTATGAAGAGTATGAAGGGGTAGAGAGGATGAAGAGTATGAAGAGAGAGGGATGAAGAGTAGAAGATAAGAGTATGAAGGGGTAGAAGAGTATGAAGGGGTGAAGAGTATGAAGGGGTAGAGAGGATGAAGAGTATGAAGATGAAGAGTATGAAGGGAGTATGAAGGGGTAGAGAGGATGAAGAGTATGAAGGGGTAGAGAGGGAAGAGTATGAAGGGGTAGAGAGGATAAAGAGTATGAAGAGTATGAAGGGGTAGAGAGGATGAAGAGTATGAAGGGGTAGAGAGGGATGAAGAGTATGAAGGGGTAGAGAGGATGAAGAGTATGAAGGGGTAGAGAGGATGAAGAGTATGAAGGGGTAGAGAGGATAAGAGTATGAAGGGGTAGAGAGGATATGAAGAGTATGAAGGGAAGGGTAGAGAGGATGAAGAGTATGAAGGGGTAGAGAGGATAAAGAGTATGAAGGGGTAGAGAGGATGAAGAGTATGAAGGGGTAGAAGGAGGATGAAAGAGTATGAAGGGGTAGAGAGGATAAAGAGTATGAAGGGGTAGAGAGGATAAAGAGTATGAAGGGGTAGAGAGGATAAAGAGTATGAAGGGGTGAAGAGGATGAAGAGTATGAAGGGGTAGAGAGGATGAAGAGTATGAAGGGGTAGAGAGGATAAAGAGTATGAAGGGAGAGGATAGAGAGGATAAGAGTATGAAGGGGTAGAGATAAAGAGATGAAGAGTATGAAGGGGTAGAGAGGATGAAGAGTATGAAGGGGTAGAGAGGATGAAGAGTATGAAGGGGTAGAGAGGATGAAGAGTATGAAGGGGTAGAGAGGATGAAGAGTATGAAGGGGTAAGAGTATGAAGATGAAGAGTATGAAGGGGTAGAGAGGATGAAGAGTATGAAGGGGTAGAGAGGATGAAGAGTATGAAGGGGTAGAGAGGATGAAGAGTATGAAGGGGTAGAGGGATGAAGAGTATGAAGGGGTAGAGAGGATGAAGAGTATGAAGGGGTAGAGAGGATAAGAGTATGAAGGGGTAGAGAGGATGAAGAGTATGAAGGGGTAGAGAGGATGAAGAGTATGAAGGGGTAGAGAGGATGAAGAGTATGAAGGGGTAGAGAGGATAAAGAAGTATGAAGGGGTAGAGAGGATGAAGAGTATGAAGGGGTAGAGAGGATAAAGAGTATGAAGGGGTAGAGAGGATAAAGATGTATGAAGGGAAGGGGTAGAGAGGATAAAGAGTATAAGAGAGAGGATAAAAGAGTATGAAGGGGTAGAGAGGATGAAGAGTATGAAGGGGTAGAGAGGATAAAGAGTATGAAGGGGTAGAGAGGATAAAGAGTATGAAGGGGTAGAGGATAAGAGTATGGATGAAGAGTATGAAGGGGTAGAGAGGATAAAGAGTATGAAGGGGTAGAGAGGATAAAGAGTATGAAGGGGTAGAGAGGATGAAGAGTATGAAGGGGTAGAGAGGATGAAGAGTATGAAGGGGTAGAGAGGATGAAGAGTATGAAGGGGTAGAGAGGATGAAGAGTATGAAGGGGTAGAGAGGATGAAGAGTATGAAGGGGTAGAGAGGATAAAGAAGAAGTATGAAGGGGTAGAGAGGATGAAGAGTATGAAGGGGTAGAGAGGATAAGATGAAGGGGTAGAGAGGATCTAAGAGTATGAAAGGGTAGAAGGGGTAGGATAAAGAGTATGAAGGGGTAGAGAGGATAAAGAGTATGAAGGGGTAGAGAGGATGAAGAGTATGAAGGGGTAGAGAGGATGAAGAGTATGAAGGGGTAGAGAGGATGAAGAGTATGAAGGGGTAGAGAGGATGAAGAGTATGAAGGGGTAGAGAGGATGAAGAGTATGAAGGGGTAGAGAGGATGAAGAGTATGAAGAGAGAGGGTGAAGAGTATGAAGAGAGAGGGTGAAGAGTATGAAGAGAGAGGGTGAAGAGTATGAAGGGGTAGAGAGGATGAAGAGTATGAAGAGAGAGGGTGAAGAGTATGAAGAGAGAGGGTGAAGAGTATGAAGAGAGAGGGTGAAGAGTATGAAGAGAGAGGGTGAAGAGTATGAAGGGGTAGAGAGGATGAAGAGTATGAAGAGAGAGGGTGAAGAGTATGAAGAGAGAGGGTGAAGAGTATGAAGAGAGAGGATGAAGAGTATGAAGGGGTAGAGAGGGTGAAGAGTATGAAGGGGTAGAGAGGATGAAGAGTATGAAGGGGTAGAGAGGATGAAGAGTATGAAGGGGTAGAGAGGATGAAGAGTATGAAGGGGTAGAGAGGATAAAGAGTATGAAGGGGTAGAGAGGATGAAGAGTATGAAGGGGTAGAGAGGATGAAGAGTATGAAGGGGTAGAGAGGATGAAGAGTATGAAGGGGTAGAGAGGATGAAGAGTATGAAGGGGTAGAGAGGATAAAGAGTATGAAGGGGTAGAGAGGATGAAGAGTATGAAGGGGTAGAGAGGATAAAGAGTATGAAGGGGTAGAGAGGATGAAGAGTATGAAGGGGTAGAGAGGGTGAAGAGTATGAAGGGGTAGAGAGGATGAAGAGTATGAAGGGGTAGAGAGGATGAAGAGTATGAAGGGGTAGAGAGGATAAAGAGTATGAAGGGGTAGAGAGGATGAAGAGTATGAAGGGGTAGAGAGGATAAAGAGTATGAAGGGGTAGAGAGGATAAAGAGTATGAAGGGGTAGAGAGGGTGAAGAGTATGAAGGGGTAGAGAGGATGAAGAGTATGAAGGGGTAGAGAGGATAAAGAGTATGAAGGGGTAGAGAGGGGGACAAATAAAGGGGGATGAAGGGAGAGATGTCCAAAATGTTAACCCCGACATGGCTTCTCCTAACATTTATACATTTATTCAGTCCATTCTTTTATTTTTAGGTTGTGTGTATTGTTTTGAATGGTTAGATACTACTGCACTGTTGGTGCTAGGAACACAAGCATTTCACTACACCTGCAATAACATCTGCTAAATTAATGTATGTGACCAATAACATCTCATAAATTCATGTATGTGACCAATAACATCTCATAAATTCATGTATGTGACCAATAACATGTGATTTCATTAGATGTTATATATATATGTATTATAAGGTTTCGAGGCTAAACATCAGGGACCCCCCCCCCCCCCTTTGTCCTCAGAACAGCCTCAATACATCAGGACATGGACTCCACAAGGAGTCTAAAGTGTTCCACAGGGATGTTGGCCCATGTTAGGAGTCTAAAGTGTTCCACAGGGATGTTGGTCCATGTTAGGTGTCTAAAGTGTTCCACAGGGATGTTGGCCCATGTTAGGTGTCTAAAGTGTTCCACAGGGATGTTGGTCCATGTTAGGAGTCTAAAGTGTTCCACAGGGATCCTGGTCCATGTTAGGAGTCTAAAGTGTTCCACAGGGATCCTGGTCCATGTTAGGTGTCTAAAGTGTTCCACAGGGATGTTGGCCCATGTTAGGTGTCTAAAGTGTTCCACAGGGATGTTGGTCCATGTTAGGAGTCTAAAGTGTTCCACAGGGATCCTGGTCCATGTTAGGAGTCTAAAGTGTTCCACAGGGATGTTGGCCCATGTTAGGTGTCTAAAGTGTTCCACAGGGATCCTGGCCCATGTTGACTCCAACGCTTCCCTCAGTTGTGTCACGTTGGCTGGATGTCCGTTGGGTGGTGGACCATTCTAGATACACACAGGAAACAGTTGAGCATGAAGCACTCAGCAGCGTTGCAGTTCTTGACACAAACCAGTACACCTGACACTTACTACCATACCCCGTTCAAAGGCACTTAAATATTTTGTGAATGACACACACACACAATCCATGTCTCAGTTGTCTCAAGGCTTAAAAGTCCTTATTTCACCTGTCACCTCCCCATTCACCTACACTGAATGAAGTGGATTTAAATAATAAATAATAGATCATAGCTTTCACCTGGATTCACCTGGTCAGACTATGTAATGGAAAGAGCAGGTGTTCTTAATGTTTTGTATACTCAGTGCAGTTTATTTCTACATGTTTTATCTTAGTATGGACAGAGAGAGAGAGAGAGAAAGAGAAAGAGAAAAGAAAGAGAGAAGGAGAGAGAGAGAGAGAGAGAGAGAGAGAGAGAGAGAGAGAGAGAGAGAGAGAGGGAGAGGGTGAGGGTGATAGAAAGAGAGAGAGAGAGAGAGAGAGAGAGAGAGAGAGAGAGAGAGAGAGAGAGAGAGAGAGAGAGAGAGAGAGAGAGAGAGAGAGAGAGAGAGAGAGAGAGAGAGAGAGAGAGAGAGAGAGAGAGAGAGAGAGAGAGAGAGAGAGAGAGAGAGAGAGAGAGAGAGAGAGAGAGAGAGGTGATAGAGAGAGAAAGATTGACTGATAGAGTGATGGAGAGAGGGATATCGAGAGAGAGAGAAAGAGATAGCAAGAGAGAGGGATAGTGAGAGAGAGAAAGAGAGCGAGAGAGAGAGAGAAAGGGTGATAGAGAGAGAAAGATAGACTGATAGCGAGAGGGATGGAGAGAGGGATAGCAAGAGAGAGGGATGGAGAGAGGGATAAGCAAGAGAGGGATGGAGAGAAGGATAGCAAGAGAGAGGGATGGAGAGAGGGATAGCAAGAGAGATGGATAGAGAGAGGGATAGCAAGAAAGAGGGATGGAGAGAGGGATGGAGAGAGGGATAGCAAGAGAGAGAGAGAGAGAGAGAGAGAGAGAGAGAGAGAGAGAGAGAGAGAGAGAGAACAATAGAGCACTGGAGGAGAGTGAACGTTACGTGCTAACTATGTTCTGTTGGTTGTTCCCATCATCCAGCCAGGCTGGTCTGCTCAGGTTCTAGTCACGCAACACAGCGACTGTGTTTGTCCAAGGCATAGCGTAAGTGCATTCACGTTCACGGCCCACAGAGTCAGGACACACACAGACAGAGCACCCCACCGCCCCATTAGTTATGTAACAGAGGGGCAGAGGGATTACCCCTTCGCCTATCTCTGACCCCTTTGTGAAAACCACTAGGTCTATTTATAGTCCAGGCATAATAATAGTGATTGTTGGACTGACTGATGGATGTGATGGGAGCATCCTGACCTCTGACCTCTAAGCGAATGTACAGAGGATGGAGAGGTGAGCACCGGAGTGGTGTCATGTATAGAACATGTTTCTTTCGTCAGTAGTACCAAACAACCAATAATCACTCAACGTTACCGAATCCTAAAGCGCTAATTACAAGGGTGTGTGTTGTAAATTGTGGTTTTATCACTGGTGTGCTATGGTCATTGTTATGCAGGTGAATGAGGACCCAAAAGCGACTTAACAGAAACAGAGTCTTTATTCCAGTCTTTAACAAAAACGATAATCCTGGAAATTATCTCAGGAAAATACAAACAGGAAAACTGAAATCCTCTCGTCAGTAGAGAGGAACGACTGGAGACGCGACCACAGACTGCAGGTCGCTTCGGGAAGGCACAGGCCGTAGCTGACATAGACACCTGCTCACACGCAGCATCTGAAGAAGGCAAAAACACGACGGAACAAAAACACAGCACAGCAAACATCAAACAATGATCCGACAAGGACAGAAGCGGAAAACAGAGGGAGAAATAGGGACTCTAATCAGAGGGCAAAATAGGGGACAGGTGTGAAAGAGTAAATGAGGTAGTTAGGAGAATGAGGAACAGCTGGGAGCAGGAACGGAACGATAGAGAGAGAGAGAGAGAGAGAGAGAGAGAGAGAGAGAGAGGGAGAGAGGGAGGGAGGGGGAGAGAGAGGGATAGAAAGAGGGAAAGAACCTAATAAGACCAGCAGGGGGAAACGAACAGAAGGGGAAGCACAAGGACAAGACATGACAATATATGACAAAACATGACAGTACCCCCCCCACTCACCGAGCGCCTCCTGGCGCACTCGAGGAGGAACCCTGGCGGCAACGGAGGAAATCATAGATCAACAAACGGTCCAGCACGTCCCGAGAAAGAACCCAACTCCTCTCCTCAGGACCGTAACGGGAGACGATGAAGAGGGAATCTAGGGCTATTACTCTTATAAAAATGAGACACGGGTAGAGAACTGTAAGCGTTAGAGCAATCAGGACCAAACAGGCCAGGAGAGTAACAACTAGGGACAGACTGAGACACAGCAAGGCTAAGACCAGGAACAGGAGAGAGGCGGTGGCTGTGGACAGACTGAGACACAGCAAGTGCAGGAGCAGAACCAGGAGAGATGCGGTGGCAGGGGACAGACTGAGACACAGCAAGGGCAGGAGAGATGCGGTGGCTGGGGACAGACTGAGACCCAGCAAAACCAGGAGCAGAAGCAGAAAAAAAATTACCGGACTTATTCTGCGCGCAGTCCGAACAAGCAGCCACGAAACGGCGCGTGTCACGCTCCTGAGTAGGCCACCAAAACCGCTGGCGAATAGAAGCAAGCGTACCCCGAACGCCGGGGTGGCCAGCTAACTTGGCAGAGTGAGCCCACTGAAGAACGGCCAGACGAGTAGAGACAGGAACGAAAATAAGGTTACTAGGACAAGCGCGCGGCGACGGAGTGTGAGTGAGTGCTTGCTTGACCTGTCTCTCAATTCCCCAGACATTCAACCCGACAACACGCCCCTCAGGGAGAATCCCCTCGGGATCGGTAGACGCTACAGAAGAATTGAAGAGACGGGATAAAGCATGAGGCTTGGTGTTCTTAGTACCCGGGCGATAAGAAATCACGAACTCGAAACGAGCGAAAAACAACGCCCAACGAGCTTGACGCGCATTGAGTCGTTTGGCAGAACGGATGTACTCAAGGTTCTTTTGGTCAGTCCAAACGACAAAAGGGACGGTCGCCCCCTCCAACCACTGTCGCCATTCGCCTAAGGCTAAACGGATGGCGAGCAGTTCGCGGTTAGCCACATCATAGTTACGTTCCGACGGCGACAGGCGATGAGAAAAATACGCGCAAGGGTGGACCCCATCGTTAGTATGGGAGCGCTGGGACAGAATGGCTCCCACGCCCACCCCCCGACGTGTCTACCTCGACAATGAACTGTTTAGTGACGTCAGGTGCAACAAGGACAGGAGCGGATGCAAAACGCTTCTTGAGGAGATCAGTACAACAATCATACGACCGGTGAGGAGGAAGGGAGTTGGCTCTGGACCGACTGAAGACCGTGCGCAGATCATGATATTCCTCCGGCACTCCTGTCAAATCACCAGGTTCCTCCTGTGAAGAGGGAGCAGAAGAAACAGGAGGAATAGGAGACATTAAACATTTCACATGACAAGAAACGTTCCAGGAAAGGATAGAATTACTAGACCAATCAAAAGAAGGATTATGACACACTAGCCAGGGATGACCCAAAACAACAGGTGTAAAAGGTGAACAAAAAATCAAAAAAGAAATGGTCTCACTATGGTTACCAGATACTGTGAGGGTTAAAGGTAGTGTTTCACATAATATACTGGGGAGAGGACTACCATCCAAGGCGAACATGACCGTGGGCTCCCCCCTAACTGTCTGAGAGGAATGTCATGTTCCCGAGCCCAGGCTTCGTCCATAAAACAGCCCTCCGCCCCAGAGTCTATTAATGCACTGCAGGAAGCTGCCGATCCGGTCCAGCGTAGATGGACCGGCAAGGTAGTACAGGTACTTGACGGAGAGGACAGTGTAGAAGCGCTTATCAGTCGCCCTCCGCTTACTGATGAGCTCTGGCCTTTAACTGGACATGAAATGACAAAATGACCAGCGGAACCGCAATAGAGACAGAGGCGGTTGGTGATTCTCCGTTCCCTCTCCTTAGTCGAGATGCGAATACCCCCCAGCTGCATGGGCTCAACACCTGAGTCAGTGGGGAAAGATGGTAGTGTCGGGGAGAGGGGGGGACACAGTTAACGCGAGCTCTCTTCTATGAGCTCGGTGACGAAGATCTACCCGTCGTTCAATGCGAATAGCGAGTTCAATCAAAGAATCCACGCTGGATGGAACCTCCCGGGAGAGAATCTCATCCTTAACCTTAGCGTGGAGTCCCTCCAGAAAACGAGCGAGCAACGCCTGCTCGTTCCAGTTACTGGAGGCAGCAAGAGTGCGAAACTCTATAGAGCAATCCGTTATGGATCGATTACCTTGACATAGGGAAGACAGGGACCAGGAAGCTTCTTTCCCAAAAACAGAACGATCAAAAACCCGTATCATCTCCTCTTTAAAGTTCAGATAATCGTTAGTACACTCCGCCCTTGCCTCCCAGATAGCTGTGCCCCACTCCCGAGCCCGACCAGTAAGGAGTGATATGACGTAGGCGATCCGAGCTCTCTCTCTTGAGTATGTGTTGGGCTGGAGAGAGAACACAATATCACACTGGGTGAGAAAGGAGCGGCACTCAGTGGGCTGCCCAGAGTAACATGGTGGGTTATTAACCCTAGGTTCCGGAGACTCGGAAGACCAGGAAGTAGCTGGTGGCACGAGACGAAGACTCTGAAACTGTCCTGAGAGGTCGGAGACCTGAGCGGCCAGGGTCTCAACGGCATGACGAGCAGCAGACAATTCCTGCTCGTGTCTGCCGAGCATCGCTCCCTGGAACTCGACAGTAGAGTAGAGAGAATCCGTAGTTGCTGGGTCCATTCTTGGTCGGATCATTCTGTTATGCAGGTGAATGAGGACCCAAAAGCGACTTAACAGAAACAGAGTCTTTATTCCAGTCTTTAACAAAAATGATAATCCTGGAAATTATCTCAGGAAAATACAAACAGGAAAACTGAAATCCTCTCGTCAGTAGAGAGGAACGACTGGAGACGCGACCACAGACTGCAGGTCGCTTCGGGAAGGCACAGGCCGTAGCTGACATAGACACCTGCTCACACGCAGCATCTGAAGAAGGCAAAAACACGACGGAACAAAAACACAGCACAGCAAACATCAAACAATGATCCGACAAGGACAGAAGCGGAAAACAGAGGGAGAAATAGGGACTCTAATCAGAGGGCAAAATAGGGGACAGGTGTGAAAGAGTAAATGAGGTAGTTAGGAGAATGAGGAACAGCTGGGAGCAGGAACGGAACGATAGAGAGAGAGAGAGAGAGAGAGAGGGAGAGAGGGAGGGGGAGAGAGAGGGATAGAAAGAGGGAAAGAACCTAATAAGACCAGCAGGGGGAAACGAACAGAAGGGGAAGCACAAGGACAAGACATGACAATATATGACAAAACATGACAGTCATAGGTACAGGACGTTAAAATAATCACTAAACATGATCAGATAACTAGTAATCACTCAGCACGATCAGCTACCCACTAATCAGCATGATCAGATAACTAGTAATCACTCAGCACGATGAGCTATCCACTAATCAGCATGATCAGATAACTAGTAATCACTCAGCACGATCAGCTATCCACTAATCAGCAGGATCAGATAACTAGTAATCACTCAGCACGATAAGCTATCCACTAATCAGCAGGATCAGATAACTAGTAATCACTCAGCACGATCAGCTATCCACTAATCAGCAGGATCAGATAACTAGTAATCACTCAGCACGATGAGCTATCCACTAATCAGCAGGATCAGATAACTAGTAATCACTCAGCACGATGAGCTATCCACTAATCAGCAGGATCAAGGACATGTGTCAGGTATTTCTGTGGCACGGGTATCTTGACTAAATGCGTGTTCAGGAACTCTGAGCTAATTCTCCACAGGCACAGGGGGGGGGGGGGGCTCTGACCCCCAGTAAGTAAAACTAAGTAAGTAGCCAGGGTCCCCCCACGTACCTCTAACCCAAACATTATTGTATTTTTGCTTTTTTTAACAGATCATTTCCTGCTATTCTACACATTCTGCCATGAAGCTGAGAGAAAACTGCAGTTTAATCATGCTATTCTACACATTCTGCCATGAAGCTGAGAGAAAACTGCAGTTTAATCATGCTATTCTACACATTCTGCCATGGGCCAGAGAGAAAACTGCAGTTTAATCATGCTATTCTACACATTCTGCCATGAAGCTGAGAGAAAACTGCAGTTTAATCATGCTATTCTACACATTCTGCCATGAAGCTGAGAGAAAACTGCAGTTTAATCATGCTATTCTACACATTCTGCCATGGGCCAGAGAGAAAACTGCAGTTTAATCATGCTATTCTACACATTCTGCCATGAAGCTGAGAGAAAACTGCAGTTTAATCATGCTATTCTACACATTCTGCCATGGGCCAGAGAGAAAACTGCAGTTTAATCATGCTATTCTACACATTCTGCCATGAAGCTGAGAGAAAACTGCAGTTTAATCATGCTATTCTACACATTCTGCCATGGGCCAGAGAGAAAACTGCAGTTTAATCATGCTATTCTACACATTCTGCCATGGGCCAGAGAGAAAACTGCAGTTTAATCATGCTATTCTACACATTCTGCCATGGGCCAGAGAGAAAACTGCAGTTTAAATGCTATTCTACACATTCTGCCATGGGCCAGAGAGAAAACTGCAGTTTAATCATGCTATTCTACACATTCTGCCATGAAGCTGAGAGAAAACTGCAGTTTAATCATGCTATTCTACACATTCTGCCATGAAGCTGAGAGAAAACTGCAGTTTAATCATGCTATTCTACACATTCTGCCATGAAGCTGAGAGAAAACTGCAGTTTAATCATGCTATTCTACACATTCTGCCATGAAGCTGAGAGAAAACTGCAGTTTAATCATGCTATTCTACACATTCTGCCATGGGCCAGAGCTGAGAAAACTGCAGTTTAATCATGCTATTCTACACATTCTGCCATGGGCCAGAGAGAAAACTGCAGTTTAATCATGCTATTCTACACATTCTGCCATGGGCCAGAGAGAAAACTGCAGTTTAATCATGCTATTCTACACATTCTGCCATGGGCCAGAGAGAAAACTGCAGTTTAATCATGCTATTCTACACATTCTGCCATGGGCCAGAGAGAAAACTGCAGTTTAATCATGCTATTCTACACATTCTGCCATGAAGCTGAGAGAAAACTGCAGTTTAATCATGCTATTCTACACATTCTGCCATGAAGCTGAGAGAAAACTGCAGTTTAATCATGCTATTCTACACATTCTGCCATGAAGCTGAGAGAAAACTGCAGTTTAATCATGCTATTCTACACATTCTGCCATGAAGCTGAGAGAAAACTGCAGTTTAATCATGCTATTCTACACATTCTGCCATGGGCCAAGCTGAGAGAAAACTGCAGTTTAATCATGCTATTCTACACATTCTGCCATGGGCCAGAGAGAAAACTGCAGTTTAATCATGCTATTCTACACATTCTGCCATGGGCTGAGAGAAAACTGCAGTTTAATCATGCTATTCTACACATTCTGCCATGAAGCTGAGAGAAAACTGCAGTTTAATCATGCTATTCTACACATTCTGCCATGGGCCAGAGAGAAAACTGCAGTTTAATCATGCTATTCTACACATTCTGCCATGAAGCTGAGAGAAAACTGCAGTTTAATCATGCTATTCTACACATTCTGCCATGAAGCTGCCAGAGAAAAAACTGCAGTTTAATCATGCTATTCTACACATTCTGCCATGAAGCTGAGAGAAAACTGCAGTTTAATCATGCTATTCTACACATTCTGCCATGAAGCTGAGAGAAAACTGCAGTTTAATCATGCTATTCTACACATTCTGCCATGAAGCTGAGAGAAAACTGCAGTTTAATCATGCTATTCTACACATTCTGCCATGGGCTGCAGAGAGAAAACTGCAGTTTAATCATGCTATTCTACACATTCTGCCATGAAGCTGAGAGAAAACTGCAGTTTAATCATGCTATTCTACACATTCTGCCATGAAGCTGAGAGAAAACTGCAGTTTAATCATGCTATTCTACACATTCTGCCATGAAGCTGAGAGAAAACTGCAGTTTAATCATGCTATTCTACACATTCTGCCATGAAGCTGAGAGAAAACTTTGCAGTTTAATCATGCTATTCTACACATTCTGCAGTTTAATCATGCTATTCTACACATTCTGCCATGAAGGCTGAGAGAAAACTGCAGTTTAATCATGCTATTCTACACATTCTGCCATGAAGCTGAGAGAAAACTGCAGTTTAATCATGCTATTCTACACATTCTGCCATGGGCTGAGAGAAAACTGCAGTTTAATCATGCTATTCTACACATTCTGCCATGGGCCAGAGAGAAAACTGCAGTTTAATCATGCTATTCTACACATTCTGCCATGAAGCTGAGAGAAAACTGCAGTTTAATCATGCTATTCTACACATTCTGCCATGAAGCTGAGAGAAAACTGCAGTTTAATCATGCTATTCTACACATTCTGCCATGGGCCAGAGAGAAAACTGCAGTTTAATCATGCTATTCTACACATTCTGCCATGAAGCTGAGAGAAAACTGCAGTTTAATCATGCTATTCTACACATTCTGCCATGGGCTAGAGAGAAAACTGCAGTTTAATCATGCTATTCTACACATTCTGCCATGAAGCTGAGAGAAAACTGCAGTTTAATCATGCTATTCTACACATTCTGCCATGGGCCAGAGAGAAAACTGCAGTTTAATCATGCTATTCTACACATTCTGCCATGGGCCAGAGAGAAAACTGCAGTTTAATCATGCTATTCTACACATTCTGCCATGAAGCTGAGAGAAAACTGCAGTTTAATCATGCTATTCTACACATTCTGCCATGAAGCTGAGAGAAAACTGCAGTTTAATCATGCTATTCTACACATTCTGCCATGAAGCTGAGAGAAAACTGCAGTTTAATCATGCTATTCTACACATTCTGCCATGAAGCTGAGAGAAAACTGCAGTTTAATCATGCTATTCTACACATTCTGCCATGAAGCTGAGAGAAAACTGCAGTTTAATCATGCTATTCTACACATTCTGCCATGAAGCTGAGAGAAAACTGCAGTTTAATCATGCTATTCTACACATTCTGCCATGAAGCTGAGAGAAAACTGCAGTTTAATCATGCTATTCTACACATTCTGCCATGGGCCAGAGAGAAAACTGCAGTTTAATCATGCTATTCTACATATTCTGCCATGGGCCAGAGAGAAAACTGCAGTTTAATCATGCTATTCTACACATTCTGCCATGAAGCTGAGATTCTACACATTCTGCCATGGAAAAAAACTGCAGTTTAATCATGCTATTCTACACATTCTGCCATGGGCCAGAGAGAAAACTGCAGTTTAATCATGCTATTCTACACATTCTGCCATGAAGCTGAGAGAAAACTGCAGTTTAATCATGCTATTCTACACATTCTGCCATGGGCCAGAGAGAAAACTGCAGTTTAATCATGCTATTCTACACATTCTGCCATGAAGCTGAGAGAAAACTGCAGTTTAATCATGCTATTTAATCTATTCACATTCTGCCATGGGCTGAGAGAAAACTGCAGTTTAATCATGCTATTCTACACATTCTGCCATGAAGCTGAGAGAAAACTGCAGTTTAATCATGCTATTCTACACATTCTGCCATGAGCTGAGAGAAAACTGCAGTTTAATCATGCTATTCTGCCACACATTCTGCCATGGGCTGAGAGAAAACTGCAGTTTAATCATGCTATTCTACACATTCTGCCATGAAGCTGAGAGAAAACTGCAGTTTAATCATGCTATTCTACACATTCTGCCATGGGCCAGAGAGAAAACTGCAGTTTAATCATGCTATTCTACACATTCTGCCATGAAGCTGAGAGAAAACTGCAGTTTAATCATGCTATTCTACACATTCTGCCATGAAGCTGAGAGAAAACTGCAGTTTAATCATGCTATTCTACACATTCTGCCATGGGCCAGAGAGAAAACTGCAGTTTAATCATGCTATTCTACACATTCTGCCATGAAGCTGAGAGAAAACTGCAGTTTAATCATGCTATTCTACACATTCTGCCATGAAGCTGAGAGAAAACTGCAGTTTAATCATGCTATTCTACACATTCTGCCATGGGCCAGAGAGAAAACTGCAGTTTAATCATGCTATTCTACACATTCTGCCATGAAGCTGAGAGAAAACTGCAGTTTAATCATGCTATTCTACACATTCTGCCATGAAGCTGAGAGAAAACTGCAGTTTAATCATGCTATTCTACACATTCTGCCATGAAGCTGAGAGAAAACTGCAGTTTAATCATGCTATTCTACACATTCTGCCATGAAGCTGAGAGAAAACTGCAGTTTAATCATGCTATTCTACACATTCTGCCATGAAGCCAGAGAAAAACTGCAGTTTAATCATGCTATTCTACACATTCTGCCATGCCATTTAATCATGGCCATGAAGCTGAGAGAAAACTGCAGTTTAATCATGCTATTCTACACATTCTGCCATGAAGCTGAGAGAAAACTGCAGTTTAATCATGCTATTCTACACATTCTGCCATGAAGCTGAGAGAAAACTGCAGTTTAATCATGCTATTCTACACATTCTGCCATGAAGCTGAGAGAAAACTGCAGTTTAATCATGCTATTCTACACATTCTGCCATGAAGCTGAGAGAAAACTGCTTTAATCATGCTATTCTACACATTCTGCCATGGGCCAGAGAGAAAACAGTTTAATCATGCTATTCTACACATTCTGCCATGAAGCTGAGAGAAAACTGCAGTTTAATCATGCTATTCTACACATTCTGCCATGAAGCTGAGAGAAAACTGCAGTTTAATCATGCTATTCTACACATTCTGCCATGAAGCTGAGAGAAAACTGCAGTTTAATCATGCTATTCTACACATTCTGCCATGAAGCTGAGAGAAAACTGCAGTTTAATCATGCTATTCTACACATTCTGCCATGGGCTGAGAGAAAACTGCAGTTTAATCATGCTATTCTACACATTCTGCCATGAAGCTGAGAGAAAACTGCAGTTTAATCATGCTATTCTACACATTCTGCCATGGGCCAGAGAAAAACTGCAGTTTAATCATGCTATTCTACACATTCTGCCATGAAGCTGAGAGAAAACTGCAGTTTAATCATGCTATTCTACACATTCTGCCATGGGCCAGAGAGAAAACTGCAGTTTAATCATGCTATTCTACACATTCTGCCATGAAGCTGAGAGAGAAAACTGCAGTTTAATCATGCTATTCTACACATTCTGCCATGAAGCTGAGAGAAAACTGCAGTTTAATCATGCTATTCTACACATTCTGCCATGAAGCTGAGAGAAAACTGCAGTTTAATCATGCTATTCTACACATTCTGCCATGGGCCAGAGAGAAAACTGCAGTTTAATCATGCTATTCTACACATTCTGCCATGAAGCTGAGAGAAAACTGCAGTTTAATCATGCTATTCTACACATTCTGCCATGAAGCTGAGAGAAAACTGCAGTTTAATCATGCTATTCTACACATTCTGCCATGGGCCAGCTGAGAAAACTGCAGTTTAATCATGCTATTCTACACATTCTGCCATGGGCCAGAGAGAAAACTGCAGTTTAATCATGCTATTCTACACATTCTGCCATGGGCCAAGAGAGAAAACTGCAGTTTAATCATGCTATTCTACACATTCTGCCATGAAGCTGAGAGAAAACTGCAGTTTAATCATGCTATTCTACACATTCTGCCATGAAGCTGAGAGAAAACTGCAGTTTAATCATGCTATTCTACACATTCTGCCATGAAGCTGAGAGAAAACTGCAGTTTAATCATGCTATTCTACACATTCTGCCATGAAGCTGAGAGAAAACTGCAGTTTAATCATGCTATTCTACACATTCTGCCATGAAGCTGAGAGAAAACTGCAGTTTAATCATGCTATTCTACACATTCTGCCATGAAGCTGAGAGAAAACTGCAGTTTAATCATGCTATTCTACACATTCTGCCATGAAGCTGAGAGAAAACTGCAGTTTAATCATGCTATTCTACACATTCTGCCATGGGCCAGAGAGAAAACTGCAGTTTAATCATGCTATTCTACACATTCTGCCATGAAGCTGAGAGAAAACTGCAGTTTAATCATGCTATTCTACACATTCTGCCATGAAGCTGAGAGAAAACTGCAGTTTAATCATGCTATTCTACACATTCTGCCATGAGGCCAGAGAGAAAACTGCAGTTTAATCATGCTATTCTACACATTCTGCCATGAAGCTGAGAGAAAACTGCAGTTTAATCATGCTATTCTACACATTCTGCCATGGGCCAGAGAAAAACTGCAGTTTAATCATGCTATTCTACACATTCTGCCATGAAGCTGAGAGAAAACTGCAGTTTAATCATGCTATTCTACACATTCTGCCATGAAGCTGAGAGAAAACTGCAGTTTAATCATGCTATTCTACACATTCTGCCATGGGCCAGAGAGAAAACTGCAGTTTAATCATGCTATTCTACACATTCTGCCATGAAGCTGAGAGACAACTGCAGTTTAATCATGCTATTCTACACATTCTGCCATGGGCCAGAGAGAAAACTGCAGTTTAATCATGCTATTCTACACATTCTGCCATGAAGCTGAGAGAAAACTGCAGTTTAATCATGCTATTCTACACATTCTGCCATGGGCCAGAGAGAAAACTGCAGTTTAATCATGCAATCATGCTATTCTACACATTCTGCCATGGGCCAGAGAGAAAACTGCAGTTTAATCATGCTATTCTACACATTCTGCCATGGGCCAGAGAGAAAACTGCAGTTTAATCATGCTATTCTACACATTCTGCCATGGGCCAGAGAGAAAACTGCAGTTTAATCATGCTATTCTACACATTCTGCCATGAAGCTGAGAGAAAACTGCAGTTTAATCATGCTATTCTACACATTCTGCCATGAAGCTGAGAGAAAACTGCAGTTTAATCATGCTATTCTACACATTCTGCCATGAAGCTGAGAGAAAACTGCAGTTTAATCATGCTATTCTACACATTCTGCCATGAAGCTGAGAGAAAACTGCAGTTTAATCATGCTATTCTACACATTCTGCCATGGGCCAGAGAGAAAACTGCAGTTTAATCATGCTATTCTACACATTCTGCCATGAAGCTGAGAGAAAACTGCAGTTTAATCATGCTATTCTACACATTCTGCCATGAAGCTGAGAGAAAACTGCAGTTTAATCATGCTATTCTACACATTCTGCCATGAAGCTGAGAGAAAACTGCAGTTTAATCATGCTATTCTACACATTCTGCCATGAAGCTGAGAGAAAACTGCAGTTTAATCATGCTATTCTACACATTCTGCCATGAAGCTGAGAGAAAACTGCAGTTTAATCATGCTATTCTACACATTCTGCCATGAAGCTGAGAGAAAACTGCAGTTTAATCATGCTATTCTACACATTCTGCCATGAAGCTGAGAGAAAACTGCAGTTTAATCATGCTATTCTACACATTCTGCCATGAAGCTGAGAGAAAACTGCAGTTTAATCATGCTATTCTACACATTCTGCCATGAAGCTGAGAGAAAACTGCAGTTTAATCATGCTATTCTACACATTCTGCCATGAAGCTGAGAGAAAACTGCAGTTTAATCATGCTATTCTACACATTCTGCCATGGAGCTGAGAGAAAACTGCAGTTTAATCATGCTATTCTACACATTCTGCCATGAAGCTGAGAGAAAACTGCAGTTTAATCATGCTATTCTACACATTCTGCCATGAAGCTGAGAGAAAACTGCAGTTTAATCATGCTATTCTACACATTCTGCCATGAAGCTGAGAGAAAACTGCAGTTTAATCATGCTATTCTACACATTCTGCCATGAAGCTGAGAGAAAACTGCAGTTTAATCATGCTATTCTACACATTCTGCCATGGGCCAGAGAGAAAACTGCAGTTTAATCATGCTATTCTACACATTCTGCCATGGGCCAGAGAGAAAACTGCAGCAACAAAACCAAGGCGTGAACAACTATGAGGCAAAGCAGACAGGGTAGGCTTAGACTGTTGACAACATGTAAACTAGATTTAGTCTCCAATGTTTATTGAAAACATAAATACATTTGCACAATGAGCACTTGTTGTCTCCCAAATACATTGTTACAGTTGTAGGTTAATTAGCTAGTTAATTTTTTGCCATATTAGTGTAGACATGACATCAGTCAAAACAAGACATGGTATCAATAACAATACACAATGAGCTGAAACGAGCCACCTACCATTTCCTACAAGGCAGCTTCGTGTCATTGTTGCTAGCTACAGTAGCTGACCTCCGGCCACATCGATTCGCGTGTGTAATTTTCGAAACCTTGATGCTGACAGAAAATGTTGCTGTTTCAAGCTAATTTCCTGCAATTCTACATTTTGCCATGTCTTATGACAGGTTTATATGCTATCTGCCATGTCTTATGACAGGTTTATATGCTATCTGCCATGTCTTATGACAGGTTTATATGCTATCTGCCATGTCTTATGACAGGTTTATATGCTATCTGCCATGTCTTATGACAGGTTTATATGCTATCTGCCATGTCTTATGACAGGTTTATATGTTTATTGAAAACTATCTGCCATGTCTTATGACAGGTTTATATGCTATCTGCCATGTCTTATGACAGGTTTATATGCTATCTGCCATGTCTTATGACAGGTTTATATGCTATCTGCCATGTCTTATGACAGGTTTATATGCTATCTGCCATGTCTTATGACAGGTTTATATGCTATCTGCCATGTCTTATGACAGGTTTATATGCTATCTGCCATGTCTTATGACAGGTTTATATGCTATCTGCCATGGCTTATGACAGGTTTATATGCTATCTTCCATGTCTTATGACAGGTTTATATGCTATCTGCCATGTCTTATGACAGGTTTATATGCTATCTGCCATGTCTTATGACAGGTTTATATGCTATCTGCCATGTCTTATGACAGGTTTATATGCTATCTGCCATGTATTATGACAGGTTTATATGCTATCTGCCATGTCTTATGACAGGTTTATATGCTATCTGCCATGTCTTATGACAGGTTTATATGCTATCTGCCATGGCTTATGACAGGTTTATATGCTATCTGCCATGTCTTATGACAGGTTTATATGCTATCTTCCATGTCTTATGACAGGTTTATATGCTATCTGCCATGTCTTATGACAGGTTTATATGCTATCTGCCATGTCTTATGACAGGTTTATATGCTATCTACCATGTCTTATGACAGGTTTATATGCTATCTGCCATGTCTTATGACAGGTTTATATGCTATCTGCCATGTCTTATGACAGGTTTATATGCTATCTGCCATGTCTTATGACAGGTTTATATGCTATCTGCCATGTCTTATGACAAGTTTATATGCTATCTGCCATGTCTTATGACAGGTTTATATGCTATCTGCCATGTCTTATGACAGGTTTATATGCTATCTGCCATGTCTTATGACAGGTTTATATGCTATCTGGGTCCCCCCCGATATATTATATGATATATTCTCAAAATATTATATATTTTGGGGGGGGTTGATCAGGGGCCCCGGGGCATATTCATAAATCCCACCCTGTAAGGAGCCTTGGTTTGTGAGAGACGGAACAGCTCATAGGAGCAGACGCCTATCTCCTGTTTCTGTAACATGAGACTTGATGTACAAGTACACCCTCTGGACAGGAAGCTAGTCTATCACAGGGACAGGAAGCTAGTCTATCACAGGGACAGGAAGCTAGTCTATCACAGGGACAGGAAGCTAGTCTATCACAGGGACAGGAAGCTAGTCTATCACAGGGACAGGAAGCTAGTCTATCACAGGGACAGGAAGCTAGTCTATCACAGGACAGGAAGCTAGGCTATCACGGGGACAGGAAGCTAGTCTATCACAGGGACAGGAACCTAGTCTATGCTGCCCCAGCCCTAACCTTGACCATTAGAGGACCCTGGTACAGCGATTAGCAGCAGTTTCTACGAACTCCCTAAATAAGGTTTTCCGGCCGTTGTGGAAATGCCAGGTTTTCTGCACTAAAGAGGTCAGAGAGAGAGAGCGAGGACACTGAGGTGTAACCTTACTGGGCATGTGCAGAATATTGACCCTGGCTCTGAGGTGGAGCCCGACTCTTGCAGAAGAGTGATTGGGTTTGTTCGACATTGCAGGCAACTGCAGACTGACTGATCTACAAACAGTGGTGTAAAGCAATTTTAAAAACTTTGATATACTTCTCAAGTACTTTTTTTAGGTATCTGTACTTTACTATTTACTTTTCTTTTTTTTGACAACTTTTACTTTTACTCCACTACATTCCTAAAGAAAAATATGTTATTTTTTACTCCCATACTGTTTACCTGACATCCAAAAGTACTTACTACATTTCCAATGCTTAGCGGGACAGGAAAATGGTCCAATTCACGCACTTATCAAGAGAACACATGGTCGTCCCTACTGCCTCTGATCCCACAGACTCATTAAACACAAATGCTTAATTTGTAAATGATATCTGAGTGTTGGAGTGTTGCCCATGGCTACCTGTAAATTAAAAAACAAGAAAATTGTGCGGTCTGATCTGCTTAATATAAGGAATTTGAAATTAATTATAGCATTTACTTTTAGTTTTGATACTTACATATATTTACAACCAGATACTTTTAGTTTTCATACTTACATATATTTACAACCAGATACTTTTAGACTTTTAATCAAGTACTTTACTTGATGAGTTTGACTTTTACTCAAGTATGACAATTGGGTACTTTTTCCACCACCGTCTACAAATCACCTTGTATCATAAATAACGACTCATTATTACTTGTAGATCAGTCAGTCAGTCAGTCGCCATTTACACACAATGCATCGTTGATTTGATGTTCTTGAATACAGCCACTGACTCTGAGGTGGAACCTTACTGGGCACGTGCAAATGAGTGACCCCTGAGTGACCCCTGAGTGGTGACGTCCACAACATCCATCAGATCCACTGGGTGTAACTGGGCTTGTACTTCAGTCACATATTGGTTTGATTTCCAACCCTTCCACCCGCTAGTCCATGTTTACACCAATAAAATACGTTTGATTCATTGAGGAAGTGAATGATTGCACAGTTCGGGGAGAAGGGAGAGAATCAGAAATGGTCTTTTAGTTTCACCGTTTTGATTCTATATTTTAGCACGGTCATCAAGTGACTACCACTAAATTCCCCTTTGGCACAATACATATAGACTTGACTTGATCATGGAGCAACAAAGATGACCCATAAAAACTTTATTAAGGTTACTGATTCTCTAGACCAAAGCATTTCCAAATCTGTGAGTAATTTGCATTGACAAGCTGTCGCTGAATGTTCCTACCACACATAGGACCAAAATAACAGATAGCATTTACAGATTTTAGGCTACTTTGACACAATGAGCTGAATGATTGGGGCTATTTTTAAAACCCATACACTGTCCATGCCAACAGACTGGAGACTAATGAGAGAAAACACACATACATCTAAATCAACTGTTCTATTGCTGCGCTGCTGTAAATGGGCCATGTCCAGACTTTGTCCTTTTCAGCCCAATCCTCACTCACATCCAGCCCAAACCAATTAGTGACGGTCTAAAACTACAGTATGAGATTCCTGTCCCAACCCAAACACACAGCTCTGTTGCCAGAGGAAACACAACTCCCCAGACTCATTTAGCTAATCACCAACAACCCACCTCTGAGACCACCCTGAAACACAGTCGAACCAAGTCTCTTAAAACTGATCTCGGGTTTTGTGCCCCCCACCCTCTACTGATTAAGGTTAGCATCCAGAGAGGGTAAGGTGATCCTAGATCTGTAAATATTGGTAATGTTCATACCCTGAAACCCACAGTTAGCAGCAGGTGCTAGTTTAACTTAGCCAAGGAAATGTTTCATTATGCAAACCCTGCACGATCAAACCATAGCTCCTGATTAGCAACGCTGGCTATCTTTAGCCTCACTAAACATGCATGTGTCTGGTATTTTTGCTATGAGTCATCAGGTGGAAATATCAAGTGTTGTTCTATTGTCTGGTATTTATGACATCACTCACACCACAGAACTGACAGAACTGGAGGAGTTGACTGTGGGCCAACTTATAGCTCCTGTAGACAACGTGGTTCTCTGCACTACATCTGTAAGATGAGTAGTCTATAGGCCCAAACTAAAGACTCGACGAGTTGTGTTAGATCTCAGACTAATGACCAGGCTTTAGTGATGAGCCTAATAATGATGAGTTTAATTTAAATTTATGATGAGTTTAATTTTAAGTTATTTATTTGATTTAACCTTTATTTTGATCGAGGTCTCTTTTACAAATGCCCTCATACGTGGGAACTCCTTCAAGAATGTTTGGAAAAGCATTCCTCATTAAGCTGGTTGACAGAATTTCAAGAGCATGCACATTTTTTAAAACATTTTTTTAAATATAACCTTTGTTTAACTAGGCAAGTCAATTAAGAACAAATCCTGATTTACAATGACAGCCTAGGAACAGTGGGTTAACTGCCTTATTCAGGGGCAGAATGATAGATTTATACCTTGTCAGCTCTGGGATTTGATCTAGCAACCTTTCGGTTACTGGCCCAATGCTCTAACCACAAGGTTACCTGCCGCCCCAAAAGGGTGGCTACTTAGAAGAATCTCAAATATAAAATATTTATCAGTTGTTTGTTTACTACATGATTCCATATGTGTTATTTCATAGTTTTGATGTCTTCATGTAGAAAATAGTAAAAATAAAGAAAAACCCTGGAATGAGTAGGTGTCCAAACCTTTGACTGCTACTATATACTGTATATGTACAGTATATTAAAATACAAAAACACAGTCATGGGGAGCACAATATAACATTACAAATCACACAGAAAATGTTGCATTGCTCCACAAATAAGTCCCCAATGAATACTTTAAATTACCAGAATGTCACCAGAACATCAAGATGAAATCTATTTAGAATTTTGTTCCAGCAATACGGGGCAATAAAACTAAAAGCATATTTACCTAGCTAGGTGAAGACCCTGGGCACCTCAAGAGTTAACCAATCCTGTCATTTACATTTACATTTAAGTCATTTAGCAGACGCTCTTATCCAGAGCGACTTACAAATTGGTGCATTCACCTTATGACATCCAGTGGAACAGTCACTTTACAATAGTGCATCTAAATCTTAAAGGGGGGTGAGAGGGATTACTTATCCTATCCTAGGTATTAGTCTGTTAACAGATTTACCTAGCTAGGTGGAGACCCTGGGAACCTCAAGAGTTAACCAATCCTGTTAACAGATTTACCTAGCTAGGTGGAGACCCTGGGGACCTCAAGAGTTAACCAATCCTGTTAACAGATTTACCTAGCTAGGTGGAGACCCTGGGCACCTCAAGAGTTAACCAATCCTGTCCATAGATTTACCTAGCTAGGTGGAGACCCTGGGCACCTCAAGAGTTAACCAATCCTGTCCATAGATTTACCTAGCTAGGTGGAGACCCTGGGAACCGCAAGAGTTAACCAGACCTATCAATGGATAAAGCAACTCAGGTGTCTGTACTTCAACAGCAAAATTAGATAGGACTGATGGTTATAAAGTAGGGAGGGCCTTGGAAACTAAAAAGGGAGTAATGTAGAGATCTGGGGGTCTTTAGCAAAGTCCAATCAACGTTTTGATACAGGATGCAGTGATGAGTATCAAAACTGTCCCCCGTAACAAAACGAAGGGCAGATGCCATCCAAAGAGGTGTAGTTCCAGCTGCACTTTGATAAATAATATCACCATAATCAACAACAGATAAAAATGTTGACTAAATAATCTGCTTCCTACTGCTTAGAGAAAGACACAATTTCTCTCTGTAGAAAAAGCTAACTTTAAATATTAGCTTCTTAACCAGGTGCGTTTTTGGCAAGGTGGATGGGGTTATATCCTGCCTGGTTGGCCCTGTCCAGGGGTATCATCGGACTAGGCCACAGTGGTCACAGTGTGTGCCCCCCCCCCCATCTCAGCCTCCAGTATCTATGCTTCAACTGGCTCAAATAGCCGACCAATCAACCTGTTACCAACCCTTAGTAAAGTGGTGTTTGAGCAGATACAATGCTATTTTACAGTAAACAAATTGACAACAGACTTTCAGCACGCTTATAGGGAAGGGCTTTCAACAAGCACAGCGCTTACTTATCGATCATTATCAATCATGATCTCCTACTGGAAAAGCGTATGTGTTGTAGCTTTACATCCCCTGCTATATTGTGGATAAAGAGTTTACCTGTCTAACAGAACACAGAGGGTGTTATTTAATGGAAACCTCTCCAATATAATCCAGATATAATCAGGAATTCCCCAGGGCAGCTGTCTTGGCCTCTTACTTTTTTCCAATATTTTCTAACAACATACCACTGGCTTTGAATAAAAATTTAAAGCATTGTATTTGGGACAAATCATTCACTAAACACTAAAACTCAAAATTGAGCAAGTTGAGGTGACTAAACTGCTTGGAGTAACCCTGAATTGTAAACTGTCATGGTCAAAACATATTGATACAACAGTAGCTAAGATGGGGGAAAACAGAGAAGTCTGTCCATTATAAAGTGTTCCTCTACCTTTTTAACATCACTATCAACAAGGCAGGTCCTACAGGCTCTAGTTTTGTCACATCTGGACTACTGTTCAGTCGTGTGGTCAGTTGCCACAAAGAGGGACTTAGCAACTGTCTCAGAACTGGGCAGCACGGCTGGCCCTTGGATGTACACATAGAGCTAACATTAATAATATGCATGTCAATATCTCCTGGCTCAAAGTGGAGGAGACATTGACTTCATCACTACTTGTATTTATGAGAGGTATTGACATGTTGAAGGCACCGTGCTGTCTGTTTAAACTACTGGCACACAGCTTGGACACCCATGCATACCCCACAAGACATTCCACCAGAGGTCTCTTCACAGTCCCCAAGTCTAGAACAAACTATCAATCAAATTAATTTATGAAGCCCTTTTTACATCAGAGGCACACAGTACTACATAGCGCCATGACTACGTGGAACTCTATTCCACATCAGGCAACTGATGCAACCAGTAGAATCAGATTTTAAAAAACAGATTGAAAAAACACCTTATGGAACATCGGGGACTGTGAAGCAACACAAACATGAGCACAGACACATACATACACACACATGAAAACATATGCACTACACACATGGATTGTGTGTTGTAGATACGTGGTAGTGGAGTAGGGGTCTGAGGACACACTTAGTGTGTTGTGAAACTGTTATGAATGTATTGTAATGTTTTTAAAATGGTATAACTGCCAGAATTTCTCTGGACCGCAGGAAGAGTAGCTGCTGATGGGGATCCATAATAAATACAAAAAATAATCAATGTGCCGGGGGGCTACCGTCAGTCTGTTATAGCTGGTGTAATTCTCCTGTCTTATCTGGTGTAATTCTCCTGTCTTATCTGGTGTAATTCTCCTGTCGTATCTGGTGTAATTCTCCTGTCTTATCTGGTGTAATTCTCCTGTCTTATCTGGTGTAATTCTCCTGTCTTATCTGGTGTAATTCTCCTGTCTTATCTGGTGTAATTCTCCTGTCGTATCTGGTGTAATTCTCCTATCTTATCTGGTGTAATTCTCCTGTCTTATCTGGTGTAATTCTCCTATCTTATCTGGTGTAATTCTCCTGTCTTATCTGGTGTAATTCTCCTGTCTTATCTGGTGTAATTCTCCTGTCTTATCTGGTGTAATTCTCCTGTCTTATCTGGTGTAATTCTCCTGTCTTATCTGGTGTGCTGTGCGAATTCACGTATGCTTCCTTTAATTCTCCCTCCCTCCCTCCCTCCCTCCCTCTCTCCCTCCCTCCCCTCCCGGAGGACCTGAGCACTATGACCATGCCTAAGGACTAACTGGCCTGATGACTTCTGGCTGTCCCCAGTCCACCATGTCGTGCTGCCTGTGGCTATGGAACCCTGACCTGTTCACCTGGACGTGCTACCTTGTCCTGGACCTGCTGTTTTCGACTCTCGCTCTCTCTTTGTGACATCAGCTGATATAAAAAGGGCTATATAAATACATTTGATTTGATTGGAATTTGATTTGCTCTATATATTTTTAAACATCACATCCATATCAATGCAAATGCCTCAGTATTTATATGCGGGAAGTTATGAGTGAACGTGTAATTCATCTGAAACATTCTTAAGAGAGTTTGAAAACAACATGTACTTCGTTTTAGCCCATATTAAAGCACATGTTTTATATCAACAAAGGATTCCTACATAGCTATAAAATCTGACTGTATTTTTGACGCATCCAAATCAAATCCAATTTTATTTGTCACATGCGCTGAAAACAACAACCTTTACAGTCAAATAGTTACTTACAAGCCCTTAATTAACCCACGCAGCAGTTTTAAAAGGAGGGGCAATAGCATACATAAGAGTATTATCCAAATACACTGAACACAAATATCAAAGCAACATGTAGTGTGTTGGTCCCATGTTTCATGAGCTGAAATAAAAGATCACAGAAATGTTGCATACACACACACAAAAAAATATTTCTCAACAAATTTGTTTACATCCTTGTTAGAAAGCATTTATTTATCCCTTGTCAAGATAATCCATCCACCTGACAGGTATGGCATATCAAGAAACTGATTGTGGTGGGGACAATAAAAGGCCACTCTAAAATGTGCAGTTACGTAACACAACACAATGCCACAGATGTCTTGGTTTTGAGGGAGTGTGCAGTTGGCATGCTGACAGCAGGATTGTCCACCAGAACTGTTGCCATATAATTGTATCTTAATTTCTCTACCATAAGCCACCTCCAACTTCGTTTTACAGAATTTGTTAGTACGTCCAACTGGCCTCACTACCGCAGACCACGTACAACCACGCCAGCCCAGGACCTCCACATCCGGGTTCTTCACTTGCGGGATGGTCTGAGACGAGCCACCTGGACAGCTGATTAAACTGTGGGTTTGCACAACCAAAGAATTCCTGCACAAACTGTGGCTCAGGGAAGCTCATCTGTGTGTTCGTCGTCCTCACCAGGGTCTTGACCTGACTGCAGTTCAGCGTCGTAACCGACTTCAGCGGGCAAATACTAATCTTCAATGGCCACTGGCACACTGGAGAAGTGTGCTCTTTACAGATGAATCCCAGTTTCACCGGTACCTGGCAGAGGGCAGACATGTATGGCGTTGTGTGGGCGAGCGGTTTGCTGATGCCAACGTTGTGAACAGAGTGCCCCATGGTGGCGGTGGTGTTATGGTATGGGCAGGCATAAGCTACAGACAACGAACACAATTGCATTTCATCGATGGCAATTTGAGTGCCATGATGAGATCCTGAGGCCTATTGTCATGTCATTCATCTGCTGTCATCTCCTCATGTTTCAGCATGATAATGCACGGCCCCATGTCGCAATGATCTGTACACAATTCCTGATAGCTGAAAATGTCCCATTTCTTCCATGGTCTGCATACTCACCAGACATGTCACCCATTGATCATGTTTGGGATGCTCTGGATTGACGTGTACTCCAGCACTGCCCAGTTCACGTCAATGTCCATCAACTTTGCACAGCCATTGAAGATTAGTGGGACAACATTCCACAGGCCACAATCAACAGCCAACTCTATGTTAAGGAGATGTATCGTGCTGAATGAGTGGTCACACCAGATACTGACTGGTTTTCTGATCCACTCTCATACTAGATGCATATCTGTATTCCCAGTCATGTGAAATCCATAGATTAGTACCTATTGAATAGTACCTACCTTTCTCCTCTCCTCCCCTACCTCTCCCCCTTTCTCCTCTCCTCTCCTAACTCTTCCCCTTTCTCCTCTCCTCCCCTACCTTTCCCCCTTTCTCCTCTCCTCCCCTACCTCTCCCCCTTTCTCCTCTCCTCCCCTACCTCTCCCCCTCTCCTCTCCTCCCCTACCTCTCGCCCTCTCCTCTCCTCCCGTACCTCTCTCCTTTCTCCTCTCCTCCCCTACCTCTCTACCCCTCTCCTCTCCCTACCTCTACCCCTCTCCTCCCCTACCTCTCCCCCTTTCTCCTCTCCCCCTTTCTCCTCTCCTCCCCCACCTCTCCCCCTTTCAATCCTCTCCTCTCCTCCTCTACCGCTTTCCTTATCTCTTCTCTCTGCTCTAGATAGATAGATAGATAGATAGATAGATAGATAGATAGATAGATAGATAGATAGATAGATAGATAGATAGATAGATAGATAGATAGATAGATAGATAGATAGATAGATAGATAGATAGATAGATAGATAGATAGATAGATAGATAGATAGATAGATAGATAGCATGGTTGTGAGGTCTGGGGTCCGCTCACCAATCAAGATTTCACAAAATGGGACAAACACCAAATTGAGACTCTGCATGCAGAATTCTGCAAAAATATCCTCCGTGTACAATGTAGAACCCCAAACAATGCATGCAGAGCATATCCACTAATGATCCAAATCTAGAAAAGAGCTGTTAAATTCTACAACCACCTAAAAGGAAGCAATTCCCAAACCTACCATAACAAAGCCAAAATAAAGCCATGGGGCTCTGTTCACAAACACAAACACACCCCACAGAGCCCCAGGACAGCAGCACAATTAGACCCAACCAAATCATGAGAAAACAAAAAGATAATTACTTGACACATTGGAAAGAATTAACAAAAAAACCATGACCATCTTGATGATCCAGAAGAGGAATGGGAGAAGGTCATGTGGACTGATGAGACAAAAATCGAGCTTTTTGGTCTAAACTCCACTCGCTGTGTTTGGAGGAAGAAGAAGGATGAGTACAACCCCAAGAACACCATCCCAACTGTGAAGCATGGAGATGGAAACATCATTCTTTGGGGATGCTTTTCTGCAAAAGGGACTGGACGACTGCACCATATTGAGGGGAGGATGGATGGGGCCATGTATCGTGAGATCTTGGCCAACAACCTCCTTCCCTCAGTAAGAGTATTGAAGATGGGTCGTGGCTGGGTCTTCCAGCATGACAACGACCCAAAACACACAGCCAGGGCAAATAAGGAGTGGCTCCGTAAGAAGCATCTCAAGGTCCTGGAGTGGCCTAGCCAGTCTCCAGACCTGAACCCAATAGAAATTCTTTGGAGGGAGCTGAAAGTCCGTGTTGCTCAGCGACAGCCCCGAAACCTGAAGGATCTGGAGAAGGTCAGTATGGAAGAGTGGGCCAAAATGCCTGCTGCAGTGTGTGCAAACCTGGTCAAGAACTACAGGAAACGTATGATCTCTGTAATTGCAAACAAAGGTTTCTGTACCAAATATTAAGTTCTGCTTTTCTGATGTATCAAATACTTATGTCATGCAATAAAATGCTAATTAATTACTTAAAAATCATACAATGTCATTTTCTGGATTTTTGTTTTAGATTCCGTCTCTCACAGTTGTAAAAATGACAGACCTCTACATGCTTTGTAAGTAAGAAAACATGCAAAAATGCCAGTGTATCAAATACTTGTTCTCCCCACATATATATATATATAATATGACATTTGTCATGACT
>NC_060182.1:89869094-89886594 GCF_021184085.1 Oncorhynchus gorbuscha | reverse complement strand
TGTACTTTGGGTGATCATGGAGTTGGGGTAAAACAGTCATAAACTCATTAGGCATTTAAAAAGGCCTTTTCCTCAATACATTTTTTATAAACTTCCATCTGAATTGGGTGAAATAGTGTGCCATCACAGCAGGAAGATTTGTGACCTGTTTCCACACAAAAAAGGGCAACCAGTGAAGAACAAACACCATTGTAAATACAACCGATATTTATGTTTATTTATTTTCCCTTTTGTACTTTAACTACTTGCACATCATTACAACATCATTACAACACACACACACATTGTGTGGTTTTCATTGGTCACAGGGGAGGGTTGAGTGGTTTTCTATTGGTCACAGGGGAGGGTTGTATGGTTTTCTATTGGTCACAGGGTAGGTTGTGTGGTTTTCTATTGGTCACAGGGGAGGGTTGTGTGGTTTTCTATTGGTCACAGGGGAGGGTTGTGTGGTTTTCTATTAGTCACAGGGTAGGATTGTGTGGTTTTCATTGGTCACAGGGGAGGGTTATGTGGTTTTCTATTGGTCACAGGGGAGGGTTGAGTGGTTTTCTATTGGTCACAGGGGAGGGTTGAGTGGTTTTCTATTGGTCACAGGGGAGGGTTGTATGGTTTTCTATTGGTCACAGGGTAGGTTGTGTGGTTTTCTATTGGTCACAGGGGAGGGTTGTGTGGTTTTCTATTGGTCACAGGGGAGGGTTGTGTGGTTTTCTATTAGTCACAGGGTAGGATTGTGTGGTTTTCATTGGTCACAGGGGAGGGTTATGTGGTTTTCTATTGGTCACAGGGGAGGGTTGAGTGGTTTTCTATTGGTCACAGGGGAGGGTTGAGTGGTTTTCTATTGGTCACAGGGGAGGGTTGAGTTGTTTTCTATTGGTCACAGGGGAGGGTTGAGTGGTTTTCTATTGGTCACAGGGGAGGGTTGTGTGGTTTTCTATTGGTCACAGGGTAGGATTGTGTGGTTTTCTATTGGTCACCGTGGAGGGTTGTATGGTTTTCTATTGGTCACAGGGTAGGTTGTGTGGTTTTCTATTGGTCACAGGGGAGGGTTGAGTGGTTTTCTATTGGTCACAGGGGAGGGTTGAGTGGTTTTCTATTGGTCACAGGGTAGGTTGTGTGGTTTTCTATTGGTCACAGGGGAGGGTTGAGTGGTTTTCTATTGGTCACAGGGTAGGTTGTGTGGTTTTCTATTGGTCACTGTGGAGGGTTGTATGGTTTTCTATTGGTCACAGGGTAGGTTGTGTGGTTTTCTATTGGTCACATGGGAGGGTTGTGTGGTTTTCTATTGGTCACGGGGGAGGGTTGTGTTGTTTTCATTGGTCACGGGGTAGGGTTGTGTGGTTTTCTATTGGTCACAGGGTAGGGTTGTGTGGTTTTCTATTGGTCACAGGGTAGGGTTGTGTGGTTTTCTATTGGTCACAGGGTAGGTTGTGTGGTTTTCTATTGGTCACAGGGTAGGTTGTGTGGTTTTCTATTGGTCACAGGGTAGGTTGTGTGGTTTTCTATTGGTCACAGGGTAGGTTGTGTGGTTTTCTATTGGTCACAGGGTAGGTTGTGTGGTTTTCTATTGGTCACAGGGTAGGTTGTGTGGTTTTCTATTGGTCACAGGGTAGGTTGTGTGGTTTTCTATTGGTCACAGGGTAGGTTGTGTGGTTTTCTATTGGTCACAGGGTAGGTTGTGTGGTTTTCTATTGGTCACAGGGTAGGTTGTGTGGTTTTCTATTGGTCACAGGGTAGGTTGTGTGGTTTTCTATTGGTCACAGGGTAGGTTGTGTGGTTTTCTATTGGTCACAGGGTAGGTTGTGTGGTTTTCTATTGGTCACAGGGTAGGTTGTGTGGTTTTCTATTGGTCACAGGGTAGGTTGTGTGGTTTTCTATTGGTCACAGGGTAGGTTGTGTGGTTTTATATTGGTCACAGGGTAGGTTGTGTGGTTTTCTATTGGTCACAGGGTAGGTTGTGTGGTTTTTATTGGTCACAGGGTAGGTTGTGTGGTTTTCTATTGGTCACAGGGTAGGTTGTGTGGTTTTCTATTGGTCACAGGGTAGGTTGTGTGGTTTTCTATTGGTCACAGGGTAGGTTGTGTGGTTTTCTATTGGTCACAGGGTAGGTTGTGTGGTTTTCTATTGGTCACAGGGTAGGTTGTGTGGTTTTCTATTGGTCACAGGGTAGGGTTGTGTGGTTTTCTATTGGTCACAGGGTAGGTTGTGTGGTTTTCTATTGGTCACAGGGTAGGTTGTGTGGTTTTCTATTGGTCACAGGGTAGGTTGTGTGGTTTTCTATTGGTCACAGGGTAGGTTGTGTGGTTTTCTATTGGTCACAGGGTAGGTTGTGTGGTTTTTATTGGTTTTTATTAACATTCACTCTTTTACAGGTTTTACTATATCATTTCTTCCATCCTCATTTCCTCATCTGCTTGCAGGCCCCTCCCCTTTATCAAGGTGTATTCATACTTCCCTTATGCATTACGCATTTCCATGTACTAACTTTTACTACACCACAGGTCAGTATAGTCTACCAGTCTGACTTTTACTAACCCACAGGTCAGTATAGTCTACCAGTCTAACTTTTACTACACCACAGGTCAGTATAGTCTACCAGTCTAACTTTTACTACACCACAGGTCAGTATAGTCTACCAGTCTAACTTTTACTACACCACAGGTCAGTATAGTCTACCAGTCTCTTTTACTAACCCACAGGTCAGTATAGTCTACCAGTCTCTTTTACTACACCACAGGTCAGTATAGTCTACCAGTCTCTTTTACTACACCACAGGTCAGTATAGTCTACCAGTCTCTTTTACTACACCACAGGTCAGTATAGTCTACCAGTCTCCTTTACTAACCCACAGGTCAGTATAGTCTACCAGTCTCTTTTACTACACCACAGGTCAGTATAGTCTACCAGTCTCTTTTACTAACCCACAGGTCAGTATAGTCTACCAGTCTCTTTTACTAACCCACAGGTCAATATAGTCTACCAGTCTCTTTTACTAACCCACAGGTCAGTATAGTCTACCAGTCTCTTTTACTAACCCACAGGTCAGTATAGTCTACCAGTCTCTTTTACTAACCCACAGGTCAATATAGTCTACCAGTCTCTTTTACTAACCCACAGGTCAGTATAGTCTACCAGTCTCTTTTACTAACCCACAGGTCAATATAGTCTACCAGTCTCTTTTACTAACCCACAGGTCAGTATAGTCTACCAGTCTCTTTTACTAACCCACAGGTCAGTATAGTCTACCAGTCTCTTTTACTAACCCACAGGTCAATATAGTCTACCAGTCTCTTTTACTAACCCACAGGTCAGTATAGTCTACCAGTCTCTTTTACTAACCCACAGGTCAGTATAGTCTACCAGTCTCTTTTACTATACCACAGGTCAGTATAGTCTACCAGTCTCTTTTACTACACCACAGGTCAGTATAGTCTACCAGTCTCTTTTACTAACCCACAGGTCAGTATAGTCTACCAGTCTCTTTTACTATTCCACAGGTCAGTATAGTCTACCAGTCTCTTTTACTACACCACAGGTCAATATAGTCTACCAGTCTCTTTTACTAACCCACAGGTCAGTATAGTCTACCAGTCTCTTTTACTAACCCACAGGTCAGTATAGTCTACCAGTCTCTTTTGCTACACCACAGGTCAGTATAGTCTACCAGTCTCTTACTATACCACAGGTCAGTATAGTCTACCAGTCTCTTTTACTAACCCACAGGTCAGTATAGTCTACCAGTCTCTTTTGCTACACCACAGGTCAGTATAGTCTACCAGTCTCTTACTATACCACAGGTCAGTATAGTCTACCAGTCTCTTTTACTAACCCACAGGTCAGTATAGTCTACCAGTCTTTTACTACACCACAGGTCAGTATAGTCTACCAGTCTCTTTTACTAACCCACAGGTCAGTATAGTCTACCAGTCTAACTTTTACTAACCCACAGGTCAGTATAGTCTACCAGTCTCTTTTGCTACACCACAGGTCAGTATAGTCTACCAGTCTCTTACTATACCACAGGTCAGTATAGTCTACCCGTCTCTTTTACTAACCCACAGGTCAGTATAGTCTACCAGTCTTTTACTACACCACAGGTCAGTATAGTCTACCAGTCTCTTTTACTAACCCACAGGTCAGTATAGTCTACCAGTCTCTTTTACTAACCCACAGGTCAGTATAGTCTACCAGTCTCTTTTACTAACCCACAGGTCAGTATAGTCTACCAGTCTCTTATACTAACCCACAGGTCAGTATAGTCTACCAGTCTCTTTTACTACACCACAGGTCAGTATAGTCTACCAGTCTCTTTTACTAACCCACAGGTCAGTATAGTCTACCAGTCTATTTTACTAACCCACAGGTCAGTATAGTCTACCAGTCTCTTTTACTAACCCACAGGTCAGTATAGTCTACCAGTCTAACTTTTACTAACCCACAGGTCAGTATAGTCTACCAGTCTAACTTTTACTAACCCACAGGTCAGTATAGTCTACCAGTCTAACTTTTACTAACCCACAGGTCAGTATAGTCTACCAGTCTCCTTTACTAACCCACAGGTCAGTATAGTCTACCAGTCTCTTTTACTACACCACAGGTCAGTATAGTCTACCAGTCTCTTTTACTAACCCACAGGTCAGTATAGTCTACCAGTCTCTTTTACTAACCCACAGGTCAATATAGTCTACCAGTCTCTTTTACTAACCCACAGGTCAGTATAGTCTACCAGTCTCTTTTACTAACCCACAGGTCAGTATAGTCTACCAGTCTCTTTTACTAACCCACAGGTCAATATAGTCTACCAGTCTCTTTTACTAACCCACAGGTCAGTATAGTCTACCAGTCTCTTTTACTAACCCACAGGTCAATATAGTCTACCAGTCTCTTTTACTAACCCACAGGTCAGTATAGTCTACCAGTCTCTTTTACTAACCCACAGGTCAGTATAGTCTACCAGTCTCTTTTACTAACCCACAGGTCAATATAGTCTACCAGTCTCTTTTACTAACCCACAGGTCAGTATAGTCTACCAGTCTCTTTTACTAACCCACAGGTCAGTATAGTCTACCAGTCTCTTTTACTATACCACAGGTCAGTATAGTCTACCAGTCTCTTTTACTACACCACAGGTCAGTATAGTCTACCAGTCTCTTTTACTAACCCACAGGTCAGTATAGTCTACCAGTCTCTTTTACTATTCCACAGGTCAGTATAGTCTACCAGTCTCTTTTACTACACCACAGGTCAATATAGTCTACCAGTCTCTTTTACTAACCCACAGGTCAGTATAGTCTACCAGTCTCTTTTACTAACCCACAGGTCAGTATAGTCTACCAGTCTCTTTTGCTACACCACAGGTCAGTATAGTCTACCAGTCTCTTACTATACCACAGGTCAGTATAGTCTACCAGTCTCTTTTACTAACCCACAGGTCAGTATAGTCTACCAGTCTCTTTTGCTACACCACAGGTCAGTATAGTCTACCAGTCTCTTACTATACCACAGGTCAGTATAGTCTACCAGTCTCTTTTACTAACCCACAGGTCAGTATAGTCTACCAGTCTTTTACTACACCACAGGTCAGTATAGTCTACCAGTCTCTTTTACTAACCCACAGGTCAGTATAGTCTACCAGTCTAACTTTTACTAACCCACAGGTCAGTATAGTCTACCAGTCTCTTTTGCTACACCACAGGTCAGTATAGTCTACCAGTCTCTTACTATACCACAGGTCAGTATAGTCTACCCGTCTCTTTTACTAACCCACAGGTCAGTATAGTCTACCAGTCTTTTACTACACCACAGGTCAGTATAGTCTACCAGTCTCTTTTACTAACCCACAGGTCAGTATAGTCTACCAGTCTCTTTTACTAACCCACAGGTCAGTATAGTCTACCAGTCTCTTTTACTAACCCACAGGTCAGTATAGTCTACCAGTCTCTTATACTAACCCACAGGTCAGTATAGTCTACCAGTCTCTTTTACTACACCACAGGTCAGTATAGTCTACCAGTCTCTTTTACTAACCCACAGGTCAGTATAGTCTACCAGTCTATTTTACTAACCCACAGGTCAGTATAGTCTACCAGTCTCTTTTACTAACCCACAGGTCAGTATAGTCTACCAGTCTAACTTTTACTAACCCACAGGTCAGTATAGTCTACCAGTCTAACTTTTACTAACCCACAGGTCAGTATAGTCTACCAGTCTAACTTTTACTAACCCACAGGTCAGTATAGTCTACCAGTCTAACTTTAACTATACCACAGGTCAGTATAGTCTACCAGTCTCTTTTACTAACCCACAGGTCAGTATAGTCTACCAGTCTCTTTTACTAACCCACAGGTCAGTATAGTCTACCAGTCTCTTTTACTAACCCACAGGTCAGTATAGTCTACCAGTCTCTTTTACTAACCCACAGGTCAGTATAGTCTACCAGTCTATTTTACTAACCCACAGGTCAGTATAGTCTACCAGTCTCTTTTACTAACCCACAGGTCAGTATAGTCTACCAGTCTATTTTACTAACCCACAGGTCAGTATAGTCTACCAGTCTCTTTTACTATACCACAGGTCAGTATAGTCTACCAGTCTCTTTTACTAACCCACAGGTCAGTATAGTCTACCAGTCTCTTTTACTAACCCACAGGTCAGTATAGTCTACCAGTCTCTTTTACTAACCCACAGGTCAGTATAGTCTACCAGTCTCTTTTACTAACCCACAGGTCAGTATAGTCTACCAGTCTCTTTTACTAACCCACAGGTCAGTATAGTCTACCAGTCTCTTTTACTAACCCACAGGTCAGTATAGTCTACCAGTCTCTTTTACTAACCCACAGGTCAGTATAGTCTACCAGTCTCTTTTACTAACCCACAGGTCAGTATAGTCTACCAGTCTCTTTTACTAACCCACAGGTCAGTATAGTCTACCAGTCTATTTTACTAACCCACAGGTCAGTATAGTCTACCAGTCTCTTTTACTAACCCACAGGTCAGTATAGTCTACCAGTCTATTTTACTAACCCACAGGTCAGTATAGTCTACCAGTCTCTTTTACTATACCACAGGTCAGTATAGTCTACCAGTCTCTTTTACTAACCCACAGGTCAGTATAGTCTACCAGTCGAACTAACTTTTACTAACCCACAGGTCAGTATAGTCTACCAGTCTTACAGTCTATCCTGTCCTCTGTCCACCATTCATAGTGACAATAGCGGTAGTTGGATCGTTTGTCCAGATCTGCAAGAGGCTAAATAACAGTCATACCACACGTAAATGTGTTCATGGTGGCATCAATGTTCAATAAGAGTAACAACGAATAAGTTCATTGAACACTTGGTTTGGGTGTTTTGAGTGTTTATTATTTTTTTTTTTTACACATATCCTTCAGTAACATAAACTAGTGAAAATTATCTTGTGTTATAACAACAGAAAAAAATATATATATATAACCTATTCTAATGTTACATAAGACCTTCTTAAACACAACCAAATTATTGTTTTTGCGATAGCGTATATGAAATGGATTCATTACACTGTTAGAATAGTCCATCTAGGCCCAGCAGGTCTATTTATATATATTTTTTACTGCATGCACACACAGGACGTCCCCCTGATTTAACATCATTGGTTCCACTGGCCAGTGATTAACACATATAAATCATGCTTCTGCTAAAAATTGTAAAATGGTGCAGTTCACAACTTTTGGGGATTTGAGAAATAAGTTTAGTAACTCTAGAAAGTTCTGCGATTCCCCCTTTATATTAACAGCGTCCATCAAAACTGCTTGCAAAGGTGTGTTTTTCTGCGGCTACGTTGACTGGGCATGCATGTTTCTCTCCCTGTGCAGCACTCTCAATTTGAAAGCACATAGAGAGGAATATTCTTTTATCGCATAGAATGCGACAAGCTGACCAATCGAATAGGTCAACTTTTCTACTATGGGGTTGTCTGAGTTTGCTGTCGATAAGTCATGTAGAATGTATGCACACATGACTGTAAGTCGCTTTGGATAAAAGCGTCTGCTAAATGGCATATATTATTATTATTATTATGTTGTTTGCTGAGGAAATTTAAATGTGGACGACGATTTTTCATTGGATAATTCCAAATTGGCGTAACCAAATGTACCGGTTCTCAGTTCCGCTTTGGGTTCTCATTTGGATCATAATCGCCAGCACCTGGTCCAATTGAACCCCTGTGTGTAAGTTATGGATGTTTGGACTGTCAATGTAAATCATCTCTACGGTGCAGGTCTGAGCAGGTAGACAGCTCGGGTTAGCAGCTCAGCAGTCTGTTGGCCTGGTGGTAGAAGCTGTGTCAGAGCTTGTTGGTCCGAGACCCGATGCTCCAGGAAACCCTGTTCGGTAACAGAGGGAACAGTCCGTGGCTCGGGGTGACTGGAGTCTTTGACGATCTTCCGGTGTAAATGACCTGGAGGGCAGGGAGCTCACCCCCAGTGATGTATTGGCCCGTCCGCACCACCCTCTGTAGAGCCTTGCGGTTGAGGGCGGTGCAGTTCCCATACCAGGCGGTGATGCAGCCAGACAAGAGTCTCTCAATGGTGCAGCTGTAGAAGTTCTTAGGGACCATGCCAAATTTCTTCAGTACCCTGAGTTTGAAGTGGCACTGTTGCGCCTTCTTCACCCCAGTGCTGGTGTGATGGGTCCATGTCAGGTCCTCTGTGATGTGCAAACCAAGGAACTTGAAGCTTTTGACCCTCTTCACTACAGCCCAGTCGATGCAGATGGGGGCGTGCTATACGATATACGTTAGGGCAGCAGTTTAAGAGCCCGGCCATGTTCCACACAACGTTATTTATTGGTACATTTCACACACACACACACACACACACACACACACACACACACACACACACACACACACACACACACACACACACACACACACACACACACACACACACACACACACACACACACACACACACACACACACACACACACACACACACACACACACACACACACACACACACACACACACACACACACACACACACACACAGGGTGAAGGCTGCAGAATAGCTGATGTGTGTGATTCACATTGCCCACAACAGTTTAAGAGCCCGGCTGCTCGACGGCCGTGTCTCACACAACACTATTTATTGGTGCATTTCCTGAACAAACAGCCAATGTGTTTCTCCTTCTGCAGAAGAGCATGTGTCGGACCTACACAACACAGAAACATAGAGAAAACATACACAACAATGACTCACCAGACACAGCACAGCATGGACACACATTTCCCTTTAAGACATGGACACACATTTCCCTTTAAGACATGGACACACACTTCCCTTTAAGACATGGACACACACTTCCCTTTAAGACATGGACACACACTTCCCTTTAAGACATTGACACACACTTCCCTTTAAGACATGGACACACACTTCCCTTTAAGACATGGACACACACTTCCCTTTAAGACATTGACACACACTTCCCTTTAAGACATTGACACACACTTCCCTTTAAGACATGGACACACACTTCCCTTTAAGACATTGACACACACTTCCCTTTAAGACATGGACACACACTTCCCTTTAAGACATGGACACACACTTCCCTTTAAGACATTGACACACACTTCCCTTTAAGACATGGACACACACTTCCCTTTAAGACATGGACACACACTTCCCTTTAAGACATGGACACACACTTCCCTTTAAGACATTGACACACACTTCCCTTTAAGACATGGACACACACTTCCCTTTAAGACATGGACACACACTTCCCTTTAAGACATTGACACACATTTCCCTTTAAGACATGGACACACACTTCCCTTTAAGACATTGACACACATTTCCCTTTAAGACATGGACACACACTTCCCTTTAAGACATTGACACACATTTCCCTTTAAGACATGGACACACACTTCCCTTTAAGACATTGACACACACTTCCCTTTAAGACATGGACACACACTTCCCTTTAAGACATGGACACACACTTCCCTTTAAGACATGGACACACACTTCCCTTTAAGACATGGACACACACTTCCCTTTAAGACATGGACACACACTTCCCTTTAAGACATGGACACACACTTCCCTTTAAGACATGGACACACACTTCCCTTTAAGACATGGACACACACTTCCCTTTAAGACATGGACACACACTTCCCTTTAAGACATTGACACACACTTCCCTTTAAGACATGGACACACACGGGCTCCTTCTAATTTCTACTTCCCTTTAAGACTTTCAAGATGTCATATCAATGAAAGTTCATACTTTAAATGAAGTATGAACTGTCTGAGTTTGTTGACAGGAAATAAAGAAGATACTGTAAAAGACGTTATCAATCAACTAATCATCTCTTCTCCCCATCGCCCAAATAGTGGCAGCACCTGACCTAGTGGACCCCAAATCCGCCACTCACAGCAGCAAGCCCCGCCGCTCCTTCTCCGCCAAGTCAATCACACTGAGCCCCACAGAGGAGTGTCAGGCTATTGCCACGGTGATGAAGTGGAAGACGGTGTCGGCCATTTTCCTCCTGGTGGTTCTCTACCTGGTCGTTGGAGCTGCCGTCTTCAAGGCCCTAGAACAACCCCATGAGAGGTATTTATCATTTTCTCTCGCTCTCCCGGCACACAACCCCCCCCCTCTCTCTCTCTCGCTCTCTCTCTCTCAATCTATCCATGTTCAAAGCCCAGGAACAACCCCATGAGAGGTATCTATCCATCCCTCTGTGTCTCTGTGTCTCTGTGTCTCTCTCTCTCTCTAGAGGTATCTATCCATCTCTCTGTTTCTCTCTCTCTCCCCCTCTTTCTCCTATTTATCCCTCACTCTCCCTGCACACAATCTCTCTCTCTCTCTCTCTCTCTCTCTCTCTCTCTCTCTCTCTCTCTCTCTCTCTCTCTCTCTCTCTCTCTCTCTCTCTCTCTCTCTCGTCACTCTCTCTATCCCTCCTTTATCTCTTTGTAAACCTGTCATCCTCCTCTCTCTCTCCAGTGCTCAGCGCCTGGCCATCCTGACTCAGAAACTAGACTTCCTCTCTACACACTCCTGTGTAAACCACAGCCAACTGGAGGAACTGGTCAAGGTACCATTGTTACTGCTTGTGTGTGTGTCTGTGTGTGTGTGTAATCATGTTAATTGCCAGAGTGACTCATTGAGAATGTATCTCTGCTGCCATTGGTGCTGATTTGCTTGGTGAATTCCAAAATTTTAACGTTTTAACACACACTGATGTCACAGTGTGGCTTCAGGAAATAAATAAGTTGATTAAAAAGGACTAAAAACCACTCTGGGTCTTGGAGTGACCTCACTGACCATGGTAACAGATGTACTGTACATGGTGGCAGGCTGAATTCGTCAGGGAATGAGCCTACTCCCTGGTCATCCCATTACAGAGACTGGGGCTAACAGCTGCACTACCAATCTATTCAATGTCATAATGAGATATGAACTACCGGTGTGCCGCAAGGATGAGTCAGAGTTCCTCTCAGACGGAGGCGGGGTTGTTCTCAGCTTTAACTCTTCTCACAGTCTGACAGAGGTGACATTAAGCAACCAGCAGTCGTTTGGCTCTCCCTTCTCTGCTCATGTCCAGTAGAGCCATTAGACCATCAGAACACACCGGGTTTACTGTTTTCTTCTGCTGTTGAAAACCTTGTGTCTAGATATTGGTCTACTCGTTAAAGAACAGGCAAGAACCAGAAAACAATAGTGTGTGTGTGTGTGTGCCTTTAAAATGTTTAACTTGGGTCAAACGTTACAGGTAGCCTTCCACAAGCTTCCCACAATAAGTTGGCTGAATTTTGGCCCATTCCTCCTGACAGAGCTGGTGTAACTGAGTCAGGTTTGTAAGGCCTCCTTGCTCGCACACGCTTTTTCAGTTCTGTCCACACATTTTCTATAGGATTGAGGTCAGGGTTTTGTGATGGTCACTCCAATACCTTGACTTTGTTGTCCTTAAGCCATTTTGCCACAACTTTAGAAGTATGCTTGGGGTCATTGTCCGTTTGGAAGACACATTTGCGACCAAGCTTTGACTTCCTGATTGATGTCTTGAAGTGTTGCTTCAATATATCCACATAATTGTCCCTCTTCATGATGCCATCTATTTTGTGAAGTGCACCAGTCCCTCCTGCAGCAAAGCACCTCCACAGCATGATGCTGCCACCCCCGTGCTTCATGGTTGGGATGGTGTTCTTCGGCTTGCAAGCCTCCCCATTTTTCCTCCAACCATAACAATGGTCATTATGGCCAAACAGTTCTATTTTTGTTTCATCAGACAAGAGGACATTTCTCCAGAAAGTACAATCTTTGTCCCCATGTGCAGTTGCTAACCATAGTCTGACTTTTTTATGGCGGTTTTGGAGCAGTGGCTTCTTCCTTACTGAGCGGCCTTTCAGGTTATGTCGATATAAGGACTCGTTTTTACTGTGGATATAGATACATTTGTACCTGTTTCCTCCAGCATCTTCACAAGGTCCTTTACTTTTGTTCTGGGATTGATTTGCACTTTTCGCACCAAAGTACGTTCATCTCTAGGAGACAGAACGTGTCTCCTTCCTGAGCGGTATGACGGCTGCGTGGTCCCATGGTGTTTATACGTGCATACTATTGTTTGTACAGATGAACGTGGTACCTTCAGGCCTTTGGAAATTGCTCCCAGGGATGAACCAGATTTGTGGAGGTCCACAAGTTTTTTTCTGAGGTCTTAGCTGATTTCTTTTGATTTTCCCATGATGTCAAGCAAAGAGGAACTGAGTTTGAAGGTAGGCCTTGAAATACATCCACAGGTACACCTCCAATTGACTCAAATGATTTCAATTAGCCTATCAGAAGCTTGTAAAGCCATGACATAATTTGCCATAAAGACATGGAATTTTCCAAGCTGTTTAAAGGCACAGGCAACTTAGTGTATGTAAACTTCTGACCCACTGGAATTGTGATACAGTGAATTCTAGGTGAAATAATCTGTCTGTAAACAACTGTTAGAAAAATACTTGTGTCATGCACAAAGTATATGTCCTAACCGACTTGCCAAAACTATAGTTTGTTAACAAGAAATTTGTGCAGTGGATGAAAAATGAATTTGAATGACTCCAACCTAAGTACTTCCCACTTCAACTTTATTTCTGCTATTCAGACATGGTCTATGTGTGTGTCTCATCCACAGCAAGTGGTGTCAGCGATCCGTTCAGGGGTGAACCCAGCCGGGACTCTGACCAATCACAGCAGCCTCTGGGACCTAAGCTCCTCTTTCTTCTTCGCTGGAACTGTCATCACTACCATCGGTAAGGGTGTGTGTGTGTGTGTGTGTGTGTGTGTGTGTGTGTGTGTGTGTGTGTGTGTGTGTGTGTGTGTGTGTGTGTGTGTGTGTGTGTGTGTGTGTGTGTGTGTGTGTGTGTGTGTGTGTGTGTGTGTGTGTGTGTGTGTGTGTGTGTGTGTGTGTGTGTGTGTGTGTGGAACATCTCATTTACCCTCTCAGTACAGTCGTCATTACAACGTTCTTCTGTAAATCAATTTTCATGATTCTATCCTTCCTATTATCTCTCTGTTCTCCCTTCACTCCCCAAGGACCTGGGATCTAATTGCACTTCAAAAAGACTGGGTGGGGCCTCTAACAAGAGGTGGGGGATGGAGGGGGAGAGGGAGAGGTGGAGGTTAAAGTTTAGGACTAATTGGTTGGTGACCCACCCTAAGGACACAGGGGAGAAAGGGAAGGAAAGAGAGAGAGACAAAAGAGAAAGAGTGAATAGTGTAAACCTAGTTGTAGCTAATGGATATTATTATTGCCTTGTCTTCCTCCTTATAAAGGGAAATCACATTCACTTGTTCCCAAAGGAAGCAACTCTGCAAGTGATTTCATTTCCAGACAGAATTGCTGTATTACGGACGAAGAAAACATTTAAGTGACAAAGAACTAAATAATCAAATAACTAATAGAATAACAAGGAAATAGAACACATAAACAACTGCACAGTCTTTTAAAGATGCCGCCTTTCTTCCGCCTCTCCAGGATTTGGGAACATTTCCCCCCATACGGAGGGAGGGCGTATCTTCTGTATCATCTATGCCCTTCTGGGCATCCCTCTGTTTGGCTTCCTGCTGGCTGGAGTAGGAGACCAACTGGGAACCATCTTTGGGAAGGCCACCGCCAGGGTCGAGAAGATGTTTGTGGTGAGTCCATGTAGAGAGTGTGTGTGTGTGTGTGTGTGTGTGTGTGTGTGTGTGTGTGTGTGTGTGTGTGTGTGTGTGTGTGTGTGTGTGTGTGTGTGTGTGTGTGTGTGTGTGTGTGTGTGTGTGTGTGTGTGTGTGTGTGTGTGTGTGTGTGTGTGTGTGTGTGTGTGTAGCCACTCTTAATTACTACTCTATCCTAGGAGGTTTTGAAATGACTGTCCATTACTTCATTACAGTTAGCAACACTGTACAACAGGGGTGTCAAACATATGGCCACCAGGCTTCCAATCCAGTCTGCGGGTGGTTGGAGCAACAAAAAGATATATCACAACAACAACAAAAAATGTATTAAAATTCTTATATATATATATATATATATAGTACCAGTCAAAAGTTTGTACACATCTACTCAATCAATGTTTTTTCTTGATTTTTACTATTTTCTACATTGTAGAATAATAGTGAAGTCATCAAAACTATGAAATAACACATGTGGAATCATGTAGTAACCAAAAAAGTGTTAAACAAATCAAAATATATTTTAGATTCTTAAAAGTAGCCACCCTTTGCCTTGATGACAGATTTGCACACTCTTGGCATTCTCTCAACCAACTTCATGAGGTAGTCACCTGGAATGCATTTAAATTAACAGGTGTTCCTTTTTAAGTTAATTTGTGGAATTTCTTTCCTTCTTAATGCGTTAGAGCCAATCAGTTGTGTTGTGACAAGGTAGGGGTGGTATACAGAAGATAGCCCTATTTGGTAAAAGACCAGGCAAGAAGGGCTCAAATAAGCAAAGAGAAACGACAGTCCATCATTACCTTAAGACATGAATGTCAGTCAATCTGGAGACTTTCAAGAACTTTGACAGTTTCTTCAAGTCCAGCGAGATGATAAACTGGCTCTCATGAGGACTGCCACAGGAAAGGAAGACCCAGAGTTACCTCTGCTGCCGAGGATAAGTTCATTAGAGTTACCAGCCTCAGAAATTGCAGCCCAAATAAATTCTTCACAGAGTTCAATTAACAGACACATCTCAACATCAACTGTTCAGAGGAGACTGCGTAAATCAGGCCTTCGTGGTTGAATGCTGCAAAGAAACGACTACTAAAGTACACCAATAATAAGAAGAGACTTGCTTGGGCCAAGAAACATGAGCAATGGACATTAGACTGGTGGAAATCTGTCCTTTAATCTGATGAGTCCAAATTTGAGATTTTTGGTTCCAATTGCCTTGTCTTTGTGAGACACAGAGTAGGTGAACGGATGATCTCTGCATGTGTGGTTCCCACCCTGAAGCATAGAGGTGGTGGTGTGATGGTGTGGGGGTGCTTTGCTGGTGACACTGTCAGTGATTTATTTAGAATTCAAGGCACAATTAACCAGCATTGATGCATCAGATGACCTGGCATCCACAATCATCCAACATCAATCCAATTGAGATGGTTTGGGATGAGCTGGATAGCAGAGTAAAAGAAGAGCAGCCAACAAGTGCTCAGAATATTTAACTCCTTCAAGACTATTGGAAAATCATTCCAGGTGAAGCTGGTTGAGAGAATTCCAAGGGTGTGCAAAGCTGTCATCAAGGCAATGTGTGGCTACTTTGAAGAAACAAAAATTATTTTAAAAATTAGTTTAAAAATGTGCTTAAAAATCAAAGCCTATGCAACATGAACCTATTAAAAACAGTACTGAAGCAATGAGGTTTGTTCAGTACAGTATTGGGCCCAATACATTATTAGTTTATTATTATTAGTGTTTATTGAATTTGCTTGAATTTCCCTGCCAATGCATTGTTGTTTGGACCATTAAAAAAAACACAAACACATTTTTGAGGGATGCTACATGATAACAACGGTAATAGATCAGTATTACTTGCGAGGCTCAGCTGAGTGACGTTTAAATATTTTACTGGGCTGACGGTGTCTGTATCTGATGGTCAGTCTCAGCTGACACTGACCAAAACGGGACACTGTCTTCCAGCTGATGGCGACACTCAAGTCGCACTGCATTAATTCATGGCTCATGAACAAATTCATGTTGTTACTCCTATGAACAGAGAAAGTGAAATATTCCTTGATATTAAAAAAGACCCAAGCTGCTAATAATAACAACACAAGCCTATAGAGACACTTTCCTTCTCATTCATTACTGCTGCAGTGTTGGTTGTAGTGCTGAGTGGAAGTAGGGAGAAGGTGCATTTGAATAGCTCATTAAAGTGTTGATTACAAAGTGTTGACAGTGCTGAGTAAGATCGTAAACATTAAACTCGCTAATATTATTATTATTATACTAATAAAAACAACATCTCTTTGCTGTTGACAGTCTCTTTCTAGTCGTGGTTTTAAAGTTTTGAAATTTCACAGTATCAACTTTACTGTAGCTTTCTTTTACACCTGCTACGTTACTGCAGACACGGTCATCTGAGCCATCCGATTGGTCAGCAGTAGGCCTATAGTGCACTTGATTTGCTCTCCGGGCCTTCCTGGAAGGCAGAGTTTGTACCTCCAGACACGTGTTTTATCGTTGTTTTTTATACAAAAATGTTTGGCGATCGACTAGAAATACCTTTCACGATCGACCGACCGGTTGGTGAACACTGGTCTACATGAATTATTTACCAGGTTTAATGTTTGATTTGTTACATTAAATCATTCAGTAATGACTGGAAAAAATGATGTAAATCATTCATTCTTATCAGCAGTAAGAAACTAGCCATTGTTGGCTAACAGTGGAGCACTGCTAGCTAACTGCACAAAAACAGTCAACAATTTAGGGAGTAGAAACCCCCAGAATTGACAAAATTGTATAGTCAAAGGGGAGAATAATTATCCTGTCAAGGATTTATTTTTATTTTTTAAATGGAGGCAGCATATTAAAACAAAAGAAACATGACACCGTGTGTAAATGATAACACATCAGTGCAGGAAATGACAGCCAATTATCGAATGCTGCCCCTTGGGCAAAATGAGTTTGACACCACAGCACTAAAGTATTGCCTGGAATACCATCCCTCATGGCCACCTCCTAATCATCCCCAGTCTCCAGTTGGCTAACTCTGCAACTCTTCCCAAGGTCACTGCTGTACATGAGAAATGTGGTGTGAAGTTAGCTGGAATAATGGTTAGATATATTATTAATCTCCCTCCCTCCCCCCTCTCTCTCTGTAGCAGTGGGATGTTAGTCAGACCAAGATTCGTGTCCTCTCTACCGTTCTCTTCATCCTGTTCGGCTGTCTGCTCTTCGTGGCGCTGCCGGCAGCCATCTTTAAACATATTGAGGGCTGGAGTGCCCTGGAGTCCCTCTACTTTGTAGTCATCACC
>NC_060182.1:89664094-89861594 GCF_021184085.1 Oncorhynchus gorbuscha | reverse complement strand
GAGCTTCTTTTGTTGGCACTCCAATATGTCCCATAAACATCACAAATGGTCCTTTTGTTCGATTCATTCCGTCGATATATATCCAAAATGTCCATTTTTTGGCGCGTTTGATCCAGAAAAACACCGGTTCCAACTTGCGCAACGTGACTACAAAATATCTCAAAAGTTACCTGTAAACTTTGCCAAAACATTTCAAACTACTTTTGTAATGCAACTTTAGGTATTTTTCTACGTTAATAACTGATAAAATTGAAGACGGGATGATCTGTGTTCAATACAGGAAGAAAACAAACTGAAGCTAGCTTTCTGGTCACGCGCCTCTATCTACCAGTACACTTCAAGTGACCCTCGTTCAAGATGGCCGTACTTATATACTTCTTCATTACACAAAGGAAAAACCTCAACCAATTTCTAAAGACAGTTGACATCCAGTGGAAGTGACAGGAACGGCAAGAAGATCCCTTAGAAATCTGGATTCCCGATGAAATCCCATTGAAAAGAGAGTGACCTCAAAAAAATAAAATCTGAATGGTTTGTCCTCTGGGTTTTGCCTGCTAAATAAGGTCTGTTATACTCACAGACATGATTCAAACAGTTTTAGAAACTTCAGAGTGTTTTCTATCTGAATATACTAATAATATGCATATCTTATCTTCTGGGGATGAGTAGCAGGCAGTTGAATTTGGGCATGCATTTCATCTGGACGTGAAAATACTGCCCCCTGTCACCAAGAAGTTAAGAAGCGTGGTTTGGCGGGGCATGTTTCGGATGGACGCATGATGGAGCCTGTTGGGGAGTTGCAGCGATGAGACAAAATTGAAACTGGGGAGAAAAAGAGGGGTAAAAATACAACAACAAAAAATACAACAATTAAGATAACACAAGGACACAGGGTACCAGTACCAAGTCTTTGTGCAGGGATACCAGGTCATTTATGTATGTATATATAGAGTGTAGTGTATGCAGTAGTGTATGTGATCAGTCAAATGCAAAGGCGTGTGAATGCAGATAGTCTGCGTAGCTATTTGGTTAACTATTGTTAGGTTCTCATTTTTCAGAGTGAATAACTCACAGACACTAGAGAAGCTTAACCAAGTTTAATTCTACCCAAAGGGTCGGTACAGCTGTAATTCAGACAACAACAACAACATTTGGTGTCGCTTCTCCTCCCAGAGGATCCCTGGTGGCTAACAATAACATATCCTGACATAATGTAAACTTTATACATTTACCCTCTCTCCCTCAGTGACATTGTTAGTTTCTAAGATCTCCACCCGTCTCCCCTTATCAATGCCTGCCACATGTAATCACTTCCCTGCACTCAACACATTCTAAGCTTAGTTGCACCCACTATATACCTTCCTCCTATAACCCTTAACTACTGGTGTAGACCCTCAAACTTAGCCCTCCATCAGTGACATGAATAAGTAACATTTCATATTCACAGAACCCAACACTATTTAGCAGTCTTATGGCTTGGAGGTAGAAGCTTTTCAGGGTTCTGCTGGTTCCAGACTTGGTGCATCGGTAGTCTGACAAATTCTGGGGTCTTCCTCTGACACCGCATGGTATAGGTGGCAGGGAGCACGGCCCCAGCGATGTACTGGGCCATACGCATTACCCTCTGTAGCGCCTTGCGGACGTATGCCAAGCAGTTGCCATTCCCAGCTGTAGAACTTTTTGAGGATCTGAGGGCCCATGCCAAATCTTTTCAGCCTCCTGAGATGGATAAGTCATTGTGTTGGTGTTTGTGGACCATGTGGACACCAAGGAACTTGAAGCTCTCAATACCCTCCACTATAGCCCTATGGATGGGGGTGTGCTCGGCCCTCCGTTTCCTGTAGTCCACAATCAGCTCCTTTGTCTTGCTGACGCTGAAGGAAAGGTTGTTGTCCAGTCAGGTCTCTGACCTCCTCCCTATAGGCTGTCTCATCGTCGTTGGTGATCAGGCCTACCACAGTCATGAAGTCAGCTAATTTAATGATGGTGTTGAAGTCGTGTCGCAGCCACACAGTTGTTTGTGACTTCTAGCTCCTAGGCAGCTTTGCAGTATTTCAATTTTTTTGGTGTGTTTCTTCTTACATTATTAGCCCAGAATATATTTTGTGTTATTACATACAGCAGGAAATAACTTTTGGAAATCAGAGCAGCGGTAACTAACCAGCATTACGACCAGGAATACGACTTTCCCCAACTGGATCCTTTGTTCCTACAGCCCAGTGCAACTGAATTTATCGCAGAGGCTGCTCCAAGATGCCGCCAGTGGAGAAGAAGTATTCGGAGTGGACTTGTAGTCCGACTCAGGAGGCATGCACACCATCCACCGCTTCCGAGTATAGGAGGTCGCCTCACTTGTCTTTTGATGTACCGATGCTTCCTCTTTGGGGTAATTAGGGACTAGTCAGGAGTAAGCAGAACGTCCAGAGCTGCCGACTCGTTGAAGTAGACATTTGAATCCAAATCAAGGTTAATGATCGCTGTTCTGATGTCCAGAAGCCGTTTTCGGTCATAGGAAATGATGCCGAAGACATTATGTTAAAAAAAAACAGTAGCAGAACAGGAGCCCTTAAAAAGTCTGCTATCCACTACAGCTTCATCTTTTTCAGGTGACTTCCTGGATATGATGAGAACAGCACAGTCTCACACAGCATTTATCTCTCTCTCCTTCCCCCCTCCTCTCCTTTCCCCCTCATCTCTCTCTCTCTCTCTCTCTCTCTCTCTCTCTCTCTCTCTCTCTCTCTCTCTCTCTCTCTCTCTCTCTCTCTCTCTCTCTCTCTCTCTCTCTCTCTCTCTCTCTCTCTCTGTCACCCCTCCTCTCTCCCTCATCTCTCATCCTCTCCCTCCTCTCCTTCTTCTCTCTCCTTTCCTCTCCCCCTCATTTCTCCCCCTCCTCTCTCCCTTTTCCTCCTCTCCCCCTCATCTCTCTCCTCTCACCCCCTCCTTTCTTTCCCCCTCATCTCTGTCCCTCTCTCCCCTCATCTCTCCCCTCTTTCCCCCTCCTCTCCCTCTCCTTTCCCCCTCCTCTCCCTCTCCTTTCCCCCTTATCTCTCCCCCTCCTCTCCACTTTCTCCCTTATTTCTCTCCCTCTAGGTAGGGGAGATCAGGGCTCACGCAGCAGAGTGGACGGCTAACGTCTCGGCAGAGTTCAAGGAGACTAGGCGTCGCCTCAGCGTTGAGGTCTACGACAAGTTCCAGCGAGCCGCGTCAATCAAAAGCAAAATGTCATCCGAGCTGGGCCTAAACTCTGACCCCGAGCTCACCCCACCCAAAAGGAAGATGTCCGTCAACTTCACCAATGAATTGGATCGGGAGAAGGAGCCGGTGTCCCCGCCTGTTACCAACAAAAATGGAAGTCCATTCCTAAACGGGAAGGGGGTGGACCCTAAGAGAGATGACATTGCTATTACACCTCAAGTAGAGGTCACAACCTTTCACCTCTGACTCTGCTTCAGCACAAGCCACGCCCACCTGGTTACAACAACCAATGGCAGCCATCTTTCAGCACAAAGTGGATGATGTCATTGATAAACAACTGCCCTTATGACGGACTATATAACAATATAACACTATGAATCAATTACGAAGCATTTTGATTTTCAACTACAACCGAATAACAACATGAATTGTGCACTGTGAACAGATGTATCTGAATAGAAGAGTCACGTTTGGGGAGTAAGGTCAGGGTAAGGTCAGGGCAAAGCTGAATCGTAATCCTATTTCCTGTATAGTGTTCTACTTAATGGCCATAACCTCATAGGGTTCTGGTCAAAAGCAGTCAACTATATTGGAAATAGGGTATAACTTAGGACACAACCTTGGTTTATGTATTCAATTTATTATGTTGCCAATGTATGAGGAATATCAGTGAGTATTAGTACGTCTCTATGCCTTGAGTCAGAGTATGGTTCGGTTCTATAGGGTTCTAAAGGGTTCTAAGAGGGAACCTTTCCCTGACTGTTAACCAGAACCGGACCGCTCAGGGTTTTTGTTTTTCTACTGAAGGAACCACAGCGGTGCCTTAGTCCTTTTCTACCATGTGAACGAACAGACAATGATTTCTCTTGGCGATCATAACGCTCACTCTTGTCATTTAAAACAACGAGACAGTTTGTCTGTAAAACTACATGGCTGTTGTCCTCCGAGCGGCTCCAGGGATGCTGTGAGTTTGGAGCATCAAGTGGATGCTCCACTACACTAGGACTGTTTCAGGACAGATATTTTAACATTGGAGGGAAAAAAACTAGGCTTATGTCTTTTGACATAAGTGCCAATTATTTGTGTTATCAAAATGTCCTACTACAGCACATGCAACATCAATGTGAACCAAAACTCACCCTCGCCATGATGACAAAAAATGGCTGCCTTGCTTCGACACATTTCCTAAATCGACAGTTCTGTACAATATTATGTTGTCGTATTCAGAGCTAATGCCAAATCTGAAGGAGATAAAAAAGCATTTGAATTTGGTGGGTGCTTATATTTGTCCTATTTCACACATGTACAAGTATATATTCATTTATTCATTGGAAATGTGTTTTTTTGCATATCCCACATTTTCCTGAGGCAGCCTCAGATAGTGGGATAACAGCCAGGGTCTGCCATAATCAACGGAAACCCTTGAGCAATTAGGATTAAGTGCCTTGCTTAAGGTCACATCAACTGATTTATTACCTAGTCAGCTCTGGGATTCAAACTAGCAACCGTTCAGTTACTGGCTCAACGCTCTAACCGCAAGGCTACGTGCCGCCCTAAGATGAGGGTGTGGTGGTTGACTGTTAAGATACCTGCTGTGTTCAGACCGTAAAATCAGATCCCTATATCATGTCTTCCTCCGTAAGGAGGTGGAGGAAGTAGATCCACATGATTCATCAATCTGTTCAATGTCTCATCTAGCTCTCCGCCACCACTCGTCTCCATATCCAATTAGGATTGATTTGAACAGCACAGTCTCACACAGCAACTGTCTGTCTTTTCATATGATACATTATCTAATAGCAGACCTTTTTGTGTTCAATCTAAGGTCTGTTTGATTGAAACCATAGTGGGGTATTTGAGGAAGAGGAGGGGGAGGGGGAGGGGGAGGAGGGGGAGGAGGAGGAGGGGGGGGAGGGGGAGGAGGAGGGGGGGAGAAGGAGGAGGAGGAGGGGGAGGGGTTTGACCTAGCCGATGTGAACTAGCTAGTGAGAGCTAGCCATCGTGCAGTGACGTCACCCGCCCAGAGATCTAGTCAACTGTCGCTCGCAGAGTGACAAGCTGGTCTGCATCTTGCTCTGTCAGTAACACTGTTGACTTGAGTGCATAAGTGTTGTTGTGGGTTTGAGTCCCGGATTCCCCGTACAGGGATGAACTCTGTTACATTGAATTGGATGTGTTGCAGACGGATACACAGGCCAGATGACTTTGAATGTTACTTGAAACGTTACAAACGGACAAAGAGCTGATGAAACACAGTTTTTTACAGGCAAAAAACACCAACACATGAAATCATTCAGCATTACACGCACACTCACAAACACACAAACACACACACACACACACACACACACACACACACACACACACACACACACACACACACACACACACACACACACACACACACACACACACACACACACACACACACACACACACACACACACACACACACACATACACCTGAGGGGTTCTCTCTCACACACCCTGTGTACACCTGCCATTCAACATGCACTTTTATTTTACCGCCTGTGTTTAAAGTTACAACATTTTTATTGTTTTAACAGCTAACTCTTTCACCATGAAGGCTTTGGTATCGTCGTTATGCGGAGATAAACTGTAACTGTTCTCTCTCTAGCGATGTTGCTGCCTGTCTGGCGCGCAGTCCACAGAGCTGTGTTGGAATTCATTAGCACCAGTGTGAAACCACGGCTACCGTTCCAACGTCCACACTTGTATCCCAACTAGAATGCAAGCTTAATAACTGTCAGGCGAGATGCTAAAGTGGATATTGGAACAGATCCTGTATGTGAATTCCCTGACACAAAAAAACTATCATTTCAGAGAGCGCTACCATCTCTGACTGAACACCATTAGTTATTAGGTAGTAGAGAGATATACAGACCTGCTATCTTAATTTGATTGGTCTGACGTCGTTGATCATTTTCCTGTGCAGCAGGAAATGCTAATTATATTGTATTCAAGGTTTAAGGTCTAAAGTTTGGAATTTCCACTTTAAAATGTCAGACTAGATTTGCCCTAATGAAAAATGTATCAACCGTTCTGTCTCAGCATATCCAATTATGATTATGTCCATTAATTACAAAAATGTCCATGAATTGTAATCCACATAATTCCCATTTCCTGCTGTGAGAAGCAAGGTAAAATCGAGAGGGCATCTATAGGAGAGTGTGTTAGGGGGATAGAGAACAATAAAGTACTGTAATAACATGGGTCGTGTCTGAATACCCATACTTGCATTGTAAATACTGTAGTATGCTTTTGGGTATGAGGAAATAGAACATTTTATAGTATTTGAGATTTCGAAAAATTAGTATGATATAATAAATGCCAGGATGTTATACTAATTTCGGCTTTTCATTGAGTAGAATTCGCTGCACGTTAGTGAGGAAGAGAATCCTATTTTCCGACTCACGTGTGTCTGACAACAGCCGATAATCAGAATAATAGAGGCGCAACTAAAATGAACAAATGACAAGGTAAGATAACAAGGTAACAAGGAAGTAGATGCCGTCTTCTCAGTATGTTATTTGTTGCTTACCGCATATGTTTTTACTAAACAGCATGTTCTTAACAGTATGTACTACTAGTATTAGTACACGGTATGTCGTTGTAGTAAGTAGTAGGCATGATTTAGGACACAGCCATGGTCTTACAAGCCTGGGGAGAAGTGATTCCGGTCCTGGTGATGTGTTGCTTGTTGTTTCCACGGCTGTGCCATAGTAGTGGCTTGGTCTGTCTGTCTTTTGCCTTTGCTCTGTCTGTGTTACTGTCAGGCCTGGGTCCAATATGCATTTGTTTTGTTCCAAATACTTGAGGTGCATTTGATTTATCATGGCTAGCACGCAGAGTTTGCACTTGGGACTATTCCATAGGTTCCATTGGGCTGAACTAGTCCTTTTCATAGACGCTAACTAGCTTTAGCGCCTATTTACGATAGTATCTTCTGGCAGGAAGACATTTGTTAAGAAAGGCCGACACTGGCTCTAAATGTTAACATGAATTGCTTATGGTACGGTTTTGGAAACGTAAGTAAAAGCATTTTTCATAACAGCGAGAAATAATTGTCAAAAAACAAAAGGTTAAAATACTTTTTATAGGGTTAGGTGTTCCCGCACAGCCTTATATCCATGTTACAGAGTTTGTTTATGGAAAACAGAGTTAACTACCTGTGCTTATTAGCTATCTGTTTCTCTGAACACCTTTGTCTAAACGGAAGACAGTCACCCATAAATGTGTTGTCAATGAAAAATACTGTCGGCTCCAAACTGTGGTAAAACCAGTTAAAATACTCTACAGTAAAAGTGTATATTTTGCATTTTTGTGAAATAATTTTTGATGTGATATGAAAGTAGCTGGCTTTATTATTTCCTGAACTGTACCGCAATTGAGAATCGATTCACATTTAGATGGAGTATTTGGTTGTTTTGGCTGCCAGAGCCAATTCCCCCTTTTAAACAGAACATGAAAGGTCCTTGGACTACAAGGAGGAACGTTAGGCTCCTTTATAGTCCATGATTGGGCTTGGGCCAGACAAGCTAAATCAAGCGCATATGAACTGTGTATTTGGCCCATGTCTGGCTATTATTACATTATCATTAGCTTTGACTCTAACATGGGTTACTGATGGCTATTAATTAACATGTATGAATTGTTATTAAGTATTCTGCAAATACAACACCAGATATGTGAAGTCTTTTATGATTGTTCATCTTTGTTTTATTTGTTTTATTTTATTCTACACTGTTGGCGCTCCGGCTGTTCGGCCCAGACTTTGTCATCCACAGATAAACGTTGATTCTGAAGAAAAAAAACATCTGTAGAACAAGTAGAACAAGTCTGTAGAACTGATTTCTTACTTTTTGATATATCTAATGGCTTGAAAATATACATTATTCTCAATTCTTCTGTTTACTGCCTCATTCAAAAACACTCACCAGCCATATGACATCTATTGATATCACTTGAGGTCAGTGGTTTTGTTCATTTAGACAACATAACTGAGGTTTCATGTGGATGAGTATGTGATGGTTGCTTCATTATCATTTTACAACGATAGCTCATCTCAAAATATAATGGAATCAGATGGTGCCCAACTTTCCCCTTCATTGGTATGAAAAGCCTACATATTTCTCCTGTTACAGTATCTACACAACAGATAGCATGGGATATGGACTCCAGACCATATTTTTTGAGGTATGATAAGTTGTGACAGGGTTTTGTTTCGGGGTGGACTATCACTTTAATCTGATGATGAGAGCGGAGAGACACCCCCAAACTAAGTCTCTGGTTGGGACATACTGTCTGTCCTCAGAACGGGCCATTTGGAGTGTGAGGTGATGTTATGTAAGCTGGACTGGGTGGCCAAAGTCAACAGACAGACAGACGGTATGCAGACCCAGGCCTCAGATACAGCAGCCCACGGATATTAATCCATATCAACCTACTACACACAGGCAGGCACGGATTCACACAGAGCGTCAGGGTCAATTCCATTTTGAATTCCAGTCAATTCAGGAAGTACACTGAAATTCCTATTATCTTCAATGCTTTTCAATGAGGAAGATTTTGGAATTTAGTGTTTGGTTTACTTTCTGAATAGACTGGAATTGAAATGAAATTGACCCCAACCCTGCACATCATACAGCACAGATATGCATGGCAGTGTGACAGAGCAGAGGATGTTATTGTGCCATCCTAGTTCCCACAGCGGTATCACTGCATAACAATCACTCAGCTGCTAAATCTGTTTGTAGAAAAGTTATTATGACCTACAGTTGAAAGTAGTAAGTCGGAAGTTTAAATACACTTTAGCCAAATACATTTAAACTCAGTTTTTCACAATTCATGACATTTAATCCGAGTACAAATTCCCTGTCTTAGGTCAGTTAGGATGACCACTTTAAGAAAGTGAAATGTGAGAATAATAGTAGAGAGAATGATTTATTTCAGATTTTATTTCTTTCATCGCATTCCATTTTGCCACAACTTTGGAAGTATGCTTGGGGTCATTGTCCATTTGGAAGACCTATCTGCGACCAAGCTTTAATTTCCTGGCTGATGTCTTGAGATATTGCTTCAATATATCCATATAATTTTTCCCGTCCTCATGATGCGATCTATTTTGTGAAGTGCACCAGCAGCAAAGCACACCAACAACATGATGCTGCCACCCCCGTGCTTCATGGATGGTGTTCTTCGGCTTGCAAGCCTCCCCCTTTTTCCTCCAAACATAACGATGGTCATTATGGCCAAACAGTTCTATTTTTGTTTCATCAGACCAGAGGACCTTTCTCCAAAAACTACGATCTTTGTCCCCATGTTCAGTTGCAAACCGTAGTCTGTCTTTTTTATGGCGGTTTTGGAGCCATGGCTTCTTCCTTGCTGAGCGGCCTTTCAGGTTATGTCAACATAGGACTCGTTTTACTGTGGATATAGATACTTTTGTACCTGTTTCCTCCAGCATCTTCACAAGGTCCTTTGCTGTTCTGGGGTTGATTTGCACTTTTCGCACCAAAGTACATTCATCTCTACGAGACAGAACGCGTCTCCTTCCTGAGCGGTATGATGGCTGTGTGGTCCCATGGTGTTTATACTTGCATACTATTGTTTGTACAGATGAATATGGTACCTTCAGGCATTTGGAAATGTCTCCCAAGGATGAACCAGACCTCTGAGGTCTTGGCTGATTTCTTTTGATTTTCCCATGATGTCAAGCAAAGAGGCACAGAGTTTGAAGGTAGGTCTTGAAATATATCCACAGGTACACCTCCAATTGACTGAAATGATGTCAATTAGCCTATCAGAAGCATCTAAAGCCATGACATAATTTTCTGGAATTTTCCAAGCTGTTTACAGTCAACTTAGTGTATGTAAACTTCTAACCCACTGGAATTGTGATACAGGGAATTATAAGTGAAATAATGTCTGTAAACAATTGTTGGGAAAATTACTTATGTCATGTATGTGTATGTAAACTTCCGACTTCAACTGTACATATGTGACAGGAAACTAATAGACTACTGTCTCACCTGAAGCCCTTTACACCGATGGGAATTGTCCTCTATGGATAGAGATACATTGAAATGTTTCTTACAGAAGAAATAGGAAAAGCATATACATAAACATGGTAACAAATGAAAGGGAACAGTTTGGATATTATGGGGAAATGATTAGACCAAAGTTGAGGACACAACAGTTCACCTGACACAAGACTGAATCCAAACACTGTTGATTTTATGTGCATTTTACATTTACTGTACTTTACTGTCTGCATTTGTTAACGAAATCTAAAATACTCTGGATACATTCAGTAACATGGTAAGAATATTCCTGGAAAATGTGGGCTGCAACATACAGTAAGGTGCAACATACTGTAAGGTGCAACAAACTGTAAGGTGCAACAAACTGTAAGGTGCAACAAACTGTAAGGTGCAACAAACTGTAAGGTGCAACATACTGTAAGGTGCAACATACTGTAAGGTGCAACAAACTGTAAGGTGCAACATACTGTAAGGTGCAACATACTGTAAGGTGCAACATACTGTAAGGTGCAACATACTGTAAGGTGCAACATACTGTAAGACGAAACAATGACAAGGGTTTGAGTGAGAGGACTATCTGCTGGCCCCACACCTCTCCAAAATGTGCACAGTTCTTACGTAATTCCAATGCATTTTTATGACTCAAAGAAGATTGTTCAACTATAAGGTGCTTTTTTGATCTCTCCTAGCTATGCCGTTGAGGAACTAGAGCAAGTACACTGGTAGTTGTTTTGTTTGGGACACAACCCTGCATCCCCACCCTCACACAATTACTGTTGTTAACGCAATCCAAAAACTGTCTATTATAAATCACAATCGGGGTCAGGTGGGCATCATTAGGCATCTTATTCTATTGCTCACATGACAAGCTAAGTTATAAAATGTTAGGCTTTCACAGGGCATTTCAGAGATCCGGATCGTAATGTTGGTGCTAATAGAAAGGAGCGTCCACTCAGGTGCGTGTTTCACGGAAGGAGAAACAGCTCAACGGAAGAGAGTGGACAAGTCTGGTGTGATCAACTGGGTCTGTCATCTACACCCACAAGACTGTCTTAGCCTGCTGAGCTTAAGCCTGTGCATTCCTTTTTGTGCATTCCTTTTTGTGCATTCCTTTTTGTGCATTCCTTTTTGTGCATTCCTTTTTGTGCATTCCTTTTTGTGCATTCCTTTTTGTGCATTCCTTTTTGTGCATTCCTTTTTGTGCATTCCTTTTTGTGTGGTCCTTCTGTAGCTCAGTTGGTAGAGCATGGCGCTTGTAACGCCAGGGTAGTGGGTTCGATCCCCGGGACCACCCATATGTAGAATGTATGCACACATGACTGTAAGTCGCTTTGGATAAAAGCGTCTGGTAAATGGCATATATTATTATTATTATTATTTTTGTGCATTCCTTTTTGTGCATTCCTTTTTGTGCATTCCTTTTTGTGCATTCCTTTTTGTGCATTCCTTTTTGTGCATTCCTTTTTGTGCATTCCTTTTTCCTGCATTTCAACACGTGTTGTTTTATACTATTCTACAAATTTTGCCATGGAGCAGAGAGACAAATGTGCTTTTTTAAATTATAGCTCATCTCTGCTATTCATCATATTTTGCTATGAGTATGAGAACATTTTGCAGTTTAAAAGCAACTTTCCTGCTACACTACACACTTTGCCATGAGGCTGAGAATTTTAAAATAAATGTCAAGTGAGAATTGTACTTCTTAAAGTTAATATTCTGTTAACTCATATAGTCGTTTTTGTGGTCAAAGCATAAATTGGAGAAGCAAAGAAAACACTTGAAAACCCACCTCGAACTTGTACGATGTCATCCTCCTGAGGAGGACGAGCTGGCCAATCAGTGGTCTACTCGCATTGATATTTTTAATGACCGGTATGGTCACCATTGCAAAACAGAAAACACACAAAAAAAAGCTGCTTTTTAACCTTACAGAGCCTTCAGAAAGTATTCACACCCCTTGACTTATTCCACATTTTGTTGTGTTACAGCCTGAATTATAAATGGATTAAATTTAGATTTTGTGTCGCTGGCCTACCCCATAATGTCAAAGTGGAATCATGTTTTTAGATTTTTTTGACTAATCAATTAAAAATGAAAAGCTGAAATGTCTTGATTCAATAAGTATTCAACCCCTTTGTTATTGCAAGCCTAAAGAAGGGCACTTATTGGTAGATGGGTAAAACAAAGAAAAGCAGACATAGCATCAATACACCAAGTCACTACAGGCGTGATTCCTAACTCAGTTGCCGGAGAGGAAGGAAATCGCTCAGAGATTTCACCATGAGGCCAATGGTGACTTTAAAACAGTTACAGAGTTTAATGGCTGTGATAGGAGAAAACTGAGGATGGATCAACAACATTGTAATGACTCCACAATACTAACCTAAATGACAGAGTGAAATGTCCTGAATACAAAGTGTTATGTTTGGGGCAAATCCAACTCAACACATCACTGAGTACCACTCTTCATATTTTCAAGCATGGTGGTGGCTGCATCATGTCATGGGAATGCTTAAATGTTCCTGAGTGTAGTGGTGTAATGTACATAAGTTAAAATACAGGTGGACGGTTGCTTTATAGTTACTTTTCTGCAATTCTACACATTTTGCCATTGCTTATTGCGTGTTCATGTGCTATCTGAGGAGTCCCCAACCTCTTAGAGATGCACTTTGTAAAAATCTGGCATTTCCTGGTTGCTGAAATAATTTCAGGCTATGTCACAAAATAAGCAAGGATAGTGTAAGAGAATCACCGTACCATCTAAACCAATGTGAAATATATTTTTCAGAACCAAAAATATTGTATTTTCAGCTGTTTGAAAATATTTTTTTTTAAAGATGGTGAAAAGCTGGTGTACAAAACCGAAAGTAAAAGACGCAAAAACGAAACTTGAAAATGGGAAGCATAGAAATAGCACACACAGAACCGACCTACCCCTTCTTAGACTTGCTTTCAATGACAATGACAGATCTATTACTCATATTTCTATGTGAATTTGGTCAGGTCGCCCAAAAAGTTACGTATTGCAGCTTTCATTTACAGCATTTCACTCAGACAACAAAACATGTGCTAAAGTTTCTCAATTAGCGGGAAGGATGGGGGGAAACTCTCGTCACGTGTGGTGCTGACAGTTGTCAGTCAAAACCCATATAGAGCTGTGAAGGATGGGGGGAAACTCTCGTCACGTGTGGTGCTGACAGTTGTCAGTCAAAACCCATACAGAGCTGTGAAGGATGGGGGGAAACTCTCGTCACGTGTGGCGCTGACAGCTGTCAGTCAAAACCCATACAGAGCTGTGAAGGATGGGGGGAAACTCTCGTCACGTGTGGTGCTGACAGTTGTCAGTCAAAACCCATACAGAGCTGTGAAGGATGGGGGGAAACTCTCGTCACGTGTGGTGCTGACAGTTGTCAGTCAAAACCCATACAGAGCTGTGAAGGATGGGGGGAAACTCTCGTCACGTGTGGTGCTGATAGTTGTCAGTCAAAACCCATACAGAGCTGTGAAGGATGGGGGGAAACTCTCGTCACGTGTGGTGCTGACAGTTGTCAGTCAAAACCCATATAGAGCTGTGAAGGATGGGGGGAAACTCTCGTCACGTGTGGTGCTGACAGCTGTCAGTCAAAACCCATACAGAGCTGTGAAGGATGGGGGGAAACTCTCGTCACGTGTGGTGCTGACAGTTGTCAGTCAAAACCCATACAGAGCTGTGAAGGATGGGGGGAAACTCTCGTCACGTGTGGTGCTGACAGTTGTCAGTCAAAACCCATACAGAGCTGTGAAGGATGGGGGGAAACTCTCGTCACGTGTGGTGCTGACAGTTGTCAGTCAAAACCCATACAGAGCTGTGAAGGATGGGGGGAAACTCTCGTCACGTGTGGTGCTGACAGTTGTCAGTCAAAACCCATACAGAGCTGTGAAGGATGGGGAAACTCTCGTCACGTGTGGTGCTGACAGTTGTCAGTCAAAACCCATACAGAGCTGTGAAGGATGGGGGTGAAATGGGGAAACTCTGCGTCACGTGTGGTGCTGACAGTTGTCAGTCAAAACCCATACAGAGCGTCACGTGTGGTGCTGACAGTTGTCAGTCAAAACCCATACAGAGCTGTGAAGGATGGGGGAAACTCTCGTCACGTGTGGTGCTGACAGTTGTCAGTCAAAACCCATACAGAGCTGTGAAGGATGGGGGGAAACTCTCGTCACGTGTGGTGCTGACAGCTGTCAGTCAAAACCCATACAGAGCTGTGAAGGATGGGGGGAAACTCTCGTCACGTGTGGTGCTGACAGCTGTCAGTCAAAACCCATATAGAGCTGTGAAGGATGGGGGGAAACTCTCGTCACGTGTGGTGCTGACAGCTGTCAGTCAAAACCCATACAGAGCTGTGAAGGATGGGGGGAAACTCTCGTCACGTGTGGTGCTGACAGCTGTCAGTCAAAACCCATACAGAGCTGTGAAGGATGGGGGCAAACTCTCGTCACGTGTGGTGCTGACAGCTGTCAGTCAAAACCCATACAGAGCTGTGAAGGATGGGGGGAAACTCTCGTCACGTGTGGTGCTGACAGCTGTCAGTCAAAACCCATACAGAGCTGTGAAGGATGGGGAAACTCTCGTCACGTGTGGTGCTGACAGCTGTCAGTCAAAACCCATACAGAGCTGTGAAGGATGGGGGGAAACTCTCGTCACGTGTGGTGCTGACAGCTGTCAGTCAAAACCCATATAGAGCTGTGAAGGATGGGGGGAAACTCTCGTCACGTGTGGTGCTGACAGTTGTCAGTCAAAACCCATACAGAGCTGTGAAGGATGGGGGGAAACTCTCGTCACGTGTGGTGCTGACAGTTGTCAGTCAAAACCCATACAGAGCTGTGAAGGATGGGGGGAAACTCTTGTCACGTGTGGTGCTGACAGCTGTCAGTCAAAACCCATATAGAGCTGTGAAGCGCAGAGCCTATGGTCTGATGTCATGTACAGCATGTTACTGTACATCCACTGCGTTCCAATGTAGGTGCTTATCAATGCCCAAATCTTCAACTTTCAACCTATACAGTGGCTTATGAAAGCCCCTGCTTTTGTCCTATTTTGTTGCCTTGCAACCTGGAATTAAAATTGATTTTTTGGGGGGGGGGATTTGTGTCATTTAATTTACACAACATGCCTACCACTTTGAAGATGCAAAATATGTTTTATTATGAAATAACACAACAAAAAAACAGAACTTGAGTGTTCATAACTGTTCACCCCCCCAAAGACAATATTTCGTAGAACCACCTTTTGCAGCAATTACAGCTGCAAGTCTCTTGGGGTCTTATTGTGAATGTTTCAGTACATATGTGGAAATTATTTATTTCAGAAGGAGCCAGCAAAACTAGTTATGTTTTTTGGGTCATTTGACACCATTCTACATGCACGACTGGTTATTCCTATAACTCTTATGTCCAACTAGGTACTGTTGCTATGGTTACACCTCTTGGGTATTTTCCAGAACAGGGTTGTCCCTTTCAGAGGAGTTAGCAGGATGACATGTATGGTTATACCTGTAGAGTGCCATGGTCTGTTACTATGGTCCTACATGCATGAAACTATATCTGTGGCTCTACAGGTTCCATGTCCTACTATGAAGGGAATATGATAACGGTGGCTAAATGCCAGAGGTGATGAGCCATTAAGAGGAGTTACTATGAGATTGACGTAAGGAGGACAAATAGTAGTCTGTGCAAAGACTGGAAGGCAATTGTTTTCATGAACCAGCTCGGCTTTTGTTAAATTGATGTAATAAAAGTATGTTTGAACTCACATGCTCCGGTATTTGTGAAATATGATTGACTGAATTTTTCCACGACAGTCTCTATAAGCTTGGAACATCTAGCCACTGGGATTTTTGCCCATTCTTCAAGGAAAAACTGCTCCAGCTCCTTCAAGTTGGATGGGTTCCGCAGGTGTACAGCAATCTATAAGTCATACTACAGATTCTCATTTGGATTGAGGTCTGGGTTTTGACTAGGCCATTCCAAGACATTTAAATGTTTGGCCTTAACCACTCCAATGTTGCTTTAGCAGTATGCTTAGGGTCATTGTCCTGCTGGAAGGTGAACCTCCATCCCAGTCTCAAATCTCTGGAAGACTGAAACAGGTTTCCCTCAAGAATTTCCCTGTATTTAGCGCCATCCATCATTCCTTCAATTCTGACCAGTTTCCCAGTCCCTGCCGATGAAAACATCCCCACAGCATGATGCTGCCATACCATGCTTCACCGTGGGGACGCTGTTCTCGGGGTAATGAGAGGTGTTGGGTTTGCGCCATACGTATCGTTTTCCTTGATGGCCAAAATGCTAAATTTTAATCTCATCTGACCAGAGTACCTTCTTCCATACAGTATGTTTGGGGAGTCTCCCTCATGCCTTTTGGCTAACACCAAACGTGTTTGCTTATTTTTTTCTTTAACTATGTTTTTTTCTGGCCACTCTTCCGTAAAGCCCAGCTCTGTGGAGTGTACGGCTTAATGTGATCCTATGGACAGATACTCCAATCTCCGCTGTGGAGCTTTGCAGCTCCTTCAGGGTTATCTTTGGTCTCTTTGTTGCCTCTCTGATTAATGCCCTCCCTGCCTGGTCCGTGAGTTTTGGTGGGCAGCCCTCTCTTGGCAGGTTTGTTGTGGTGCCATATTCTTTCCATTTTTTAATAATGGACTTAATGGTGCTCCGTGGGATGTTCAAAGTTTCAGATATTTTTTTATAACCCAACCCTGATCTGTACTTCACAGCTTTGTCCCTGACCGTGTTGGAGCTCCTTGGTCTTCATGGTGCCGCTTGCTTGGTGGTGCAACCTTGTTTAGTGGTGTTGCAGACACTATGGCCTTTCAGAACAGGTGTATATATACTGAGATCATGTGACACTTAGGTTGCCCACAGGTGGGCTTTAATTAACTAATTATGTGACTTCTGGAGGTGCTTGCCTACGGAGCTGTGAGGGGAACGGCACCTTAGTACCTCCAGGCTCTGATCAGGCCCTACACCGAAACAAGGGCACTGCGTTCATCCACCTCTGGCCTGCTCGCCTCCCTACCACTGAGGAAGTACAGTTCCCGCTCAGCCCAGTCAAAACTGTTCGCTGCTCTGGCCCCCCAATGGTGGAACAAACTCCCTCACGACGCCAGGACAGCGGAGTCAATCACCACCTTCCGGAGACACCTGAAACCCCACCTCTTTAAGGAATACCTAGGATAGGATAAAGTAATCCTTCTCACCCCCCCCCTAAAAGATTTAGTTGCACTATTGTAAAGTGGCTGTTCCACTGGATGTCATAAGGTGAATGCACCAATTTGTAAGTCGCTCTGGATAAGAGCGTCTGCTAAATGACTTAAATGTAAATGTAAATGTAATGTAAATGTAATTGGTTGCACCAGATCTTATTTAGGGGCTTCATATCAAAGGGGTGAACACATGCATGCACCACTTTTCTGTATTTATGTATTACAAATCAAATTAAAATGAAAATAAACTTCACCAATTTGGACTATTTTGTGTATGTCCTTTAAATTAAATCCAAATTAAAACCCATTTAAAATACAGGTTGTAATGAAAAATAGGAAAAACACCAAGAGGGATGAATACTTTTGCAAGGCTCTATATATGGGTATGAGTGTGAAGGGCTACCCAACAACAGGAGCTGTTATTACTAGAGAAGAATCCTACTGTACAGTATATCTAAGTCTTTACTCAGCCTACTGTAACCTACTGTAGGCCTAACTCTTTACCCAGCTAACAGTACTATAGGCCTGCCATGCAGTATATCCATAATTCACAGTATTTTAATAGTTAATTTGACCTTTATTTCAACAGGGAATATCAATGAGACCAAGGTCTCTTATACAAGGCAGCCCTGCAATTTACAATTTACACATTTTATAGAATACAAGCAACAGTTAACATACACAACAATGGAAAATACAATCATAGATAGCATCTACATCGCTCAGCTACCAGGTCTTCAATCAATACCCTGAACTGCCTGAGCAGCACCAGAACATCATCTGCAGATTGTTCCAGCAGTGGGGCGTATTAAACCTCAAAGCCAATCTACTCAATTCAGTGAAGACCTGAGGAACCTCAAGAGTTAACCAACCCTGCGAACATGTTTTGTAAATCATGTCTTCATACTTCAACAATGAAGTGAGAGATGTTGGAAGCTTGTGCAGTAGAGAGTTTGTAAACAAAGAGGGAGTAATGAAGTGGCCTACGGGACTTTAATGAGGACCAGACAACCTTTTGATACAGGATGCAGTGATGTGAATTACAACTGTCATCAGTGATAAAGCGAAGGGAACTATGGTAAACGGCATCTGAAGGTTTAATAGTAGTGGCTGCTGCGTTCAGATAAATGGTGTCACCACAGTCAAGAACTGGCAGGGAAGTTGACTGTACAATCTACCTGTCAGGACCCGGTTACGAACCCGGGTCTCCGGAGTGGAAAACAGTCACTTAACCAACTGAGCCACGAATAGTCGGCAGAACCCAGAAGATGAGGCAGACACAGCAGTACTTGAGACGGTGTATTTAATGAAGTAAAAAGTGAAGTTCTTCAGGAAAACATGTAACTCCACAACCTCAAAAGGAATTCCACAAGAACAAAGGTAATCCTCCAAGACAAAAAAGGTAAATCCACAAGGTGGAAGGTAAAGCACAAAAAGCCTCAAAAGATACCCAAAAACAAACAAACAAGAACAGAAAACAGAATTCCACAAGAGAGTCCACCGGGATCAACAAGAGTTCACAGAGTACTACGGCTGGGTGCTAACATACAAACAGGGGAAACGAGGCACAGGTGCAAATAATAATGGGGATCAAGGGAAAACAAAAGGTCAGAAGGCACAATGGGGTCATCTAGTGACCAAAAACCGGAACAACCCTGGCCAAATCCTGACACTACCTCCTGCTATTTAGGGAGAGGAAAGATACATTTCCATTTCCATACATTCCCACTTTAAATCTTAGCTTTTTAACTTGCTCATCCGTATGTTTTTTAAACATTAAGTCTTTGTCAATCTAAATGCCCAAATATTTGTAGGCAGGAACCTGATCAATGGGAGAACCATCCAATTAATAAATATGTAGTCCATCTGGAATATTCTTGCCAGACCTAGAGAACAACATGTGAGTGCGCTGAGAGTCGGGAAGCAAGTTCAGGGAGTTTTAATAAATTTAAAAAACACAAAACACAAACAACGCACAGACATGAAAACAGAGTCAATAACACCTGAGGAAAGAACGAAAGGGGAGTGACGGATATAAGGGAAGATAATCAAGGAGATGATGGAGTCCAGGTGAGTGTCATGAGGCGCAGGTGCTAAGCAGGGCTTGGTCTAACTCTGAGTCAATACCTTAACTCAGCCTTGAAATGTGAAGAGAGAGTCCAGGCTCCTAGATAGTTTGGGTGGAATCCATCGCCTATGTAGAGCACCTTTTTGTTTCCAAAAAGTGTTGAAATTGTCAATAGAAGTTATGCCAACAGAGTGGCAGTAGTCTTCAGAGAGATATGAAGTGCTAAGAGCCTGCTGAACCTTTCACAGCCACGACCCAGTGACAGTAGAGGGCCAGAGATATTCGGCTGCTTTTCAGAGCCTTTCAGGGTGTTGATCAGCTCAATAACATCCTGTTTCATCATCTCTGATTGACCCTTTTTGATGTAATGTAATCCCACATGCACTACGACAGCAGCAGCCCTGGGCTGTAGGGCAGATGGAAGAAATCCTGTGATAACACCATATCCTTCACCGTAGCCTCTGGGTGGCACCGGGTTTTTGCTCCAGGAACTGAGGTGTGCCTCACCATGGAGCTACCAACGATGATGGCTGGAGAAAGGTGAGTGGCCATGGACGTCCAGCCTTTACTGTGCCTCCTTGAGGACCGACAGGAGATGGGGGACGGAGGACCAGAGGGGAGGCTGGAACCTCAGACACCCTCAAGGCCTGATGTGAGAGGGCACCTGGGGGGGTACGGCCTGTGGTAGAAACCCGCTGAGCTGGACCCTCAGAAGACAGGGTAGAGGATGAAGGAGCAGGAACCTCTGGAATCAGGTGGGCGAAACTGTTGGTCAGCAGGATGTGATTCCCCCAAAGCCCTTTCAGCCCCATTCACCAAAGACCGTTGCCTTGCGCTGGGCTTACACTGTGTGACGTGCCTCCACTGGGATGCAGGATCGATAACCGCGGCATCGGCCAGCTCTTCATAAAGCATTCTTGCAACTTTATTCTTCAAGGAGTGTGGGGGGGGGATACATTGCAATATCTCCATTTGCCTACTCTGGAAGTCCAGCTCAGACATATATTCTTCAATAAGCTGAAAGTTTCTACATTGGACATTTGGTCAGCCAATATTATCCCGGAACTGTGCAAAATAGGTGCAGATCCTACATAGGATGAACATTTGTCCGTAGTTTCTGAAGGTGGTAGTCGCCAATCTGGAAAAGGTCAGTTCCCCGCAGATATTGGTAGACACCTTTTTTGAAAAAGTCAGTTAAAATTCACGCAAATAAAAAAGCTTCGTGAGGAATCAGCAAAAAATCTATCAATCCGCACAGGGTGATAGTTAGATTGAATCACACAGTTTGTACGATCACCACAGTTATAGGCAGCAAGCCAGAACCCAACCACCGACTAGAAAACAGCCAGCTCTAGGACCCACAACAAACACAGCCAAGGCACAAAACTGTCCGGCATAATAACAGCAAGGAGAGAGCGGGGACTTACTCAATGGGGGGAGGAACGTATGGCGGATGGTTGGAAATGGGGGGCGAGGAACGTATGGCGGATGGTTGGAAATGGGGGCGAGGAACGTATGGCAGATGGTTGGAAATGGGGGCGAGGAACGTATGGCAGATGGTTGGAAATGGGGGCGAGGAACGTATGGCAGATGGTTGGAAATGGGGGCGAGGAACGTATGGCAGATGGTTGGAAATGGGGGCGAGGAACGTATGGCAGATGGTTGGAAATGGGGGCGAGGAACGTATGGCAGATGGTTGGAAATGGGGGCGAGGAACGTATGGCGGATGGTTGGAAATGGGGGCGAGGAACGTATGGCAGATGGTTGGAAATGGGGGCGAGGAACGTATGGCAGATGGTTGGAAATGGGGGCGAGGAACGTATGGCAGATGGTTGGAAATGGGGGCGAGGAACGTATGGCAGATGGTTGGAAATGGGGGCGAGGAACGTATGGCAGATGGTTGGAAATGGGGGCGAGGAACGTATGGCAGATGGTTGGAAATGGGGGCGAGGAACGTATGGCAGATGGTTGGAAATGGGGGCGAGGAACGTATGGCGGATGGTTGGAAATGGGGGCGAGGAACGTATGGTGGATGGTTGGAAATGCTGGGGCGAGGAAGTATGGTGGATGGTTGGAAATGGGGGGCGAGGAAGTATGGTGGATGGTTGGAAATGGGGGGCGAGGAACGTATGGCGGATGGTTGGAAATGGGGGCGAGGAACGTATGGCGGATGGTTGGAAATGGGGGGCGAGGAAGTATGGTGGATGGTTGGAAATGGGGGCGAGGAACGTATGGCGGATGGTTGGAAATGGGGGCGAGGAACGTATGGCGGATGGTTGGAAATGGCTGAAAGTTCTGATGATATGGAGCGGGAGGATGAGGGTCAAGGATCTGAATGGTCAGCAGTGGAAAGACACAGGAAGAAGAGAGATCATGATACAGAAAGAAGAGAGATCATGGTACAGAAAGATACAGGAAGAAGAGAGATCATGATACAGAAAGATACAGGAAGAAGAGAGATCATGATACAGAAAGATACAGGAAGAAGAGAGATCATGATACAGAAAGATACAGGAAGAAGAGAGATCATGATACAGAAAGACACAGGAAGAAGAGAGATCATGATACAGAAAGACACAGGAAGAAGAGAGATCATGATACAGAAAGACACAGGAAGAAGAGAGATCATGATACAGAAAGACACAGGAAGAAGAGAGATCATGATACAGAAAGATACAGGAAGAAGAGAGATCATGATACAGAAAGAAGAGAGATCATGGTACAGAGAGACACAGGAAGAAGAGAGATCATGATACAGAAAGATACAGGAAGAAGAGAGATCATGATACAGAAAGAAGAGAGATCATGGTACAGAGAGACACAGGAAGAAGAGAGATCATGATACAGAAAGATACAGGAAGAAGAGAGATCATGATACAGAAAGAAGAGAGATCATGGTACAGAGAGACACAGGAAGAAGAGAAACCATGACACAGAAAGCAGTGGAGAGGATTTATTTTCCAGTAGAACTGGGATTAATCTTATAAATGCCAGGATGTATTATTGACGACTGTTCTGTGTTCTCGGATGTCCCTGTATGGGATGCTGCTCTATGTTCTAATGCTCTCAGACACCACTGTACGTAATGTTCTCTCAACAACAGCAGTCCATGCTTTGGTTTAGTTTTCCTGGTACTGTTTCCAAATGCTAACATTTTAGCAATTTGTGGCACAAATCCCATTCAAGTCATAGGCCTGATATTAGCATTTTAATGTGCATCATGTCCAAATGATCCAGAACTATTAAAAATGTATTTAAGAAGCTAAAAAAGTAATTTATAGATGATTTTGAATGTGATGCGTGAAAAACGCTGATATATAGATACTCAGACTAAAATCCCCAAAAGTATGCATTGGAGATTTAGATTCACAGTAGCTAGGAAAAACTCCCAAGAAAGACAGGAACCTAAGACGAAACCTAGAGCGGAACCAGGCTCAGAGGGGTGGCCAGTCCTCTTATCTGTGCCAGGAGATAAGAGTACATGGCCATTAAATACAGCCAGCTCGTTCTTGCTGAAACAGTTAGCCTGTGTAAACTAAAGCAAAGCATGGATTTCTGTCATACCTTATCCATAGACTGCCTGCAGGGTAAAGAAACCAATACGTAATTTTGTAAATTGTAGAGTGAACTATCCACTGCATAATTTGAGCCGGATGCTGCCGGAACCGGATCCAGCACCTCTCCGTTTTGGACTGTTTTGTTCCGGAATCTATTTGGCCGGATCTGATAACTCTCATGGCATGAAAAATTATTTTAAATCTTTTCAATGTAAAAGTTCAAATAAAATAATAATTCAAAGTTCATTCGAGTTGCCTCGTCGTTAATTCTCCTGCCCCCACAAAAAAACAATGTGGAAAAGTTGATTTTCAGCCCGGGGTAAGGGTTAATATTCTAAAGGTTTATTCGGGTTGGGCGGCCAGGATTTATGGTTTGCGCAACATTGTAACCTGTGTGAGACCAATCTGTGGCTGTGTGAGACATTCGCCTGTATCTCTCACATAGCTAGAATGAGATTACTTTTCTATCTCTCTCCCTCGTTCCTCTGATAGATATGAGCCTGCAACTCTCATCTCTCCAGCGTTGACCTTCATCGTTTATTTTCTTATATAATCATTGGCGCGAAGGGTTCTGACGGAACTGAAGCTCCCCTGATACATTGAAATAAATGTTCCTAAAGTGGGTAACGCGTGGCTCATCTGTCAGTGAACAAACGCCACGTAGACAAAACTGGCCTTTTGCAATATTTCAAATACAATCGCGGGACAACACAGATTGGATAAGACTCTATGCTGTAGGCTACCAACATATTTGATCAACCGCCAAATATTGTTTTAAAGTAAAACAAGAGAGAGGGGTGGGTTTTTGGCACGAGCGCATCGGCCATCACCAACCAGCGAGATGCGCTTCATTTCGTGAATCTCATCGCATTTCCGTAGTGACAAAGAGCACGTTGGGTAAAATTTGAGTAGCCTATGGTCTGGGGAAAGTGTGGCCTTTTATAAACGCATTTCATGCAATTCTACTTCATTTTACATGACTGGAGATTTTGGCGGAATCTTTTTTAATACAGCACAAATGATCGAAATGGCAGGCTACTATGACACTGACAAACTGAGAAGCAGAGATCAATAAAAAACGACCTTGTCTTGAGTCCATCAATAGTCTAGGTGTGTGGAGACACATTGTCGGCTACAATATGAGGAGGAAATGATAGTCCTAAAAATGCTTTCCATCTTCACTGACTTCACTGACCAATGAAGCACAGCTCGCTAGTTGGTGATGGCCGATGCGCTCGTGCCAAAAACCCATCTCTCTCCTTTGTTTTACTTTAAAACAATATTTGGAAGTTGATCAAATATGTTGGTAGCCTACAGCATAGAGTCTTAGCCAATCTGTGTTTTCCCGCGATTGCATTTGAAATATTGCAACAGGCCAGTTGTCTACATGCTGTGTGTTCCCTGGCAGATTTGCCGCGCGTTCCCGACTGCAGACAATTTCTTGTTATTGGGTAACACTCCATAATACATTATTGATCCTCTGTGGTTAAAATTATAGGCCTTCTCATGGTGTAGTAGGCTATTCTGAATGAATTCCTTTCTCTGAACAGACAATAATTCTATAACTTCGGCAAATGTATTTCAATTTAATGGCGACGATTCAATAAAGAAATACATTAAAGGTCAAGGCAGGAGAGATGAGTTGCATTCTCATGTCTATCAATATCGAATGAACTATGATCGCTTTTATCCGAATTTTTCCAACTGAGATGACCGGATCCTGTTCAAATTAAGCACTATAGTGTGTGTGTGTGTGTGTGTGTGTGTGTGTGTGTGTGTGTGTGTGTGTGTGTGTGTGTGTGTGTGTGTGTGTGTGTGTGTGTGTGTGTGTGTGTGTGTGTGTGTGTGTGTGTGAATGGTCGTGGACAGGCAAAATATCATAAACAAGGTCAGAGTGCAGGAGGTACAGAGCGGCAGGCAGGCACTACGGTCAGGCAGGCGGGTTCAGAGTCAAGGCAGGCAAGGGTCAAAACCAGGAGGACTAGCAAAAGCGAGCTAAGACAAAGCAGGCACACGGAAAACCACGCTGGTTGACTTCACAACACAAGACAAACTAGCAACAGACAAACAGAGAACACCGGAATAAATACCCAGGGACTAATGGGGAAAAAGGGTGACACCTGGAGGTGGGTGGAAACAATCACAAAGACAGGTGAAACAGATCAGGGCGCGACAAAGACATCATCAGCTCTACCCCCAGGCCATCAGTACGTCCTGCATATACAGGAGTTGTACCTAATGCGGCCATATAACCGACAGTCTTCTCCAGAGTCATGTTACTGTATCTACATTCGGGTTGGGTTTCATATAAAGGCTGTTCACTACCGAGTCTCTGTCAAAAGGCCAAGGTCCGACCTTTAAAAGCATCCCCTGGGGAAGATGCCTATGAACCATGAATTTCAATTTAGGTCAAGCTTTATTTATAGTGTATTTACAGTAAATGACAGTCACAAGTCAAAACAAAGCTGCCAGTGTCGTAGCAGCAGCATGCTGTATGTGACCACCAGTAAGAGCACTCCATAGAGATAGATAGAGGACTCATCTTTGTATTTGTGCCATTTTCGAGTCTGTGACAGCATGGACAGTGCCATAGATCGCCACAGTGTAGGTGTCATAATACCCATAAAAACCTAGCGGTCAAACAGGGAAATGGTTCCAATCGTTTTTTCTACCATGAATTTCTCTCATAGCGGATTTTAGAAACACTTAAAATAAGGTATGTGTTGACTGCATTAAAATAGTGGAAGCCCTCAATGGCGCTGCCAATGCTAACACGGCCTGTTGGCCACTAGAGGACTCTATCATTCTCTATGGAGAACTCAGACTGGAGCTTCCTTCCTGTGAGAGAGGAAATTATGTCTTCTTTTAAATTGACCATTCTGTTTGGCTCAACTGAAGGACGTAATTAGAGAGAGAGATAGAAAGATGGAGGGACAGAGACACTCAAGACAGAATGTGTGTCAGGGGAATTGTCTAGGAATCCCATTTTAATCTGGTAAACACATCCCTGCTCTCCAAGTACCACAACATCTCCCGGGATCCCTGCTTCCCCCTCTCCTCCCTCTCTCCCTCGTTCACCAGTCTCACCTTCCTGCCGTGGCTTGGCCCAGGCGTTGTCCCCGGCGAAGGTTGCTTAGACAGCGCTGCCGGGGAGAAAATAGAGCAGCTCATGCATACACCAACACCGCACACACATCAGTCATAACGAAAGAACATAGACACACACACTTGTGTCAGCGGCTGTCAAAACACACAATTCCCACCACTCAAACACCCATCTCAGTGCCAGTCAAAACATTGCTTGACCAAGCTAGCGCATCATATCCTGTGCCAGCGCATCTCCCAGGTCCAGTTGTTATTGGCTCAGCTTTTACTGCTGACTTCCACAGACAGGATCAGCAACATGGACAGCGCTGCGTGGCTCTCCGGGACTGCATCCGCTCGCTTTGGGGGAGAGAAAGTGTTCTGTACATCGGCTCTCGGTGTGTGTACGTGTGTGATTTTAAAATAAGCGGTTCAAGGACATACATCTGGTGTATCAAAAAATATCGATATTTACACAAAGATGCCATTTTTTATTCACTAAAAGGTGGATATTTGACATATAAAACAACAGTAGGCCAATAAATGATAATAAGGACAATTGACATTATAGATTGTTGTTCTTACATATTCTTACCCATTCTTGTGCATTTTGCTGCATGTGTTAATACATACGATTGGAGGTGTACCTGTGGATATATTTCAAGGCCTACCTTCAAACTCAGTGCCTCTGCTTGACATCATGGGAAAATCAAAAGAAATTAGCCAAGACCTCAGAAAAGAAAATGTAGATCTGCACAAGTCTGGTTCATCCTTGGAAGCAATTTCCAAACGCCTGAAGGAACTACGTTCATCTGTACAAACAATAGTACCAAATTACTCAGTCATACCGCTCAGGAAAGGGACGCATTCTGTCTCCTAGAGATGAACGTACTTTGGTGCGAAAAGTGCAAATCAATCCCAGAACAACAGCAATGGACCTTGTGAAGATGCTGTACAGGTACAAAAGTATCTATATCCACAGTAAAACGAGTCCTATATATATGTAACCTGAAAGGGCGCTCAGCAGGGAAGAAGCCACTGCTCCAAAACCTCCATAAAAAAGCCATGTGCACATGGGGACAAAGATCGTACTTTTTGGAGAAACGTCCTCTTGTCTGATGAAGCAGTAATAGAACTGTTTGGCCATCGTTATGTTTGGAGGAAAAAGGGGGATGCTTGCAAGCCGAAGAACACCATCCTAACCGTGAAGCACGGGGGTGGCAGCATCATGTTGTGATGGTGCTTTGCTGCAGGAGGGACTGGTGCACTTCACAAAATAGATGGCATCATGAGGCGGGACAATTATGTTGATATATTGAAGCAACATCTCAAGACATCAGTCAGGAAGTTAAAGCTTGGTCTCAAATGGGTCTTCCAAAAATGGACAATGACTCCAAGTAAACTTCCAAAGATGTGGCAAAAGGACAACAAAGTCAAGATATTCGAGTGGCCACACAAAGCCCTGACCTCAATCCTATAGAACATGTGTGGGCAGAACTGAAAAAGCATGTGCGAGCAAGGAGGTCTACAAACCTGACTCAGTTACACCAGCTCTGTCAAGAGGAATGGGCCAAAAGTCGCCCAATTTATTGTGGGAAGCTTGTGGAAGGCTACCCAAAACGTTAAACCCAAGTTAAACAATTTAAAGGCAATGCTAACAAATACTAATTGAGTGTTTGTAAACTTCTGACCCACTGGGAATGTGATGAAAAAAGCTGAAATAAATAATTCTCTCTACTATTATACATTTCACATTATTCAAATAAAGTGGTGGTCCTAACGGACCTAAAACAGGGAATCTTTTACTGGGATTAAATGTCAGGAATGGTGAAAAACTGAGTTTAAATGTATTTGGCTAAGGTGTATGTGAACTTCCGACTTCAACTGTACTTTCATATACACTACCGTTCTAAAGTTTGGAGTCACTTAGAAATGTCCTTGTTTTTTTTTTAAAAGCACTTTTTTGTCCATTAAAATAACATAAAATGTATCAGATATACAGCGTAGACATTGTTAATGTTGTAAATGACTATTGTAGCTGGAAACAACAGATTTTTTTAATGGAATATCTACATAGGCGTACAGAGTCCCATTATCAGCAACCATCACTCCTGTGTTCCAATGGCACGTTGTGTTAGCTAATCCAAGTTTATAATTTTAAAAGGCTAATTGCTCATTAGAAAACCCTTTTGCAATCATGTTAGCATAGCTGAACCTGGCCTTCTTTAGACTAGTTGAGTATCTGGAGCATCAACAATTGTGGGTTCGATTACAGGGGTACTATTTCTTGAAGCTGCCAGTTGAGGACTTGTGAGGCGTCTGTTTTTAAGCCTAGACTGAGAAGACAGGATCTAGGTCAATGGAGAACCTTACAACTTCAGTTATACTGACAGCCTTTCTATTCTGGCATATAGTCAAACAGTCATTAATCAATAAATGAATCTAATTCTGCTCATATAGCAGTAGTTCTGTTAACAAAAAGCTAGACTCGGGATGTTAAGGGATCCATACATTGACTTGAGGTAATTATCAAACAATAGGACCAAATACTTCAATAAACCCTCTGAATAAAGCTTTTCTTTATACATGTAAAGACACTCCAGGTTGAATAGAGAAGCACACACACACACACACACACACACACACACACACACACACACACACACACACACACACACACACACACACACACACACACACACACACACACACACACACACACACACACACACACACACAGTGCTAAAATATGTTTTCAGCACAGCCAACCCATTTACAGTAGAACAAATCCATTTACTGTCTAATTCAATAGATAGAGAGAACAACAACAGAGGGGGATATAATATGGATATTAATCTAGCCCGCTAGCCCAAGGCTAGAACTGTTCAGACCGGGGTAGTAGGATCTAGCCCGCTAGCCCAAGGCTAGAACTGTTCAGACCGGGGTAGTAGGATCTAGCCCGCTAGCCCAAGGCTAGAACTGTTCAGACCGGGGTAGTAGGATCTAGCCCGCTAGCCCAAGGCTAGAACTGTTCAGACCGGGGTAGTAGGATCTAGGCCGCTAGCCCAAGGCTAGAACTGTTCAGACCGGGATAGTAGGATCTATCCCGCTAGCCCAAGGCTAGAACTGTTCAGACCGGGGTAGTAGGATCTAGCCTGCTAGCCCAAGGCTAGAACTGTTCAGGCCGGGGTAGTAGGATCTAGCCCCCTAGCACAAGGCTAGAACTGTTCAGACCGGGGTAGTAGGATCTAGCCCGCTAGCACAAGGCTAGAACTGTTCAGACTGGGGTAGTAGGATCTAGCCCGCTAGCCCAAGGCTAGAACTGTTCAGACCGGGGTAGTAGGATCTAGCCCGCTAGCCCAAGGCTAGAACTGTTCAGACCGGGGTAGTAGGATCTAGCCCGCTAGCCCGAGGCTAGAACTGTTCAGACCGGGGTAGTAGGATCTAGCCCACTAGCCCGAGGCTAGAACTGTTCAGACCGGGGTAGTAGGATCTAGCCCGAGGCTAGAACTGTTCAGACCGGGGTAGTAGGATCTAGCCCACTAGCCCGAGGCTAGAACTGTTCAGACCGGGGTAGTAGGATCTAGCCCGAGGCTAGAACTGTTCAGACCGGGGTAGTAGGATCTAGCCCACTAGCCCAAGGCTAGAACTGTTCAGACCGGGGTAGTAGGTTCTAGCCCACTAGCCCAATGCTAGAACTGTTCAGACCGGGGTAGTAGGATCTAGCCCACTAGCCCAAGGCTAGAACTGTTCAGACCGGGGTAGTAGGATCTAGCCCACTAGCCCAAGGCTAGAACTGTTCAGACCGGGGTAGTAGGTTCTAGCCCAAGGCTAGAACTGTTCAGACCGGGGTAGTAGGATCTAGCCCACTAGCACAAGGCTAGAACTGTTCAGACCGGGGTAGTAGGATCTAGCCCGCTAGCCCAAGGCTAGAACTGTTCAGACCGGGGTAGTAGGATCTAGCCCGCTAGCTCGAGGCTAGAACTGTTCAGCCCAGAGTAGCAGGATCTAGCCCGCTAGCCAGAGGCTAGAACTGTTCAGACCGGGGTAGTAGGATCTAGCCCACTAGCCCGAGGCTAGAACTGTTCAGACCGGGGTAGTAGGATCTAGCCCGAGGCTAGAACTGTTCAGACCGGGGTAGTAGGGTCTAGCCCACTAGCCCGAGGCTAGAACTGTTCAGACCGGGGTAGTAGGGTCTAGCCCACTAGCCCGAGGCTAGAACTGTTCAGACCGGGGTAGTAGGGTCTAGCCCACTAGCCCAAGGCTCGGGGCAACGGGCACATAGCCACTGGAAGTAGCTTGGGGATGAGGGTGCTGCAATTTTTATTGATGAAATAATGCAGTGCAGTTGCCCTCGCTTCAGAAGTAATCATATGTAGTGCTGAGAGAGCCTGAGGGCCCTCGCTTGTTTCCATTTGAGTATACAAGGAGCATTTATTTAGATCAATACTAAATCAATTATATTTCATCCCCACAAGAATTCCATGAAAATGACAATTACAAACCAAATAAACATGTAGACTACAGCAGTCTAGAGGTAGGTAAATGGTGGTTTCTTCCCTGTCTACCCTCTGGCTAATGACGAAGAACTGTAGGCTACATGTGTGCACTGCAGAGGCCTGTTGGGGAAACAATCGTTTTCACCGTGTCTGCCTTGATGTTCATAAAACTCCACCGACCTGCTGTTGTGCAGTGGAACCCAGAACGATATGTGACCACTTGGTAATAGAGACACTGTTCTACCGAGAGCACCCAAACCAGAGTGTCCACAGCAAAGCCCAAGACCCTGCTGTAGTTGCTTTGGCTACTTAGCCTATTGGTTATTGGTTGAGGCGCAGGGCCCATTGGTTATTGGTTGAGGCGCAGGGCCCATTGTAGCTTGGTAGGCTATGCCCATTGTAGCTTGGTAGAACTTTATTTAACTCTTTGCAAACTGGAAAACATTTATCCGGAGGCTGCATTCATTGTAGCTGGGGATTTTAACAAAGCCAATCTGAAAACAAGACCCCCTAAATTTTATCAGCATATCGATTGCGCAACCAGGGGTGGTAAAACCTTGGATCATTGTTACTCTAACTTCCGCAACGCATATAAGGCCCTGCCCCGCCCCCCTTTCGGGAAAGCTGACCACGACTCCATTTTGCTGATCCCTGCCTACAGGCAGAAATTAAAACAAGAGGCTCCCACGCTGAGGTCTGTCCAACGCTGGTCAGACCAAGCTGACTCTACACTCCAAGACTGCTTCCATCACGTGGACTGGGACATGTTTCGTATTGCGTCAGATGGGAATATTGACGAATACGCTGATTCGGTGTGCGAGTTCATTAGAACGTGCGTCGAAGATGTCGTTCCCATAGCAACGATAAAAACATTCCCTAACCAGAAACCGTGGATTGATGGCAGCATTCGCGTGAAACTGAAAGCGCGAACCACTGCTTTTAATCAGGGCAAGGTGTCTGGCAACATGACTGAATACAAACAGTGCAGCTATTCCCTCCGTAAGGCTATTAAACAAGCTAAGCGTCAGTACAGAGACAAAGTGGAATCTCAATTCAATGGCTCAGACACAAGAGGCATGTGGCAGGGTCTACAGTCAATCACGGACTACAAGATGAAATCCAGCCCAGTCACGGACCAGGATGTCTTGCTCCCAGGCAGACTAAATAACTTTTTTGCCCGCTTTGAGGACAATACAGTGCCACTGACACGGCCTGCAACGGAAACATGCGGTCTCTCCTTCACTGCAGCCGAGGTGAGTAAGACATTTAAACGTGTTAACCCTCGCAAGGCTGCAGGCCCAGACGGCATCCCCAGCCGCGCCCTCAGAGCATGCGCAGACCAGCTGGCCGGTGTGTTTACGGACATATTCAATCAATCCCTATACCAGTCTGCTGTTCCCACATGCTTCAAGAGGGCCACCATTGTTCCTGTTCCCAAGAAAGCTAAGGTAACTGAGCTAAACGACTACCGCCCGTAGCACTCACTTCCGTCATCATGAAGTGCTTTGAGAGACTAGTCAAGGACCATATCACCTCCACCCTACCTGACACCCTAGACCCACTCCAATTTGCTTACCGCCCAAATAGGTCCACAGACGATGCAATCTCAACCACACTGCACACTGCCCTAACCCACCTGGACAAGAGGAATACCTATGTGAGAATGCTGTTCATCGACTACAGCTCGGCATTCAACACCATAGTACCCTCCAAGCTCGTCATCAAGCTCGAGACCCTGGGTCTCGACCCCGCCCTGTGCAACTGGGTACTGGACTTCCTGACGGGCCGCCCCCAGGTGGTGAGGGTAGGCAACAACATCTCCTCCCCGCTGATCCTCAACACGGGGGCCCCACAAGGGTGCGTTCTGAGCCCTCTCCTGTACTCCCTGTTCACCCACGACTGCGTGGCCACGCACGCCTCCAACTCAATCATCAAGTTTGCGGACGACACAACAGTGGTAGGCTTGATTACCAACAACGACGAGACGGCCTACAGGGAGGAGGTGAGGGCCCTCGGAGTGTGGTGTCAGGAAAATAACCTCACACTCAACGTCAACAAAACTAAGGAGATGATTGTGGACTTCAGGAAACAGCAGAGGGAACACCCCCTATCCACATCGATGGAACAGTAGTGGAGAGGGTAGCTAGTTTTAAGTTCCTCGGCATACACATCACAGACAAACTGAATTGGTCCACTCACACTGACAGCGTCGTGAAGAAGGCGCAGCAGCGCCTATTCAACCTCAGGAGGCTGAAGAAATTTGGCTTGTCACCAAAAGCACTCACAAACTTCTACAGATGCACAATCGAGAGCATCCTGGCGGGCTGTATCACCGCCTGGTACGGCAACTGCTCCGCCCTCAACCGTAAGGCTCTCCAGAGGGTAGTGAGGACTGCACAACGCATCACCGGGGGCAAACTACCTGCCCTCCAGGACACCTACACCACCCGTTGTTACAGGAAGGCCATAAATATCATCAAGGACATCAACCACCCGAACCACTGCCTGTTCACCCCGCTATCATCCAGAAGGCGAGGTCAGTACAGGTGCATCAAAGCTGGGACCGAGAGACTGAAAAACAGCTTCTATCTCAAGGCCATCAGACTGTTAAACAGCCACCACTAACACTGAGTGGCTGCTGCCAACACACTGTCATTGACACTGACCCAACTCCAGCCATTTTAATAATGGGAATTGATGGGAAATGATGTAAATATATCACTAGCCACTTTAAACAATGCTACCTTATATAATGTTACTTACCCTACATTATTAATCTCATATGCATATGTATATACTGTACTCTACATCATCGACTGCATCCTTATGTAACACATGTATCACTAGCCACTTTAACTATGCCACTTTGTTTACTTTGTCTACACACTCATCTCATATGTATATACTGTACTCGATACCATCTACTGTATGCTGCTCTGTACCATCACTCATTCATATATCCTTATGTACATGTTCCTTATCCCCTTACACTGTGTATAAGACAGTAGTTTTGGAATTGTTAGTTAGATTACTTGTTGGTTATCACTGCATTGTCGGAACTAGAAGCACAAGCATTTCGCTACACTCGCATTAACATCTGCTAACCATGTGTATGTGACAAATAAAATTTGATTTGAAATTTTATTTGATTTGATTTGATTTATGTCAAGGTGGGAAATTGGAAATGTGAATTGGGCCAAGTTGGATGTAATAATGCATTTGTAGATGCATTTGTAATAATGCATCTAGTTTTTGAGATGCATGAATACATGCATTACATCTACGCAAATAAATTACATGAATTGATAGTTCACCCCTGTTAATATTTTATTCTGTAATAGGGTATATTCTAATCATGTGCTCAAGCTTATCAAAGCTGTCCTTTTAGAGTCACAAAGGGCGGTCTAATCCCCTAAAACAACCCTCCTTAAGACTTGTTGTCTTTACATCTAGTAGTCCTACTCATTAAGACCTGTTGTCTTTACACCCAGTAGTCCTACTCATTAAGACCTGTTGTCTTTACACCCAGTAGTCCTACTCATTAAGACCTGTTGTCTTTACACCTAGTAGTCCTACTCATTAAGACCTGTTGTCTTTACACCTAGTAGTCCTACCCATTAAGACCTGTTGTCTTTACACCTAGTAGTCCTACTCATTAAGACCTGTTGTCTTTACACCTAGTAGTCCTACTCATTAAGACCTGTTGTCTTTACACCTCGTTGTCCTACTCATTACGACCTGTTGTCTTTACACCTAGTAGTCCTACTCATTAAGACCTGTTGTCTTTACACCTAGTAGTCCTACTCATTAAGACCTGTTGTCTTTACACCTCGTAGTCCTACTCATTAAGACCTGTTGTCTTTACACCCAGTAGTCCTACTCATTAAGACCTGTTGTCTTTACACCTAGTAGTCCTGCTCATTACGACCTGTTGTCTTTACACCTCGTTGTCCTACTCATTACAACCTGTTGTCTTTACACCCAGTAGTCCTACTCATTAAGACCTGTTGTCTTTACACCCAGTAGTCCTACTCATTAAGACCTGTTGTCTTTACACCTAGTAGTCCTACTCATTAAGACCTGTTGTCTTTACACCTAGTAGTCCTGCTCATTACGACCTGTTGTCTTTACACCTCGTTGTCCTACTCATTACAACCTGTTGTCTTTACACCCAGTAGTCCTACTCATTAAGACCTGTTGTCTTTACACCTAGTAGTCCTACTCATTAAGACCTGTTGTCTTTACACCTCGTTGTCCTGCTCATTAAGACCTGTTGTCTTTACACCTAGTAATCCTACTCATTAAGACCTGTTGTCTTTACACCTAGTAGGTCTACTCATTACAACCTGTTGTCTTTACACCCAGTAGTCCTACTCATTAAGACCTGTTGTCTTTACACCTCGTTGTCCTGCTCATTAAGACCTGTTGTCTTTACACCTAGTAATCCTACTCATTAAGACCTGTTGTCTTTACACCTAGTAGTCCTACTCATTAAGACCTGTTGTCTTTACACCTCGTTGTCCTGCTCATTAAGACCTGTTGTCTTTACACCTAGTAATCCTACTCATTAAGACCTGTTGTCTTTACACCTAGTAGTCCTACTCATTAAGACCTGTTGTCTTTACACCTTGTTGTCCTGCTCATTAAGACCTGTTGTCTTTACACCTAGTAGTCCTACTCATTAAGACCTCATTAAGACCTGTCTTTACACCTTTAGTAGTCCTACTCATTAAGACCTGTTGTCTTTACACCTCGTTGTCCTACTCATTAAGACCTGTTGTCTTTACACCTAGTAGTCCTACTCATTAAGACCTGTTGTCTTTACACCTAGTAATCCTACTCATTAAGACCTGTTGTCTTTACACCTAGTAGTCCTACTCATTAAGACCTGTTGTCTTTACACCTTGTTGTCCTGCTCATTAAGACCTGTTGTCTTTACACCTAGTAGTCCTACTCATTAAGACCTGCTGTCTTTACACCTAGTAGTCCTACTCATTACGACCTGTTGTCTTTACACCTCGTTGTCCTACTCATTAAGACCTGTTGTCTTTACACCTTGTTGTCCTGCTCATTAAGACCTGTTGTCTTTACACCTAGTAGTCCTACTCATTAAGACCTGTTGTCTTTACACCTAGTAGTCCTACTCATCACCTATCATTACAAATAGAAGATTATCACTTCCCACAATGGTGCTTGTTTAGTAAAGTTAGATCAAAGCTGAATCAATATCTCACATGATCACATAACAATGAATTAGTATTTTCCATTACAGAACTGAACATAAACACATAGCAGTGTAGGCTTATAAAGTTACAGGTAGACCAAAAATACCTACTAATTTCAAATAAGATTTTAGTCTGTTTAGATGAAAATGAATAGTAAAACACAATTTATCATGCGCCAAAACTCCAAGCAGGATATATGCTTTGATTGAAACAAAATACAAGAAAGGCTAATAGTTGGTTAACATCCTCTGCTCTAATTCGCTCACGAAACAGTAATTCAAGAAAATCCAAATCCATTGGTTGTTCTCATGAAACTGGTTGAGATCAATCAAATGATTGCCATGAACAATTATCATTCATGATTGACAGTGATGATGGCCTAATTTGGTGTTTGAGGGTATTAAAAATATAACATTTTCTTGAGACAATATGTGTGGGCACAGGCAGACGTTGCTATTGGAGGATGCATTTCATGCATATTTTATAACAGGGATCTCAAATAGCCCCATTCATTTTATAAACCAGCTAGCCTGCTAGCCTGAGGCTAGTACTGTTCATGTGAGGTTAGTACTGTTCATGTGAGGTTAGTACTGTTCATGCGAGGCTAGTACTGTTCATGTGAGGCTAGTATTCTTCATGTGAGGCTAGTACTCTTCATGTGAGGCTAGTACTGTTCATGTGAGGCTAGTACTGTTCATGTGAGGCTAGTACTGTAAATGTGAGGATAGTGCTGTTCATGTGAGGCTAGTACTGTTCATGTGAGGCTAGTACTGTTCATGTGAGGCTAGTACTCTTCATGTGAGGCTAGTACTGTAAATGTGAGGCTAGTACTGTTCATGTGAGGCTAGTACTGTTCATGTGAGGCTAGTACTGTTCAGACCAGGCTAGTACTTTTCAGACCAGGCTAGTATTGTTCATGTGAGGCTAGTACTGTTCAGACCAGGCTAGCACTGTTCATGTGAGACTAGTACTGTTCAGACCAGGCTAGTACTGTTCAGACCAGGCTAGTACTGTTCATGTGAGGCTAGTACTGTTCAGACCAGGCTAGTACTGTTCTGTTCAGACCAGGCTAGCACTGTTCATGTGAGGCTAGTACTGTTCAGACCAGGCTAGTACTGTTCAGACCAGGCTAGTACTGTTCAGACCAGGCTAGTACTGTTCATGTGAGGCTAGTACTGTTCATATGAGGCTAGTACTGTTCATGTGAGGCTAGTACTGTTCAGACCAGGCTAGTACTGTTCATATGAGGCTAGTACTGTTCATGTGAGGCTAGTACTGTTCAGACCAGGCTAGTACTGTTCATATGAGCCTAGTACTGTTCAGACCAGGCTAGTACTGTTCAGACCAGGCTAGTACTGTTCATGTGAGGCTAGTACTGTTCAGACCAGGCTAGTACTGTTCATATGAGGCTAGTACTGTTCAGACCAGGCTAGTACTGTTCAGACCAGGCTAGTACTGGAAATGTGTCCACCTATCCGCTGCTGCACAGCTATTTTCAACTCAACTCAAATCAAATTTTATTTGTCACATATACATGGTTAGCAGATGTTAATGTGAGTGTAGCGAAATGCTTGTGCTTCTAGTTCCGACAATGCAGTAATAACCAACGAGTAATCTAACCTAACAATTTCACAACAACTACCTTATAAACACAAATGTAAAGGGATGAAGAATATGTACATAAAAATATATGAATGAGTGATGTGTAACGGGCGTCGTATGATATACAAACACATAGAATGCCCACCCAAATAACACCCTGACCAACCCCAAAAAAAGCTCTCTACGGTCAGGGTGTGACATGATGGTACAGAACGGCATAGACAAGATGCAGTAGATGGTATCGGGTACAGTATATACATATGAGATGAGTAATGTAGGGTATGTAAACATATAAAAGTGGCATTGTTTAAGGTTGCTAGTGATACATGTATTACATCAAGATGGCAAGATGCAGTAGATGGTATAAAGTACAGTATATACACATGAGATGAGTGATGTAGGGTATGTAAACATTATATGAAGTGGCATTGTTTAAAGTGGCTAGTGATACATTTTTCATCCATTTTTACATTATTAAAGTGGCTGCAGTTGAGTCAGTATGTTGGTAGCAGCCACTCAATGTTAGTGGTGGCTGTTTAACAGTCTGATGGCCTTGAGTTAGAAGCTGTTTTTCAATCTCTCGGTCCCTGCTTTGATGCACCTGTACTGACCTCGCCTTCTGGATGATAGCGGGGTGAACAGGAAGTGGCTCAGGTGGTTGTTGTCTTTGATGATCTTTATGGCCTTCCTGTGACATCGGGTGGTGTAGGTGTCCTGGAGGGCAGGTAGTTTGCCCCTGGTGATGCGTTGTGCAGACCTCACTACCCTCTGGAGAGCCTTACGGTTGTGGGTGGAGTAGTTGCCTTACCAGGCGGTGATACAGCCCGACAGGATGCTCTCAGATTGTGCATCTGTAGAAGTTTGAGTGCTTTTGGTGACAAGCCAAATTTCTTCAGCCTCCTAAGGTTGAAGAGGCGCTGCTGCGCCTTTTTCACCACTCTGTCTGTGTGGGTGGACCAATTCAGTTTGTCCGTGATGTGTACGCCGAGGAACTTAAAACTTACTACCCTCTCCACTACTGTCCCATCGATGTGGATAGGCGGGTGCTCCCTCTGCTGTTTCCTGAAGTCCACGATCATCTCCTTTGTTTTGCTGACGCTGAGTGTGAGGATATTTTCCTGACACCACACTCCGAGGGCCCTCACCTCCTCCCTGTAGGCCGTCTCGTCATTGTTGTTAATCAAGCCTATCACTGTAATGTCGTCTGCAAACTTGATGATTGAGTTGGAGGCGTGCATGGCCGCGCAGTCGTGGGTGAACAGGGAGTACAGGAGAGGGCTCAGAACGCAGCCTTGTGGGACCCCAGTGTTGAGGATCAGCGGAGTTGAGATGTTGTTACCTACCCTCACCACCTGTTGGGGCGGCCGGTCAGGAAGTCCAGTACCCAGTTGCACAGGGCGGGGTCACATAGGTATTCCTCTCGTCCAGATGGGTTAGGGCAGTGTGCAGTGTGGTTGCGATTGAGTCATCTGTGGACCTATTGGGGCGGTAAGCAAATTGGAGTGGGTCTAGGGTGTCGGGTAGCACTTCATGATGATGGAAATGAGTGTTACGGGGGCGGTAGTCGTTTAGCTCAGTTACCTTAACTTTTTTGGGAACAGGAACAGTGGTGGCCCTCTTGAAGCATGTGGGAACAGCAGACTGGGAAAAGGATTGATTTAATATGTCCGTAAACAAACCAGCCAGCTGGTCTGCGCATGCTCTGAGGACGCGGCTGGGGATGCCATCTGGGCCTGCAGCCTTGCGAGGGTTAACACGTTTAAATGTTTTACTCACATCGGCTGCAGTGAAGGAGAGTCCACAGGTTTTGGTAGCAGGACGTGTCAGTGGCACTGTATTGTCCTCAAAGCAAGCAAAGAAGTTGTTTAGTCTGTTTGGGAGCAAGACATCCTGGTCCGCGACAGGGCTGGTTTTCTTTTTGTAATCCGTGATTGACTGTAGACCCTGCCACATACCTCTTGTGTCTGAGCCGTTGAATTGTGACTCTACTTTGTCTCTATACTGACACTTAGCTTGTTTGATTGCTTTGCGGAGGGAATAGCACCACTGTTTGTATTCGGTCATGTTTCCAGTCACCTTGCCCTGATTAAAAGCAGTCAGTTCCGCGCGAATGCTGCCATCAATCCACAGTTTCTGGTTTGGGAATGTTTTAATAGTAGCTGTGGGTACGACATCGCCGATGCACTTGCTAATGAACTCGCTCACCGAATCAGCGGGGAGGGCCTTATATGCGTCGCTGAAGTTAGAATAACAATGATCCAGGGTTTTACCAGCCCTGGTTGCACAATCAATATGTTGATAGAATTTGGGGAGTCTTGTTTTCAGATTAGCCTTGTTAAAATCCCCAGCTACAATGAATTGCATGCTGAAGAACACCATCCCAGCCGTGAAGCACGGGGGTGGCAGCATCATGCTGTGGGGGTGCTTTGCTGCAGGAGGGACTGGTGCACTTCACAAAATAAATGGCATCATGAGGACGGAAAATGATGTGGATATATTGAAGCAACATCTCAAGACATCAGTCAGGAAGTTAAAGCTTGGTCGCAGATAGGTCTTCCAAAATGGACAATGACTCCAAGCATACTTCCAAAGTTGTGGCAGAATGGCTTAAGGACAACAAAGTCAAGGTATTGGAGTGACCATCACAAAGCCCTTAACTCAATCCTATTGAACATTTGTGGGCAGAAATTAAAAGGTGTTTGCGAGCAAGGAGGCCTACAAACCTGACTCAGTTAGACCAGCTCTGGCAGTTGGAATGGAACAAAATTCACCCAACTTATTGTGGAAAGCTTGTGGAAGGCTACCCGAAATGTTTGACCCAAGTTAAACAATTTAAAGGCAATGCTACCAAATACTAACTGAGTGTATGTAATCTTCTGACCAACTGGGAATGTGATGAAAGAAATCAAATCTGAAATAAATAATATTATTCTGACATTTCACATTCTTCAAATAAAGTGGTGATCCTAACTGACCTAATACAGGGAATTTTTACTAGGATTAAATGTCAGGAATTGTGAAAAACTGTAAACTTCTGACTTCAACTGTATACAGGGGGTTGCAGGTACAGAGTCAATAGGCACCGGTTAGTATGTACATGTAGATAGAGTTATTAAAGTGACTTTGCATATTTATTTATTTTATTTTACCTTTATTTAACTAGGCAAGTCAGTTAAGAACAAATTCTTATTTTCAATGACGGCCTAGGAACAGTGGGTTAACTTCAGGGGCAGAACGACAGATTTGTACTTGCAACCTTCTGGTTACTAGTCCAACGCTCTAACCACTAGGCTACCCTGCCGCCCCGCATAGATGACAACATAGAGTGGCAGTGTTGTGGAGAGGGGGGGGGGGGCAATGCAAATAGTCTGGGTAGCCATTTGACTAGATGTTCATGTCTTATGGCTTGGGGGTAGAACCTGTTTAGAAGCCTCATGGTCCTAGACTTGGCACTCCGGTACTGCTTGCCATGCTGTAGCAGAGAGAACAGTCTATGACTGGGGTGGCTAGAGTCTTTGACAATTTTTTGGGCCTTCCTATGACACCGCCTGGTATAGAGGTCCTGGGTGGCAGGAAGCTTGGCCCCAGTGATGTACTGGGCCGTTCACACTACCCTCTGTAGTGCCTTGCGGTCGGAGGCCGAGCAGTTGCCATACCAGGCAGTGATGCAACTTGAAGCTCTCAACATGCTCCACTGCAGCACCCATGAGAATGGGTGTGTGTTCGGTACTCTTTTTTCTGTAGTCCACAATCATCTCCTTTGTCTTGATCACGATGAGGGAGAGATTGTTGTCCTGGCACCACACAGCCAGGTCTCTGAACTCCTCCCTAAAGGCTGTCTCGTTGTTGAATGTGATCAGGCCTACCACTGTTCTGTCATCGGCAAATTTAATGGTGTTTAGAGTCGTGCCTGGCCATGCAGTCATGAGTGAACAGGGAGTACAAGAGGGGGCTAAGCACGCACCCCTGAGGGGCCCCTATGTTGAGGATCAGCATGGCAGATGTGTTCTTACCCACCCTTACCACCTGGTGGTGGCACGTCAGGAAGTTCAGGTTCCAGTTGCAGAGGGAATTTTTTAGTCCCAGGGTCCTTAGCTTATTGATGAGCTTTGAGGGCACTATGGTGTTGAACGCTGAGCTGTAGTCAATGAATAACATTCTCACCTAGGTGTTCCTTTTGTCCAGGTGGGAAAGGGCAGTGTGGAGTGCAATAGAGACTGCATCATCTGTGAATCTGTTGGGGCAGTATGCTAATTGGCTACAGACGTGAGCCCTACGGGCTGGTAGTCATTTAGGCAGGTTACCTTAGTGTTTTTGGCACAGGGACTGTTGTGGTCTGCTTAAAACATGTTGGTATTACAGGTGTTTCCCATGTAGCTGACGACCCTCCCAACTCCGCCCACCTAATAAGGAAAACAAGAGGAAAGAGAGAATACGGCAGACAGAGTGGGAGGGTCATCACACTTGCGACATTATGCATTATCATGTTAAGGTGATGGCGGCGGATGAATGGCACAACATTGGGCCTTAGGATCTTGTCACAGACAGCCATTGATAAAATGCAATTGTGTTCATTGTCCATAGCTTATGCCTGCCCATACCATAACCACACTGCCACCATGTGACACTCTGCCATCTGACCAGTACAGTTGAAACCGGGATTCATCTGTGAAGAGCACACATTGTGCCAGTGGACATTAAAGGTGAGCTGAAGTCGGTTACGACGTCAAACTGCAGTCAGGTCAAGACCCCGGTGAGGACGACGAGCACGCAATTGAGCTTCCCTGAGACGGTTTCTGACAGTTTGTGCAGAAATTCTTGGGTGTGCAAACCCACAGATTCATTAGCTGTCTGGGTTGCTGGTCTCAGACGATCCCACAGGTGAAGAGGGCGGATGTGGAAGTCCCGGGCTGGCATGGTAACACGTGGTCTGCGGTTGTGAGGCCGGTTTAACATACTGCCAAATTCTCTCTCAACATTGAAGGCGGTTTATGGTAGAGAAATTTACATTTAATTCTCTGGCAACAGCTCTCGTGGACATTCCTGCAGTCAGCATGCCAATTGCACATTCCCTCAAAAAATACTTATGTGGCATTGTGTTGTGTGACAAAACTGCACATTTTAGAGTAGCTTTTTATTGTACCCAGCACAAGGTAGGCCTGTCCTCTGCTGTAAATCAGAATACTGCACCTTTCACTGGACTTTTTTCTAACTGACTGTCTCTGAACAGACCTTAGAAACTGAGATGTATGGCATGTTGGGTGTAATCTCAGTTAGACCCAGAACTAAAACCTTGCGTAATCTGGTCAGATGCTAAATTTACGTGGTCTGTCCATCAGATATTATCATTTTAACTCAACCCCCCCCCATTGGTCTCTCACACATTCAACATACACGCCGATATAGCCTACGTACACACACACACAATACTCTCAAACAATTATTTCTCGATTACAGCTGAAAGGACCATTCAGGTGATCGCTGCAGAAGCAAGTATCTTCCACGTATAATACCCAAACATACACTACACACCACAGGAGGTTGGTGGCACCTGTGTCAAATGCATCAAACACATGGTTTGGCATCATTCCATTCGCTCCAGCTGATATCAAAATAAAGACGCTCCTTCATCTCCACACTAACATCCCATTTCTACAATTTGGTAACTGAAATATATTTCCACTGTGGATTACATTAGCTACGTTAAATTATACATTTTTACAGTTAGAGGGGAGGTGCACTAGTCTAGGTTACAAAACACAAACGATATGGGTACTCACATTATCCTTTAGAATGGAAGATGAAGCTTAAAACCTGAACATACCATCATTTTTATATTCAACTTTTGTATTTCAACGTGTCCATCTCCACTCCTGGGCCCTGTTATAACAGTCATTTAAAAAGGGCAGAGTCTCTGCCAGGACTGTGATTAAACATTCTAAACTTAATTCCTGTCTGTGGTAGAGTCGGTTCAATCCCTGAAGAAACAGCTTCATGCACAGATCCTTTAAGTCAAACTAATGAAAACTCTGCTTTTTTCATTCTTTATTTGGGAGTGCTGGAGTTACACTGATTTGTGAAACAAAGTTTGTGTGGTTTTTGTTACTGTAAACAAATACAATATTCATCACCATATTACGTTTGTTTGTTGGGTTATAAATGATAGTTTTTTTGTAGTGTCTGCTGCAGCAAGTACCGCAGGCCTATAAATTACATCTTGAAATTTGACTGACAAGACTTGAAATGAAGGTATAAACTTCCCTGTTTAAATAGAAAAATAGTACAATACTGCCCCCACAGGGGGACATTTCATTCACTTTTTAGACCCAGTATTAAGTTTATCAAAAGCCCTGGTCTGTAGGTCTGGGTTCCACTGTAACATTTAGTTTTTTGGGAGGGAGTATTTTCATGGTAACAGCAACGAGCACCGTAACTTTTAAGATTAATTTCATACAATTAGTCAATAAGGGATCAAATGCATACTTGAGATGTTTGGATGTGTCAACGAATACGATTGGTGATTGACATGACGCATCAACGTGGGCTGAAGCAGTTTGATACGACGTGTGAGTTGAACACTATCAGATACATCATATCTCAATGTGTATCAGAATGTGTTAGATCTTGATACAGGGGCATTGTGTGCAGTGAGATCTCTCCCTATGGCTTCAAAAGACAGGATTATCGATTTCCTGAGCTGTGCGTGTGTGTGTGAGATAAGAGTCGAGGTGTGTGTGTGAGAAGAGTCGAGGTGTGTGTGTGTGTGACAGACTAGTCGCCGTCTGACTGAATTACAACCAAGAGTGAGAAAATGCCACGTAAGACAAAGCAAAATGAAATCATATGTACACTGATGTGAGACCATGGGTTAAAAGAGACAACGTCAAGCAAATGTGACCACAACGTTTAGTAAAACAGCAGTTATATCATTATGAACAACCAATGAGCTGGAGTGAAGTGGAATTATCAGTTATTGACACAGAAAAGACCCGTAAAGCTACAGAACTAGGTATTGGGAGTTTTATCTTATACAACTTCATGGGATAGTTTCTACAGACACACATTAAGTTCCAATGGCATGGAGATTCTCCACCAAGCATGCTTTCTAGTCCAGTAGGAATCATTTGGGTCTGGAAAACCAGCCCTAATAACAGATTAAAACAACAAGAAAGTTTATTGTACTGTTAACAGTAGTAGTAAATCAGGAGGAATAGAAAGTATAAAACAGGTTCAGAGCAAAAACACAAGAAACATTTCATATCTACAGCTTACATTGAAGAATCGCATTTCACCTGTACCACAGACAACAGACAACAGACAAATTACATTGGTAATGCAGTTTAGACATTCTGACACCAGTATTCTGTCATCACATTGGTTTGGGCTGGGGTGTTACTGGCTTTGTACAGGTTAGTTAGTTGCTATGTTACTGCACTTGGCAGTTCTCCTCTTGGCGTGATGCTGTCATCATGGCCTCTTTGCGTTTCTCCCTCTGTTCCGGAGTCTTCCGTGTGCTCAGGGACCGACGGCCACGCCTCTCCTCACCACTGGAGGTGGGACTAACACACAGACCTTTCCCACCAGGGCTGTCAGACAGAGTTGCCATGCCGACAGGGCTCTGAAGGGACAGGGGCTCCAGCACCTGCAAGAGGAGGAAAGGGTTTTAAATGGTCATGTTATGGACAGAGACATGAATGGACCCCCCCCCAGGTTAGGGTCACATCCAGCTGACTGACTGAATACAACCATCTCACACCTTCTTTTAGTGACAAGTCTGTCTCCATCTCTCCCATGGCTTAGATCACTCTCTGCTGGCCAATGACACACTGTAATTTAACTGCAGTGTGTGGCTCACCTTTAGGACTCTGCTGCCCCCCTGTGGGTGGGGATGTGTGTAACTCACCTTGTGTTGGGGGGTTACAGAGGGGGTGGTGGCAGTGTGTCGTGCGGCGGCCAGACGAGGGCTACAGCGCTGCACTGCGGTTCTCCTCATGATGAAGGGACTGGCCTCTCCTAGAGGGATATCAGCAAACCCTGAGAGAGACATGAGACAAATCAAACATGAGGCCGATAGTAGTAGCTCAGGTTTATTATGCTTCAATAAGAACAAAGTTATTGTTGGAATCCATGTTCCCAGGTCTCACCTCTCTGCACCAGCTCAGGAAGTCCCTCTGGCCTAAACTCCTCCTCTTCCTGTCTACTTCCTGGTTTGGGCGTGGTTGCTGTTGCTTTGATCCTCTTGGCAGTGTTCAGCAGGGCCTCCTGGGCTTTAAATGGAGTGTTGCTATTGTCACTAGCTGCTAGGACACCACAACCCCTCTTCCCCAACGACCCCTGACCCTGACCAGCAGGCACCGTGTTCTCAGAGTCTGTCTCTGCGGGACCCAACGGTATGAAGGCTTCCTGTGCCCTGGAGGCTGACCTCCTGCCTGACTTTCGCCTGGGTGTTTTATTGCTAGCATTGTTAGCCGTGTTGCTAGCGTTGTTAGCAGTGCTGCTAGTGGTCTGCGTGACAAGGCGCTCCAGGCGTGTTTCCAGCGTGTCGTTGGTCTCCTCCAGCTTGTGGACACGGACCATCAGGCTGCAGTATTTATCCATGCTCTCCTCCACCTCCCTGCTCCTCTCATCCAAGGCTTCAGTAAGCTCCTCCAGTTCAGACTCACGGCTCCTCTTATGCGCCTCCAACTCCCTGCTTCTCTCTGCTAGAGTCTTGCTGAGCTCCTGCACCTCCTCACTCCTCTCCTCTAGAGCTTTCTTCAACTCTTTAAGTTCAGCTTGCACCTCCTCAGAGCTCCTCTTCTGTACCTCATCACTGCTCTTTTCACCAGCTGGAACGACAGGGAGGTTTTACATAAAAAAATGGGTTTTACAAAATCTATATCTGTTCTTAGCAACATTTACAGAAATGATGATTAATGTGCATCGTTCCTGTCAATTAAATCTAATATGATGTTCCACAATCTGAAGTCTTTTCAGACAGTTGTGTAAAGTACTTAAGTAGTACTTTAAAGTATTTTTTAACTTACGTAGTTTTTTTGGGATATCTGTACTTTACTATTTACATTTTTGACCAATTACTGTTACTTCACTATATCCCTAAAGAAAACAATGTACTTTTACCTCCATGCATTTTCCCTGACACCCAAAAGTACAACTAGCATTTTGAAAGGCTAGCGGGACAGGAAAATGGTTAAATTCATGCACTTATCAAGAGAACACCCCTGAGTCATCCCCATTGTCTCTGGTCTGGAGGACTCAAACACAAGTGCTTAGTTTGTACAGTGCATTCGGAAAGTATTCAGACCCCTTGACTTTGTCCACATTGTTATGCTATAGCATTATTCTAAAAATGGATGAAATTGATATTTTTCCTCATCAATCCACACCACACACAATACCCCATGATGACAAAGCAAAAACAGGATTTTAAATTTTTTGCAAACATGTAAAAAAAAAAAAAAACTGAAATATCACATTCACATAAGTAATCAGACTCTTTCCTCAGTACTTTGTTGAAGCGACTACAGCCTCGAGTCTTGGGTATGTCGCTACAAAGCTTGGCACACCTGTACTTGAGGAGTTTCTCCAGTTATTTTCTGCAGATCCTCTCAAGCTCTCTCAGGTTGGATGGAGATAGTCACTGCACAGCTATTTTCAGGTCTCTCCAGAGATGTTCGATTGGGTTCAAGTCCAGGCTTTGACTGAGCCACTCAAGCACATTCAGAGACTTGTTCTGAAGCCACTCCTTTGTTGTCTTGGCTGTGTGCTTAGGGTTGTTGTCCTGTTGGAAGGTGAACCTTCACCCCAGTTGGAGGACCTGAGTGCTCTGGAGCAGGTTTTCATCAAGGATCTCTGTACTTTGCTCCGTTCAGCTTTTCCTTGATCCTGACTAGTCTCCCAGTCCCTGCCTCTGAAAACCATCCCCACAGCAGGATGTTGCCACCACCATGCTTCACCATAGGGATATAGTGCCAGGTTTCCTCCAGATGTGACGCTTGGCAACAACCTTGGTTTCATCAGACCAGAGAATCTTGTTTCTCATGGTCAGAGTCCTTTAGGTGGCAAACCTAAAGTGAGTGCTGCAGAGATGGGATAACCTTCCAGAAGGACAACAATCTCCACAGAGGAACTCTGGAGCTTTGTCAGAGTGACCATCGGCTTCTTGGTCACCTCCCTGACCAAGGTCCTTCTCCCCAGACTGCTCAGTTTGGCTGGGCGGCCAGCTCTAGGAATAGTCTTTGTGGTTCCAAACTTCTTCCATTTAAGAATGATGGAGGCCACTGTGTTCTTGTTGGTACCCTTCCCTAGATGTGCCTCAACACAATCCTGTCTCGGAGCTCTACGGACTATTCCTTTGACCTCATAACTTGTTTTTTTTCCCTCTCTGACATGCACTGTCAACTGTGGGACCTTATATAGACAGGTGTGTGCCTTTCCAAATCATGTCCTATCAATTGAATTTGCCACAGGTGGACTCCAAGTTGTAGTTGCCCAGCTACACTTGATCCCTGAATCCACTTGTTTAAACAACAAACGCCTTATTTTCACCTAACTCTCTCATTCTGAAAATTAACCACATACTGTAGAGGGAAAACATTAGTTTACAGATTAGTTAGTTAGCTCGTAAACTAGTTATCATTTCACACAGATTACCAGAGTCCAGTAACGCAAAGAGTCGTAGACCAGTTAATAACACTATAGCGAATTGGTTAGGTTATTAACGTTAGCTAGCTGGCGTTAGCTGTCTGATGTTATTAGCCTGCACATTTTTCACACCATAAACACAATCATTTGTTCACTTAAGCTGGCTAATGTTGCTCAACATTTCTCTGGCTAGCTAACGGATAACTTGATCAAGCTAGCAAGATAACGTTACTCAATACTTGTTCCACCACACTTCCTCACCCACCTCAAACTTTCCAAATGCCAGTTGTTTTTCAGTTACAGCTCATGAAGTACGCTTCTTCACCTTCTCACCCCTGGTCAGGCTTCTCACCTACCGTTACCCCTAGGTTATGGTTCAGGGGACGCGCTGCTGTTTACTGACAAACTGCCTTTCTACTCTTCGTCTTTACAAAGCTGATGCTGTAACTAGCAAATTGGTTGTCTCTTCTCTCTTCAGTCGCGTGTTGCATTCTGATGTGAACGATTGGCTGAGCCTTGGACACAGACAGTATCACTCTTTTGCTTACAACCAGTACTGATCCAAAGCCTCCCCCTAAACATTCACATCGGATCAACACAAACCATATTTTTGTATCCCTGCCAAATGCACTGTAAATGATGTCTGAGTGTGCCCCTGGCTACCCGTAAATAAAATACATTTAAAAATGGTGCCGTCTGGTTTGCAATATAAGGAATTTGAAATGATTCATACATTTACTTTCAATGCTTAAGTATATTTTAGCAATTACATTTACTTTTGATACTTAAGTATATTTAAAACCAAATACTTTTAGACTTTTACTCAAGTAGTGTTTTAGTGGGTGACTTTTACTTGAGAAATGTTCTACTAAGATATCTTTACTTTTACAAATTGGGTACTTTTTCCACCCCTTGTTTCAAATAATGTAAGTATTCATGTGGGGTTCCCCAGGGTTCAATTCTGGGGCCCCTACTGTTTTCATATATCAATGATATTTATTATTGATGGTAATGTAGTTGATAATGGTACCTGGTATCTGGCTGGCCTGTAGTTTCTGGGTCTCCAGCACAAGAGCCTCCCTCTCCTTCTCCAGCTGTTTACAGGAGTTCATCCACAGGTTAATCTTACTGAGGGCTGAGTCCCTCTCCTTAGACAGATGGGCCACTCTGGAGCTCAGCTCCGATACCTTCCAGACAGGACACAGATAAAAAAAAATATTAGTTACCATAAGAATCACTCAAAGATTTTTTTAAAAGTAATACATTTTCAAGTGGTTTTCACTCCTAATTTAATGCAATGAATTTCCAGGCCGTAAAGCAACAATGTGACAAGGGCTGTATACCTGTTTGCTGCTGTCCTGCTGTGTGATGGTAGTGCTGAGCTCCTCCATTCTGGTTCTCAGACTGCTCAGCTCTAACAGATGACCTCTGACCTCCTTCTCCGCTGCAGCCAACTGTCCCCTCAGCACCTCCTTCTCAGAGGTAACCTCCTCCAGGGATAACTAGGGAGGAGTCAGTAGTGTGTTAGAAAGAGGACATACATAGTGTGACGGACACACTGCATTGCTGAACCAGAAGACCGGCACAGTTTAACACATCTGTTTCCAACGCGTTAACCGTGGTTGAAAAGTACAAAGTACCAAGATCATTCCAGTCTCGTATGGATGAATGAAAGCCTATATTCTTAGTATTTGGGGTTATTCTACATGATATCAATAGGACTATAGAAAACGACTGACCTTGTAGCTTTCTGACTGCTGCTGTAGTTCTAGTCTCTCTGCAGACCGAGCCTGTTCTTTCTGCTCCCGCTCCGACAGTAGTGCCTGCAGCTTCTCCATCTCTTGCAGCAGGGTGTTGTTGTTCTCGCGGATGTCCCCCATCTCTCTCTGCTGTGCCTCCAGGTCCTCCTGCAGTCTCAGAGTCAGCATCTCTCTCTCCTTCTCCCGCTCGATCTTCAAAGCCTGCAGTCGATCCACCTCTTTCTTCAGCCTCTCCCCCTCAGTCTTCCATTCCCCGTTAGAGACCGCATTCTCTCCTTCTCTCCCTCCAGGCCTTCTCTGCATTTCTGCAGCTCAGAGCTCACAGAGCCAAGCTGGGCCTGTAACTCTTCCACCATTGCACTCTGTTTTTCCTCTGCCTCTCTCATCCCTTTCTCCAGTTCCTCAGTGGCAGCTCGGTTTGCTGCCTTCATCTCCTCAATCTCTGCGTTCTTCAGAGAGAGCAATTCCTCAAGCCTCCCCTTCTCATTTCTCAGGCTGTCCAGTTCGGCGGTCATCTCCTCAATCTTACTGGCCAGTTCCCTTTTCTCTTCCTCCAACTCTTCAAGTTGGGCCGTGGCCGTCTCAGCCTGAAGCACAGCCTCCTCTAGGTTTTGGTCAGCGTCTTCCCTCTCCCTCTCCTGTTTGTCTAGCTGGTCCTGAAGAGCATCTGCTTTCCTCTGGGCAGCCTTCAGCAGTTCGCTCATGTGTTTTTTCTTTCTCTCGTCTGACTCTATGCGGACCCGGAGCTTCTCGATGCCCGACCTCATTTGGGCCACCTCCTCCTGGGTTGAGTTGAGGCGTGAGGCTATCTCTCCTTTCTCTAGCAGAGAAGACTCCAGAGACTGGGCTAGTCTAGATATCTCCCCTTCCAGAGACTGGATCTTAGAGGCCATGGACTCAGTGTTTTTGCTCACAGAGTTCTGGTTATCTTTGAAGCTGTTCAGTTGGTTAATCAGGTTGTCCTTCTCCCCGCTCTGCAGGGTGATGGTCTTCTCTAGCGCCTGACACTGCAGCACCAGCTGACCGCTCTCCATCTGCAGACTCTCCAGGTTAGCAGAAGTCACATCAAACTCCCTCTTCCCATTTCTGATATCTTCCTCTAAGATCTTAATAACCTCTCTAGTATCCACGTTTGTCTTCTCCAGACTCTCTGCTTTATCCCTCCACTGTGCCACTGACTGTTCCAGCTCATTCCTATCCTCGCTGCAGGACACTATCTCTTGTCTGAGTTGTCCGTTCTCTGAGGTCAGGGTGGCCAGCTGCTGGGCCAGGTCACATTTAGCTTTGCGGCTAGCCTCCATCTCCCTCTCCAGCGTGACTTTCTGCTCGGTCAGGCACTCCAAATCAGCCTCCATGGAGAGGATGTGTTTCTCCAGATTGGCCTTCTCAGAACGAACCCTCTTCAGTTCGCTTTCCACCTGGAAGAACTTCTCGCTCCAACCACCTTCAGGATGGAAGAATCAGATCTTCATTCATTCATATATAAAGTAAAAAGCTTTTCACTTTCTATACATTAGCCTAAAGCACAAAAATTAAACCAATTAGATGCAAACACTATTAAAATGAGGTATATTACAAAGATTAAATTAGAGGTCCAGAATTTGAGTTTCTGGTCCTTACCTTTGGCCCTCTCCAGCGTCTCTAGCATCTCCATGACATCAGAGAGCTGACATTTAGAGGTCTGCAGCGCCAGTCTCAGGGATTCTGCCTCCTCTGTCAACTCTGAGATCTGGTCACCTGATAATAATAAATACATGTTATTGTCATCATTAAAACACCCTTGAGAGTAAACATAAAACACAGGACAAAAGATTGAAAACAGCAACCCGAGGAACTTACAGTTACTGCATGAAACCAAGGTTGGTAAGACAATCACATATCACCGTTATTGAGAATATAAAACCTTGGACATAAAAGCAGCGATAAGCCAAATGAGTGCTGGTATGTGTTAGTGCAAGAAAGACAAGTACAACAGTATGGCGTTTGTTTATATTATGGAGGGGCCAACAAAGGAGAGATAGTGTTTAGTTAAAAACCAACCTAGCGTCCTTCTCTCCACTACGGCAGCGCTAATCTTCTCCGCGGCACCACACATCTCTTTCTCCATCTGTTGGACCTTCACCTCTAACCCTTCAACTTTGACCTCCAGCTCAGAGCACAGCTCCTTCCTGAAGGTCATCTCAGAGGTAGCGAGGTCAAGCTGGGAGTGGAGGGTCTGTAGCTCCTCCTCTAGCTTTCTGACCGCCTCCCTGCTCTGGGCCAACTGGTCCTGGTCACGAGAAGCTTCAGAGACTGCTGGATGTTCACTGCTGAGGGTCACATCATCATCTAGGCTTTTACTGAGCGCTTTCTGCTGCTCTACAGGGACTTTATCCATGCAGTCACTGAACTTTTCAGCCGGCTCATTGTTGCCGTCACTTCCTGTCTGTTGAGGTACCTCAGAGTTGTGGAGGTCATCTGATTGCTCAGCTGATGAGATCAATGAAATAAATCCTTGTGAACCTGAAGCATATTATATTAACATTAAGATGTGTAAATGGAAAACATAACTAGAAATTCAATGCCTTATCATATTATCATCAACAAACCTGTGGGTTTCATCTCCACGGTATCTTCTTTTAAGGGGAAGCTGACGTTGAAGAAGGAGCCTGACGTCTGTCTGGAAGTCGGTCCGTCCGCCTCTCCTGCAGAGACCTTCTGGTCTCTCTTGGTCTGAAGCTGCTCTATGAGAGACTGCTGCTGGCTTGCCTGTCATAATAATAATAATACATTTACTAAACACATTTTTACTTCCAAGGACCTATACAATACAGGCCATCGTTGTAAATAAGAATTTGACCTGCCTTGTAAAATAAACACAAAAAAATGAAATCACAAAATGACATACACAATTAGCTCTCCCACTTTATGGATTTACCTGAGTCATCAGGCTGTCATAGTGCTCTCTGAACAGGGCTAGTTCACCCTGCAGTCCGCTCAGTCTCTGCTGGAGCTCGGTTTGTTCCCTCTCAAACGTTCCGATCCGCTCTCTGGTTTCGTCCTCGCTCTGCCGGGTCGCTCTCTCAAACGCAGACTGAACAGCCTCGTAGTTCTCCGTCAGGCTCTGTAGAGTACGCTGGAGACACTCGTTCTCCTGTTTGACCACGTCTCTCTCATCCCCAGCGTTCAGACTGTGCCTCTGCAAGTCAGCCTCAAGTTGCTCCTTCTCCACAGTCAGCTGCTCCTTCTCCACAGTCAGCTGCTCCTTCTCCACAGTCAGCTGCTCCTTCTCCACAGTCAGCTGCTCCTTCTCCACAGTCAGCTGCTCCTTCTCCACAGTCAGCTGCTCCTTCTCCACAGTCAGCTGCTCCTTCTCCACAGTCAGCTGCTCCTTCTCCACAGTCAGCTGCTCCTTCTCCACAGTCAGCTGCTCCTTCTCCACAGTCAGCTGCTCCTTCTCCACAGTCAGTGAGCTGCTCCTTCTCCACAGTCAGCTGCTCCTTCTCCACAGTCAGCTGCTCCTTCTCCACAGTCAGCTGCTCCTTCTCCACAGTCAGCTGCTCCTTCTCCACAGTCAGCTGCTCCTTCTCCACAGTCAGCTGCTCCTTCTCCACAGTGAGCTGCTCCTTCTCCACAGTGAGCTGCTCCTTCTCCACAGTGAGCTGCTCCTTCTCCACAGTGAGCTGCTCCTTCTCCACAGTGAGCTGCTCCTTCTCCACAGTGAGCTGCTCCTTCTCCACAGTGAGCTGCTCCTTCTCCACAGTGAGCTGCTCCTTCTCCACAGTGAGCTGCTCCTTCTCCACAGTGAGCTGCTCCTTCTCCACAGTGAGCTGCTCCTTCTCCACAGTGAGCTGCTCCTTCTCCACAGTGTGCTGCTCCTTCTCCACAGTGTGCTGCTCCTTCTCCACAGTGAGCTGCTCCTTCTCCTCAGTGAGCTGAATGATGTCCATCTCCAGTTGGCCGTGTTTTCTAACCTCCTCCTCCAGTGTCTCCATCAGCCCATCAACAGTGGTCTGGAGTGATTCCACTAAACCTGCTGTGGACAAGGCAGCCTGCATCTGCTGGCGAGTGTCTTCAAGAGTTGCTGTCACCTGGGTGACTTCACAGCTCTTTTCTGACAGCTGCTCTTTGACAGAGCCCAGCTCGGTCTCCAAGGTGGACCTTTGCGTCACGCTCTCCTCCAGTCTCCCGTTCAGAGAGGCCACAGTTCCTTTAAGCTCCTCTATCTGGGTTTCAAAGGTGTTCATGCAGGCCTCGTTGTCCTCCAGATCCATCTGAAGCATCTCCAGCTGGACCTTGATCTTGTTCATGCTGATGACCTTCTCTTTCAGGGCGTCGGTAGCTTTGTCTTGTTCAGACTCAGCCTGGTTCAACCTCTCTTTCAGACTCTTGATCTTACGGCCTTTCTCATCGACACTGTTTCTGGCAGAAGACAAATCTTCTCTCAGCTTAGACAGTTCTAGTGAGGCCCTCTCCCACTTCTCCTTAGCCTCTGCTCCCTCCTGGCTTTTACTCTCCAGCTGGCTCTTTACAATCTCAAGCTGCTCCTTCAGGCCTCTTTGTTTCTGGAGGTAAGTCTCCAGCTCTGTGACATGGATCTCAGCTTCCTTGTGGAGTCTCTCTGAGAGCTCTTTGACTTGCATCTCCTGAGAAGAGATTAGGTTTGTTTTCTCCACTAGGCTGCTCTCCAGGTTGGAGTTGAGCTCCACGGCAGCCGAGTGAGTCTTCTGCAGAGCTTCCAGGGAGTTATTCAGGTCAGAAGACAGCTGGGCGGAAGCAGCATTACTCTCAGTGAGTAGGTCCTTCAATGTAGAGATCTGCTTCAGCAAACCATTCCTCTCCTCTTCCTGGGAGTCCTGAAGGCTTTGATACTTCACAGAAACCTCTTCAGCTTCCCTCTGGATTTTCTCTACTTTCTCTGCCATCTCTGCCTTTTCCCTCTCAAGATCTGAGGCCTTGGTCTCAGCTTCGTTCACCTGAGCCTCTAGTTTTTCAACCACGTCTCTCAGTATGTGCAGCTCTGATTCAGTCTGGGTCAGGGTCTCGGTCATGTTCTGCAGAGCGCTTATGGACTCCTGTGCAGCAGCCGTCAGAGTATCACAGTGCTCCTGTAGAGAGCCAACAGTCTTCGCCTGCTCTGAGAGGCTATTGACTTCACCCTGAAGACTTTCCCCCCTCTTTTCTGCCTCAGAAAGCTTCTCCACAAGATCCTCTTTAGTATTGACAATGTTGTCATACTTGGCCTGCAGTTTAAGAGCCAAACTTTTCTGGATCTTCAGGTTGGACTCCAGTGAAGACACCTGGTCCTGGAGGAACAGCAGCTCCTGCTGAATCTTAACCAGACTCAGTTTGGCGTGCTCAACCTCGTCTGCCTTCGATGCTACGCTTTCCTCACACTCCTTCAGGAGGGAGGTCTTCTCCTGGGTAAATCTGGCCAGTTGTTCCTCCTGTAGGGCTATGGTCTGAGCCAGACTCTCCCTGAGCTGGGCTACATCGCTCTGGCCTAACTCCACCAGAGCATCTTTGGACCGGGCCAGGTCGCAGGCCGCCTGATACTGCTCCTGGAGCTCAGTGTGAAACATTTCGGCCCGCTCCGCCCTGCCAGTCTCCACCTGCAGCCTGGACCCCAGATCCTTCACTTGTCCCTCAAGCTGGGTCATCTGCAACCCAACGTTTTCCAGGTTTTTTAAGTGTTTCTGGTCAGACTCCTCCAGCTGTTTCTGGAGCTCTTCGTACATGCGGCCCTTCTCCTCCAGGTCGGTACACTTGTTGAGGAGTTCTCCTTTCAGGGAGTCGATCTGCCCTGATAGACGAGCCTTCTCAGCCTCCAGAGTTTTCAGCTGCTCCTGTAGACCTATTTTATCGTCATTCAACGAGCCCAGACTCTTCTCCAGCTCAGTGATTTTGTCGACTAAGCCTTGCTGCACAGCCTCAGTCTCGTTAACGAGCGTCTCCTTCTCAGTTTTCCATCCCTGAAGTGTCTCGTTCTCTTTCTTCAGCTGCACAAACTCGCCCTGAGTGGTGGTCAGGGTTGTCTTCAGTTCCTGGATCTCCTTCTCCAGAGCGCTGTGTTTGTTTGTGATCTGTTCCACTTCCTGTTTTTGGGTATTCAGCTCACTCTGAGTCTTGTCATTCTTGGTCTCTGCGTCTGTGAGCGTTTTCTTTAGGTTCTCTAGATCTTGGGCTGACGATCTGGTCTGGCTTTCCAGTTTAGTGACAAGTCCTTTCAGCTCTTCGGACTGGGCTTCATTTTTGGCTGTTGAACAACAGACACACAGAAACCACATGTAATGCGGGGAAGCCAAAACCAGAGATATGACATGACAAGGCATGGAATGAAAATGAGCTCATTCCCCATCAAACAGGATTTAAAACATTACTTTTACATTGCTAGATCATAATAGATAGGTTTGGAAACCACGCACAAAGTCTCACTTAAACAAGAGATTTTATATCAATGAGTACCTGGACAAATAAAGGTTAAACAAAACAAACAACCTACCTCTGAAGTCATCCAGCATGCTCTGGGTGCGTTTGAGGTTCTGCTCGGCACTCTTCCTCTCCTCCTCCAGCTGAGAGAGCCTCTTGCTACCCTGGTCCAGCTGGGCGCTCACAGTGTTCTTCTCTCTCTGCAGCTCCTGGACAAGTTAAACACACAACAATCAGATTACTTCTGGTTCCAAGATGGAGGACATCCAATGTCCTTAAAGACCACCAAGACTAGGGGTGAAACATTGTGTGCGTATATTAAAACAGTAGTTTTTTGGTGTGTGTGGTTTCATTGTGTTTAAAAATAATAACAATTTAGTCCAGCACATTTTTCCACAAATGAACACATTACAGAAGAATACATAACAGGTTTAAAAGAGAAATTCCATGAATCATGGCCCACCTCAAATTTCTTCCTGAGGTCCTGCTCCTTGTTTTGGCTGGCCTGTTGGCTCTGTTCTGACCTCAGCAGCTTCTGTTTCTGCTCCTCCTGGTCTCTCTCCAGCTGGCTCCTCTGGCATGACACCTGGCAGAGGGCAGTGACATACTTGGTAACAGGAAGTGAACTTTGAGTGGTTGTCAGTGACATGTAGAAATGAATAACTCCAGCCCATAATCACAATGTATTACATTACCTTGTCCATCTCAGCCTGCAGGATGTTGTGGTCTTTCTTGGCTTGCTGTATCTCCTGGTTCAGCTTGGTCTTGGTCTGGTTAAACTGCTGCTCTAGGGAGTGGTGGCTGCTCTGAAGGTGGGACAGCTCCTACACACACACACAAGAAAATATACATTTATACACCTCCCTTCAGCAACAGCTGTTCCACACAAAAAAAACAATACATGGGTAACAGAGATTGAAGTTGCCACAGGTGGATTCCCAGTATTAATTTCAACTACAGAGTCTGAAAGAACAGAGGACAAAGCGAGCAAACCTTCTGGCTCTCCTTCTCCTGGTCTTTGACCTTCTGTTCCAGAGCTCGTCTGCAGCTCTCAGCGTTGTGCCTCTGGCAGGACATCTCCTCAGAGACCTGTTTCAATTTCTGCTCCATTGACACACACTGGGAGGAGGCACAGTAATGATTCATACATTTTCTTATGTTCAAAACAGTCCTCAGAAACCCAACAGGAATGCATTAGCAAATTATTGTAGTTTTTGAATACGCCATATATCCCCTACCTTGGCGATAGCTTGTTCGTGCTGAGTGGTAGCCTTGCTTAGTTCATCTCTGCTCTTGCCCAGGGTCTTGTCTCTGTCGGTCAGGTCTCTCCTAGCCTGGTCCAGCTGGCCCTGGAGCTCCTGGAGCCTGCCGCTCTGCATCCTCGCGTCCTTCTCCTGTGACTGCAGATGCTGCTCCAGCTCAGACACTTTACCCCTCAGCTCTGACAGGACATTAAAAAACAGGACCAAACATTGAAAAACCACCGGAATTTCCCAAGTCAGAACATTTATTATTTTCCGTTACAACGCGTTCTCACACAAATGTGCCTACTGACAGGGTCTGTAAAGGATAGTATTAGTAAAGGATAGTATTAGTAAAGGATACTATTAGTATAACAGGGCGTGGCCTAAGAGATAGCATTAGTATAACAGGGCGTGGCCTAACCTTGATTCAGCATCCTCAGCTGTTCCATCTGCTGGGAGGAGCCATCAGAATCAAACTGGGATACAGATGTGCTGATTCGCTGGGTGGATTTGATTGGTGTATCCTCAGTGTTCCACATGAAGCCGCCAGCGGATGTCCCGCCCCCTGCCCGCCTAGCCAGGGGCGTTTCAATGGTGCCCTGGGACTGACAGCTCTTGTCTTGCTGTTGCCATGGGAATATGGAGGAGCCTGCTTGTTGCCGGGTGGCAATGTCCTTATGACTGACGGACGACTGGTTCAACAGCTAGAAGACGAGACAGAAGCATGCATCAGTGTGCATCGTATTAAAGTCCCTCCAGGATTTTGCAATTGCAACTCTTCTGTGTGCAAAATCAACAATTCCCTGCATATTAAGAGGGTTTGCAAATTGGACAAATCACTGCAATATCACAGCATAAAACGGTCTGCTCACAGCATTACAAAAGGAGGGATCGCAATTTTAACTTATTGCCGCACTTTAACCACATAAAATGAGTCAGCGTAGTTTTGGGACAATTGGATAAAAATCATAGTAAATTGCCATGCAAAGTTAAAGAACTGCAATATCAAAATCAAACAATTTTGCCCACAAATAACAGAAAAGCACAGTACAATCCTGGAGGGGCTGGTATTACACCATCCAGACGTGGTCAAATTTATTGGCACCCCTGCAATTTTATAAAAAAAAAAAAACATGTTTAATTGCTATTTTTACCTATAGGCACCTGCACTACAGGTGAATTAAATTACACAAATGAGAATCAGCCTCCAACCAAACTAACTATAACTTTAAAAAGTGAACTATAAACTTAAGTGAAAAATAACAGTGTCAGTTTAGATTTGTTCTTCTGGGTCCTGTGCAGTTGCAAATCAAACAATTACACCTGTAAACACCAACAGTGACTGCCATTTAAAACCATTTCAGGAGAAATAGTGAATTATGCAAGGGTGCCGATACTTTTGACCGCATCTGTATATACCATGTGTTATGCTACTTCAAAGCAACAACAACGCTTTGATTTGTATGACTAGTTTCAACAGGTATAGATGTTTTATTGTCACATACACTAGATAGGTGCAGTGAAATGTGTTGTTTTACAGGGTCAGCCATAGTAGTATGATAGGTGCAGTGAAATGTGTTGTTTTACAAGGTCGGCCATAGTAGCACGATAGGTGCAGTGTAATGTGTTGTTTTACAGGGTCAGCCATAGTAGTACAGCGCCCATGGATGAAATTAGGGTTCAGTACCTTGCTCAAAGGCACATGAAAAGACTCTGGTATTTGAAACAGGGACCTTTCAGTTCCAGAGTGTCATAGTGGATTATCATGCTAACAAAACCACTACAAATGTAGTCCCTGCACTGCATCTGACTGTGTGGTTGTGCTACTGAGCATTTCAACTCACTTTGACCTGTTTGATTTTCAGTTCGGATTCCAGTCTCTTCCTCTCTTCCACCTCCTGGTTGTATCTCTCCTGAAGGTCCTCCAGCCTGGAGTCTGGGAGGGAGAGAAACTGTTCACACCACAACCATGCACTTAAAATAGACAGATGATAGTTATGGAGGCGGCTACCAGGGTCCGGGTCAATTTCCTTTAAATTCCAGTCCATTCGGGAAGTACACTGAAATTCCCTCCAATTGTTTTTGATTAGTAGTATTTGGAATTGAAATCAAATGTATTTATAAAGCAGTTTTTACAGCAGCCAAATCAGAATTTGGTTTACTTTCTGTGACACATTTTTACCAGGTAAGTTGACTGAGAACACATTCTCATTTACAGCAACGATCTGGGAATTAGTTACAGGGGAGAGGAGGGGGTGAATGAGCCAATTGCACAGAATATAAGTGGGCCATATTGTGGTACTCTACCATGCTGTCTGTAGCTGGGAGTAGCAGCAGGAGTGGCAAAGGTCTTCTGAGGAGTGCTGTAGGACTGTAGATCAGAGGAATGGGAGGGCTGAGAACGGTCCTTTTCATTCTTATATCTGTAGAGGAATACAGTGTTATTATTACCATGTTGTAACCATCCTATTCCTAGGCTAGCTAAGCATCTCCAGTATGTGCACAAAGCCAACGGATTTCTCGTACAGCCCTAGTGTACAGTAGTACTGAGCAAGCGACTCACTTCTTGAGTTCCTGCTCTAGTCGTTCTATGGTCTTCTTGCTGGTGCTGAGCTGACCCTCCAGGTTGCTGACCTGTTGCACTTTGACCCCCAGGTCGTGGGTCGCCTTCTGACGGGCCTTCTCCACGGCGTCACATGACTCTACTAAGGCCTGGTTCTCCCTCTTAATGGCAGACGCCTCGCTCTTCTCACTGTCAACCTGGAGAACACACAACTTTGAATGTCTAACACACAAACCGAATGTAAAAACAGAAATTCCCCTAGGATAAAGTATTGTTAATGTTTTGGAATTCAACACCATAACTTAAGTCACCAACCTTTTGTTTCTGTTTTTGTAGCGCAGCCTCCAGTGAGTCGAGCTGGAATTGTTTCTGATTCCTCTCCTTCTTCAGCTTGTCCAGCTGTGCCTCAATCTCTTGTATCTTCTGCAGGGCTTTACCTGAAAGACCATCTTTCCACTCCTCCACTACCCAGCTCATACTGCTTCAATATCTGTAGCTAGCTACGTCAAGCCTCAACCGGCATATCCTGGGAGGGGAGAAGTACCACCAAAACTAACGTTAGCTAGCTAAGCATATTTGAATGGAGGCAGTGCTAGTGAAATTGCACTAAATAGTACACCAGATTCATGTTTTATATTGAATTTCACAATTCAGATATTTGATTTTATTGATGTAAAAAAATACAAATACAATATCCAAATGTAAAAGTGCATATAAAATTAGTCACATTTATAGGGTTACTAGTGACAAAGATTATCTGACAGGTTTGACTCAGTAAATAGTGTTTGGTCGTCACAGTTTACACACACATGTATAACTAACTATTAGCAAGTTTATTCCATTCGGTCCTGGGACGAATGAGAGCAAGTTTTTCAATAATTTTTATCAAAATGTATCGCATACTTTCATTAGTGGAGAATCATGAACTATCAAAAACTAAAATAAATCTCAAACTCTCTGCTACTTACTCGTTTTGAATCATATGTCTTATGGTTATAAATGAGGCATAATTCTACTGCCTTTTATCAAATATATTATTTCTCTGCGTTTATGCACTTTAGCTTAGATAGCTAACGCTTGCTAATCAAACTACCGTTAGCCTAATTTAGCGCTAGCTAGACCGCTTTTCATATCGAATGTAAACAACGTAAAAGTCACAGCGGACGAACAGAGAGTAGTTTTTGCAACTACCAAAACTGTTCAAAACAAATATTGGGTCCTATTTAACTATCTGCTTTTACCAACCTGTTGCAAAAAAAAAAAGTTGTAGGTAGAAATCTGAACTCACCTAAAAGCGGTGATTCTTGTTCTTGAGATTTCGCTCCGAAAGACAAAGTGCTGCTGAGAATTCAAAATCTCCAGTAATCTCCGATGTGGCGTTTGATTGGATGATTATAGTGACTTTGTCAGAAACTCACCATTGATTGGACGCTTGAATTTGAACAAAGTCCCCGCCCCCAGAATATTGCGGTAGTTTATTTGTCACGTGACTAACCAAGGCACTGAAGGGTTGGTCGGAGGGAGGGATCAGTCTTCAAACTCCTGTATTGTATTGGTTTGTAGTTACTCATTCTCATCTGGTAAATTGTTGTAACGTCTCCTAAACTCAGTTTATGCACATTACAACTACTATGGTTTGCATTGTTTTAATTGATAGGAATTTGCATCCAGTTGTTTCATTATAGCTAATGCCGTATTCACTCGGAACTAAGAAACTCGAACCGGCACGTGTATAATAACTACAACCAGTTAACAAGTAGAACATTTCAGAGTTTCCTAGTTCCGAATAGCAGGTGAACGTGGCTTTAATATCAAATTAAATTCAAATGGCTTTATTGACATGGGAAACATGTTTACATTGCCAAACCAACTGAAATAGATAATAAACATCCCCCTTTCCCATTGTCTTTTTTGCCTCAGTGGATCGACTAAATTGTTTTGCCCAAATTCCAAAAAGCATTTGCAATTGGCATGTATTTGGCTAATGTAGTTAGGCCCTAAAGTTTAGGCATAGGTGACGCACTAACATCAGATAAAAAAGAATGAAAGAAAAACCTAATGTAGCCTATTGATATGAATTGCACAAAAACTATAGTTTTAGGTATTTTTAATGCATTGTTTTCTCTATTCATACCGCATCACACACACAAACACTTTATGGGTCACAGTACCACTTTCTGTTGGTAAACATAAAGCAGAAACGGATTATTTCAAAACGTTGCGGTCTTGAATGGTACATTTAATTTGCGTGCCAAAAGCCGCAACAGAAGATGCAATAAACACATATTTTGCATTGCTAAATTGCTAAACTAGAAAATAAAATACCACCCATTGTGTGTTTTTCTGTGACATTAGAGAGCTGTCAATGTGAGCAGTATATTTTACAGTTTAAAAAACTGCTGAGAAGGGCGGTTTCAGGTAAACGGAAGTAGAAACGGTAGATTAGTTGACCTAAACATGGCGCCTTTGCTGGATCACAAAATTGGCGACGCTATGTTATCTTCTTCTTTACCTTGGCGATCAAAATCGAGTCTCTTGACATGTTCACTCGTTTTGCTTATTTACCTGACGTCGCATCCATCCTCGGCCAAACCGAGCAGCCTCAAAGAGATCACGGACGGAAACTGGGAAGACATCTTGGCAGGGGAATGGATGATTGAATTGTAAGTCCATCTAGCTAGGTAGCAAGCATGGTAAAACTAACTGCTTAGTTAGGCTGGCAATTACATTCAGCTAACGTTACTTTGCAATAGGTCGTTCTCTAGTCTCGAATCGGCACTTGTTGATTACCACGCCACACCTGGCTATAGTTTCTTATCTTAGATAGCTTGCTAACGTTACATTGTTTCATAGGTTTGCAACTAACAATCTAAAAATCAACGCTTTCAGATTAATCTCAAACGATGTGACAGACCATGGCATGGTGGAGTTGGATAGATAGAGCTAGGCTGCTGGACTACTGAGTGTTTTTGTTAGGTAGCTAATGTTATTTGCATGGTGTAGTGAAGACATGTTGACCTGTCACTCATAACATGCTGCCATTGAATTCTTGGATAGCCGTGTCAGATATTGCTGTTGTTGAAAAACGGTATCTAACGTTTAATGTTATTGTCATGCCAATGTTTGGCCCCACCTCACTTGTCCCCGGCAGTTTTGCCCCGTGGTGTCCGGCGTGCCAACAGCTCCAGCCGGTGTGGAATGAGTTTGCCGACTGGGGTGAGGACATGGGCGTCAACATAGCGAAGGTGGACGTTACTGAACAGCCTGGTACGTGATGTATATCTCCCTGGCTTCCTGACTGCCTATGAATAATTCCCCTTCTCACGTTTCGTGAAGTTTCCCATGGTACAGATCATCCTAGCTTCTCCAAACCTTAACCTTTAGTGGGTAAAATGCTAAACAGACCAAAGATCACTGTCTCTTGGGCCAGCTGCACCCTACTGCTTTCAGAGGAATGAGAAGGGGAGAGGTCCACTATGTTTTGTAGTTGAGACTACGCATGTAATCTGATCCAGCTATAGCCCACTATTACCATTTGATATAATTTGTTAGGTCTATCGTGTTTTTGTAGACCCTTTGTATAATATCAGTCAAGAACAAGATGATGTTGGACTCATTCAGAGAGATATTTAGTCATATTCACTAACATTCTGCTCTCTCCCCCCCCCACCCACGCCTTAGGTTTGAGTGGGCGATTCATCATCACTTCACTTCCGACCATCTACCAGTAAGTTATCTCTCTAGTGCCTCAAGCAATTGTCTCACATCCTGTTCCTCTCACAGACGCAGGCCAACAAAACTCAACCACCACCCATCATCCCATCATAGACTAATCAGGAAATGTGATAATCTTACAACCACATTTTAACCAGTAACCCTCACTGTAATGTGAGATGCTGTTATATACTTTAGCTTCAGACTTTGTCAGGAAGAGGAAGTGTCTTTCTAGCATGTTCTTTTTGTTGTTGTTGCTACTGTTATGATTCTAGACTCAGTTTAGACACTAGCCTTATATGTTGCTATAAAACGTTGTCTGTCAATGGTAGAAGAACTGTAAATATATGACCCTATTATTGCTTAGTGGCACAATGGGCAAATAATCTAACTGTTGCTTTGTTGTGTGTAATGCCACAATATTGGCTTCTTAATTTGGCTTTAATTGTGATAGATCTCTATGATGACACCGTGTGTGTGTGTGTGTGTGTGTGTGTGTGTGTGTGTGTGTGTGTGTGTGTGTGTGTGTGTGTGTGTGTGTGTGTGTGTGTGTGTGTGTGTGTGTGTGTGTGTGTGTGTGTGTCAGCTGTAAGGATGGTGTGTTCAGGAGGTACCAGGGGGCTCGCACCAAAGATGACTTGCTAAGCTTTATTGATGAGAAGAAGTGGCAGGGCATTGAGCCCGTGTCTTCCTGGTTTGGACCATCTTCCTTCATGTGAGTGGATTCATAATTGATTGATTGATTGAGTGAGTGATTGATGTGAGTCTCCTCTCAATACGGGGCCTTAATGTGTGAAACTGGAGGGGGAAAAAATACTGAAATGTAATGCATGAAAAGGTCCTTTTGAAGGAAAGATGTTTATTTACCCTTCTGTCTAAAAGGATTGTTGAGAAATTATGAATTGAAGTTGGGATATTTGTGACATTTTACCCTCAGCCAGGCCTCTTAAGATATATATATAAGATATATATATATATCTCTATCTATGTATATATGTGTGTGTTTTTTATGCGTGGCCCTACAAAAGGGGCCTGTGGATCACCAGTTAACCGTCCCTGCTTTACAACATGTAGTGACTTGAGTCTGAATGTAGCCAGTATGTTTTAAAGAAGTAGATAACAGTGAATAAATAGCTGCAGTCCACTTCCATGTGTAGTCGTCTCTAAAACCACAACCTGTTTTTACTCCTAACCAAGCACATTCTTCTTATCACACCGAACTGCAAACATCACTGAAGCTGGAGATTCCCATCTCCCTCACTAGCTTTAAGAACCAAATCAAGTCAAATGTATTTATATAGCCCTTCGTACATCAGCTGATATCTCAAAGTGCTGTACAGAAACCCAGCTGTATTATTGACTGTATGTTTTGTTTATTCCATGTGTAACTCTGTGTTGTTGTATGTGTCGAACTGCTATGCTTTATCTTGGCCAGGTCGCAGTTGCAAATGAGAACTTGTTCTCAACTAGCTTACCTGGTTAAATAAAGGTGAAATTAAAAATAAATGAAAACATATCCAAATGCTATGCTTGAGGACAACAGGACATATCCAAACACTACACTTCAGGACAACAGGACATATCCAAACACTACACTTCAGGACAACAGGACATATCCAAACACTACACTTCAGGACAACAGGACATATCCAAACACTACACTTCAGGACAACAGGACATATCCAAACACTACACTTCAGGACAACAGGACATATCCAAACACTACACTTCAGGACAACAGGACATATCCAAACACTACACTTCAGGACAACAGGACATATCCAAACACTACACTTCAGGACAACAGGACATATCCAAACACTACACTTCAGGACATATCCAAACACTACACTTCAGGACATATCCAAACACTACACTTCAGGACATATCCAAACGCTACACTTCAGGACAACAGGACATATCCAAACGCTACACTTCAGGACAACAGGACATATCCAAACGCTACACTTCAGGACATATCCAAACGCTACACTTCAGGACATATCCAAACGCTACACTTCAGGACATATCCAAACGCTACACTTCAGGGCATATCCAAATGCTACACTTCAGGACATATCCAAACGCTACACTTCAGGACAACAGGACATATCCAAACGCTACACTAGTTACTCAGCCTCTTAGTTTTGTGTTTAAACATCCAAGAAACACACCCAAGTCTGTATACCCCAAATGGCACCCTATTCCCTGCATAGTGCAATACTTTTCATCAGAGCCCTAGTCAAAAGTAGGAATATAAGGAATAGGGTGCCTGTCAGCCACTCCGACACTTCAAATCACATTTTATTTGTCACATGCTCTGAATACAACAGGTGTAGACCTTATAGTGAAATGCTTACTCGCAAGCCCTTAACCAACAATGCAGTTTAAGAAAACGGATTTAAGAAAATATTTACTAAATAAAGTAACACAATAAAATAACAATAATGAGGCTATATACAGGGGTACCAGTACCAAATCAATGTGCGGAGGTACAGGTTAGAGGTCATTTGTACATGTAGCTAGGGGTAAAGTAACTGCATAGATAATACACAGCGAGTTGCAGCAGTGTAATAACAAGGGGCGGGGGCAATAGTCCGGGTGGCGACTTGATCAGTTGTTCAGCAGTCTTATGGTTTGGGGGTAGAAGTTGTTAAGGAGTCTTTTAGACCTAGACTTGGTGCTCCGGTACCGCTTTCCGTGCGGTAGTAGAGTGAAGTCTACGACTTGGGTGACCTGAGTCTTTGGCAATTTTTTGGGGCCTTCCTCTGACACTGCCTAGTATTTGGGGCCTGGATGGCAGGATGCTTGTTCCCAGTAATGTACTGGCCGTACGCACTACCCTCTGTAGCGCCTTACAGTCGGATGCCGAGCAGTTGCCATACCAGGCGGTGATGCAACCGGTCAGGATGCTCTCAATGGTGCAGATCTGGGGCCGACGATGACAACTTTTCATTCTCCTCAGGGGGAAAATGTGTTGTCGTACCGTCTTCACAACTTTCTTGGTGTGTTTGGACCATGATACTTTGACACTTTAACCAGGTTAGCTGGTAATTCTTAAATTATCTAAATTTAAAATGTCTAAAAGGTATTTCTCCCTTTTCTCCCCCTGAAGGATGAACACAATGTCTGCTCTCTTCAAGCTGTCAATGTTCATTCGGGTGAGTGCTGCTTTTGCCTTCGCTTTTGCCTTCACTTCTGTGAGCTGTCAGACACCAACACCAACACCACACAAACACCGGCTGCATCCCAAATGGCTCCCTATGTAGTTTGAACTTTGACCAGGGCCCGGTTTCCCGATAGCGATGGAATTTGGGCTTACAGAGTGTTGTTTTTTTAACGATGCATCTTTCCTACAACGCCAAAGATGTACCATATTTCCCATAACATCATGCAGAGCGAAGGTTCCATACGTGTGTCGTTGAGGCATGTGTTGATACTGATAGAATGGAAAGAAACGCAGTGCTGCTCTCAGATCAGGTTTCTCCATTCAAATCTCACCTTAACCTTTGCCCTCAGAACAGCCTCAATTCGTTGGGAGCATGGACACTACATGGTGTTGAAAGCGTCCAACATGCTGGCCCATGTTGACTCCAATGCTTCCCACATATGTGTCAAGTTGGCTGGATGTCCTTTGGGTGGTGGACCATTCTTGATACACACAGGAAACTGTTGAGTGTGAAAGAAAAAAAACAGCAGCTTTGCAGTTCTTGACATAAACCGGTGCGTCTGGCATCTACTACCATGCCCTGATCAGAGACACCTGCCGCCCCACCCCGTTCAAAGGCACCTGCCGCCCCACCCTGATCAGACACCTGCTGCCCCACCCCGATCAAAGACACCTGCTGCCCCACCCTGATCAAAGACACCTGCTGCCCCACCCCGATCAAAGACACCTGCTGCCACACCCCGATCAAAGACACCTGCTTCTCCACCCGGATCAGACACCTGCTGCCATACCCTGATCAGACACCTACTGCCCCACCCTGATCAGACACCTGCTTCTCCACCCTGTTCAGACACCTGCTGCCCCACCCCGTTCAAAGGCACCGGCCGCCCCACCCCGTTCAAAGGCACCTGCCGCCCCACCCCGTTCAAAGGCACCTGCCGCCCCACCCCGTTCAAAGGCACCTGCCGCCCCACCCCGTTCAAAGGCACCTGCCGCCCCACCCCGTTCAAAGACACTTACATGTTTTGTCCTGCCCATTCACCATCTAAATGAATAAACGTCTCAATTGTCTCAAGGCTTAAAAATCATTAATTAACCTGTCTCCTCCCCTTCATCTACACTGATTTGAAGTGGATTTAACAGGTGACATCAATACGGGATCAAACCTTTCACTTGGTCAGTCTATGTCACAGAAAAAACAGATGTCCTTAATGTTTTGTACACTCAGTGTATATAGTCTATATTGTAGTTACTCTATTTATCTTTTAATGCAGTCATCTCAGTTTTCATTTCAAGCATATTTTTAATCCTTCGCTTGTTTGTAAAAAATTGACAGTTGACTACTTGTTCTCTCCCCTCCAGCGTTGCCATAACTACCTGATAGAGCATTTGGCGATTCCAGTGTGGGGCTCATATGTCATCTTTGGACTGGCCACTCTCTTCTCTGGCCTAGTCCTGGGACTGGTACGTTAGTCATACTCCTTGATATTCAATCTCTGTGTGATGTGTCTTTGTTTGATTTGAATTGAACTAGGATTTGATTTATCTTACACTTTTGATTTTGATGTACTTTTTAATGTAAGGTGTCCTGAAAGGCTTCCGGTCACATAAAGTGTTGTTATTATTTAGTATTATGTGCGTGCCCTCACATAGTGGACCACCAAGACACATGTAAACAATGGAGCAAATGCATCTCATTTTGTATTTTGTTGGAAAAATGACAGGCTGTGGAAGTTACTGGAGGCAAAGAAATAGAGAGATCCCAATATTTTACAGTAACATCTGCTCTCCTCACCAACTGAGACAACTTCTCTTGTGCCTTCTCTTCCAGATACTGGTGTTCATTGCAGATTTTGTCTTCCCATCGCGACGATTTAACTCCCCAAACTACTACCAGAGTGAGTATGAGATGACAGAGAATCCACGTCCATGCAAATGTAACTTTGTGAAATGTGCTGTGTAGCACTGTGTTATGTAGCACTGTGTTATGTAGCACTGTGTTGTGTAGCACTGTGTTGTGTAGCACTGTGTTGTGTAGCACTGTGTTGTGTGCTGTGTAGCACTGTGTTGTGTGCTGTGTAGCACTGTGCACTGTGTTGTGTAGCACTGTGTTGTGTAGCACTGTGTTGTGTAGCACTGTGTTGTGTGCTGTGTAGCACTGTGTTGTGTGCTGTGTAGCACTGTGTTGTGTGCTGTGTAGCACTGTGTTGTGTGCTGTGTAGCACTGTGTTGTGTGCTGTGTAGCACTGTGTTGTGTGCTGTGTAGCGCTGTGTAGCGCTGTGTAGCGCTGTGTAGCGCTGTGCTGTGTAGCACTGTGTTGTGTAGCACTGTGTTGTGTAGCACTGTGTTGTGTAGCACTGTGTTATGTGCTGTGTAGCACTGTGTTGTGTAGCACTGTGTTATGTAGCACTGTGTTATGTGCTGTGTAGCACTGTGTTGTGTAGCACTGTGTTGTGTAGCACTGTGTTATTATTTTTTTTTTTTCACCTTTATTTAACCAGGTAGGCTAGTTGAGAACAGGTTCTCATTTGCAACTGCGACCTGGCCAAGATAAAGCATAGCAGTGTGAATAGACAACACAGAGTTACACATGGAGTAAACAATTAACAAGTCAATAACACAGAGAAAAAAAGGGGAGTCTATATACAATGTGTGCAAAATTCATGAGGAGGTAGGCGAATAATTACAATATTGCAGATTAACACTGGAGTGATAAATGATCAGATGATCATGTACAGGTAGAGATATTGGTGTGCAAAAGAGCAGAAAAGTAAATAAATAACTGTGGGGATGAGGTAGGTGAAAATGGGTGTGCTATTTACCAATAGATTATGTACAGCTGCAGCGATCGGTTAGCTGCTCAGCTAGCTGATGTTTGAAGTTGGTGAGGGAGATAAAAGTCTCCAACTTCAGCGATTTTTGCAATTCGTTCCAGTCACAGGCAGCAGAGTACTGGAACGAAAGGCGGCCGAATGAGGTGTTGGCTTTAGGAATGATCAATGAGATACACCTGCTGGAGCGCGTGCTACGGATGGGTGTTGCCATCGTGACCAGTGAGCTGAGATAAGGCGGAGCTTTGCCTAGCATGGCCTTGTAGATGACCTGAAGCCAGTGGGTCTGGCGACGAATATGTAGCGAGGGCCAGCCGACTAGAGCATACAAGTCGCAGTGGTGGGTAGTATAAGGTGCTTTAGTGACAAAACGGATGGCACTGTGATAAACTGCATCCAGTTTGCTGAGTAGAGTGTTGGAAGCAATTTTGTAGATGACGTCGAGGATCGGTAGGATAGACAGTTTTACTAGGGTAAGCTTGGCAGCGTGAGTGAAGGAGGCTTTGTTGCGGAATATAAAGCCGATTCTTGATTTGATTTTCGATTGGAGATGTTTGATATGGGTCTGGAAGGGTGCAGCATGTAATATAATGACTTTGTTATTGTCCTGTTATTCATATAGTCTTTATTGTCCTGCTATTCATGTAGTCTTTATTGTCCTGTTATTCTTATTGTCCTGCTATTCATGTGGTCTTTATTGTCCTGTTATTCTTATTGTCCTGTTATTCTTATTGTCCTGTTATTCTTATTGTCTTTATTGTCCTGTTATTCTTATTGTCCTGTTATTCTTATTGTCCTGTTATTCTTATTGTCCTGTTATTCTTATTGTCCTGTTATTCTTATTGTCCTGTTATTCATGTAGTCTTTATTGTCCTGTTATTCTTATTGTCCTGTTATTATTATTGTCCTGTTATTCTTATTGTCCTGTTATTCATGTAGTCTTTATTGTCCTGTTATTCATGTAGTCTTTATTGTCCTGTTATTCATGTAGTCTTTATTGTCCTGTTATTCATGTAGTCTTTATTGTCCTGTTATTCATGTAGTCTTTATTGTCCTGTTATTCATGTAGTCTTTATTGTCCTGTTATTCATGTAGTCTTTATTGTCCTGTTATTCATGTAGTCTTTATTGTCCTGTTATTCATGTGGTCTTTATTGTCCTGTTATTCTTGTGGTCTTTATTGTCCTGTTATTCTTATTGTCCTGTTATTCTTGTGGTCTTTATTGTCCTGTTATTCATATAGTTTTTATTGTCCTGCTATTCTTGTGGTCTTTATTGTCCTGTTATTCATATTGTCCTGTTATTCATATAGTCTTTATTGTCCTGTTATTCTTATTGTCCTGTTATTCATATAGTCTTTATTGTCCTGTTATTCATATTGTCCTGTTATTCATATAGTCTTTATTGTCCTGTTATTCTTATTGTCCTGTTATTCTTATTGTCCTGTTATTCTTATAGTCTTTATTGTCCTGTTATTCTTATTGTCCTGTTATTCTTATTGTCCTGTTATTCATATAGTTTTTATTGTCCTGTTATTCATATAGTCTTTATTGTCCTGTTATTCATATAGTCTTTATTGTCCTGTTATTCATATAGTCTTTATTGTCCTGTTATTCTTATTGTCCTGTTATTCTTGTGGTCTTTATTGTCCTGTTATTCTTATTGTCCTGTTATTCATATAGTTTTTATTGTCCTGCTATTCTTGTGGTCTTTATTGTCCTGTTATTCTTGTAGTCTTTATTGTCCTGTTATTCATATTGTCCTGTTATTCATATAGTCTTTATTGTCCTGTTATTCTTATTGTCCTGTTATTCTTATTGTCCTGTTATTCATATAGTCTTTATTGTCCTGTTATTCTTGTGGTCTTTATTGTCCTGTTATTCTTATTGTCCTGTTATTCATATAGTTTTTATATTGTCCTGTTATTCTTGTGGTCTTTATTGTCCTGTTATTCTTGTAGTCTTCATTGTCCTGTTATTCATATTGTCCTGTTATTCATGTAGTCTTTATTGTCCTGTTATTCATATAGTCTTTATTGTCCTGTTATTCTTGTGGTCTTTATTGTCCTGTTATTCTTGTCTTTATTGTCCTGTCTTTATTGTCCTGTTATTCTTATTGTCCTGTTATTCATGTAGTCTTTAGTCCTGTTATTCATGTCTTTATTGTCTGTTATTCATTATTGTCCTGTTATTCATGTAGTCTTTATTGTCCTGTTATTCATATAGTCTTTATTGTCCTGTTATTCTTGTGGTCTTTATTGTCCTGTTATTCTTATTGTCCTGTTATTCTTGTGGTCTTTATTGTCCTGTTATTCATGTATTGTCCTTATTGTCCTGTTATTCATGTCCTGTTATTCAGTCTTTATTGTCCTGTTATTCATGTAGTCTTTATTGTCCTGTTATTCATGTAGTCTTTATTGTCCTGTTATTCTTGTAGTCTTTATTGTCCTGTTATTCATATAGTCCTGTTATTGTCCTGTTATTCTTGTGGTCTTTATTGTCCTGTTATTCTTATTGTCCTGTTATTCTTGTAGTCTTTATAGTTTTATTCATTGTCCTGTTATTCTTGTGTCCTGTTATTCTTTATTGTCCTGTTATTCTTGTAGTCTTTATTGTCCTTTATTGTTATTCATATTGTCCTTTATTCCTGTTATGTTATTCATATTGTCCTGTTATTCATGTAGTCTTTATTGTCCTGTTATTCATATAGTCTTTATTGTCCTGTTATTCTTGTGGTCTTTATTGTCCTGTTATTCATATTGTCCCTGTTATTCATATAGTCTTTATTCTGTTATTCATATAGTCTTTATTGTCCTGTTATTCTTGTAGTCTTTATTGTCTTTATTCATATAGTCCTGTTATTCATGTAGTCTTTATTGTCCTGTTATTCATATAGTCTTTATTGTCCTGTTATTCTTGTGGTCTTTATTGTCCTGTTATTCTTGTGGTCTTTATTGTCCTGTTATTCTTATTGACCTGTTATTCATATAGTCTTTATTGTCCTGTTATTCTTATTGTCCTGTTATTCATTGTCCTGTTATTCATGTCTTTATTGTCTGTTATTCATACATTGTCCTGTTATCTTTATTGTCCTGTTATTCATATAGTCTTTATTGTCTTATTCTTATTGTCCTGTTGTTCATATAGTCTTTATTGTCCTGTTATTCATATTGTATTCATGTCTTTATTCATGTAGTCTTTATTGTCCTGTTATTCATATAGTCTTTATTGTCCTGTTATTCTTGTAGTCTTTATTGTCCTGTTATTCATATAGTCTTTATTGTCCTGTTATTCTTGTGTCCTGTCTTTATTGTCCTGTTATTCTTGTCCTGTTATTCATGTCTTTATTGTCCTGTTATTCTTATTGTCCTGTTATTCATAGTCTTTAGTCCTTTATTCTTATTGTCCTGTTATTCTTATTGTCCTGTTATTCATGTAGTCTTTATTGTCCTGTTATTCTTGTCCTGTTATTCATGTAGTCTTTATTGTCCTGTTATTCATATAGTCTGTTATTCTTGTCCTTTATTGTCCTGTTATTCTTGTGGTCTTTATTGTCCTGTTATTCTTGTGTCCTGTCTTTATTGTCCTGTTATTCTTGTGGTCTTTATTGTCCTGTTATTCATATAGTCTTCTATTATTCATGTCCTGTTATTCTTATTGTCCTGTTATTCATGTAGTCTTTATTGTCCTGTTATTCTTGTGGTCTTTATTGTCCTGTTATTCTTGTCTTTATTGTCCTGTTATTCATATAGTCTTTATTCTTTATTCTTATTGTCCTGTTATTCATATAGTCTTTATTGTCCTGTTATTCCTGTTATATAGTCTTTATTGTCCTGTTATTCTTGTCTTTATTGTCCTGTTATTCTTGTCTTTATTGTCTGTTATTCTTAGTCTTTATTGTCCTGTTAGTCATAGTCTTTATTGTCCTGTTATTCATAGTCTTTATTGTCCTGTTAGTCATATAGTCTCTATTCTCCCATTCCAGAGAAACAGACAATGGAACAAGCCAGGCTGATTCAGCAGCTGGAGGAGGAGCAGGAGGCGGACGGAGAAGAGGATGATGAGGACGATGAAGATGGAGAACAGGACGATGTCTGGAGGAGGAGGAGATTCTTGCGTCTCCCGAGGGGTTATTCGTCCAGAGGAGGTGCTGCGAAAAGGGTGGTGGGCAACCGTGAGGACCAGGATGAGGACTCCTAGATGCTTGGAGGGATGGAACTGAAGATGCCCCTTCAAACAGCGAGGAAGGGGAGGGGGCCTAAGCTCATTTTTATAAAGTGCCTCAGAATAGGAGTACTGATCTAGGATTTTTAGATCATGATAACTAAGATGCCATGGACAGGTGGAACTGATCCCAGATCAGCACTCCCATTCTGCGGTGCTTTATGAACACGGGACCTGGTCCTGAGCAGCAGTAGAGTTTACAGCTTACAGAGCCATAGCAACACGCTGGCAAGGCCTCGGCGACGCCTTGCTTCTTCTCCCTTCAGCTTCACCAGGAGTGCCCCGTATTCTGACCGCTCTGCTCTCACCACCAGCACCCTCCCCTGGACTGGAGGTGCTACTGCATACGCCCAACACCATTATCATGTTCTTTAGGCATCAAATGAAGATAAACAGACTGGAACAGGAAGTGTTTATCCATTTCCAATATGAAATTATCCTTTTTCATTCTCCGTTGGTAAAGATTTTTACAAAAATTGTCCCTAATGAACACAAACCTGTTCATCCTGGTTCTTTTGAAACGGATCAATTGGGTGGTTCGGTGAGGTTTCAAGGAAAATTCCACCACAATTTTAGTCCATTGTTAACATAGTCCCAAAATATGTGTAACTTTCAAAATCCAGAAATCATCCCCGTGAGATGCATTTTGCCTCATATGATGCTACATTTAGCCTCATATGATGCTGCATTTTGCCTCATGATGCTGCATTTTGCCTCATATGATGCTGCATTTAGCCTCATATGATGCTGCATTTTGCCTCATATGATGCTGCATTTTGCCTCATATGATGCTGCATTTTGCCTCATATGATGCTGCATTTTGCCTCATATGATGCTGCATTTTGCCTCATATGATGCTGCATTTAGCCTCATACGATGTTACATTTTGCCTCATATGATGCTGCATTTTGCCTCATATGATACAAACTGAATCATGCGGGGATGATTGCTATATTTTGAAAGTTGCATATCTTGAAAACTTGAGTGCTGACAGGTAAAATGTTTTGTGACTTTGTCAGCAATGGACTAATGAAACAAATCCCTTCGGATCGTGTTTGGGTGGAGTTTACCTGACGGTATGGAGGGCACTAGAACAGGATCGTGTTTGGGTGGAGTTTACCTGACTGTATGGAGGGCACTAGAACAGGATCGTGTTTGAGTGGAGTTTGCCTGACGGTATGGAGAGCACTAGAACAGGATCGTGTTTGGGTGGAGTTTACCTGACGGTATGGAGGGCACTAGAACAGGATCGTGTTTGGGTGGAGTTTACCTGACGGTATGGAGGGCACTAGAACAGGATCGTGTTTACCTGACGGTGGAGGGCACTTTGTTTACCTGACGGTATGGAGGGCACTAGAACAGGATCGTGTTTACCTGACGGTATGGAGGGCACTAGAACAGGATCGTGTTTACCTGACGGTATGGAGGGCACTAGAACAGGATCGTGTTTACCTGACGGTATGGAGGGCACTAGAACAGGATCGTGTTTACCTGACGGTATGGAGGGCACTAGAACAGGATCGTGTTTACCTGACGGTATGGAGGGCACTAGAACAGGATCGTGTTTACCTGACGGTTGGAGGGCACTAGAACAGGATCTGACGGTATGGAGGGCACTAGAACAGGATCGTGTTTACCTGACGGTATGGAGGGCACTAGAACAGGATCGTGTTTACCTGACGGTGGAGGGCACTAGAACAGGATTACCTGACGGTATGGAGGGCACTAGAACAGGATCGTGTTTACCTGGAGGGCACTAGAACAGGATCGGTATGGAGGGCACTAGAACAGGATCGTGTTTACCTGACGGTATGGAGGGCACTAGAACAGGATCGTGTTTACCTGGAGGGCACTAGAACAGGATACCTGGGAGGGCACTAGAACAGGATCGTGTTTACCTACCACTGAACAGGATATGGAGGGCACTAGAACAGGATCGTGTTTACCTGACGGTATGGAGGGCACTAGAACAGGATCGTGTTTACCTGACGGTATGGAGGGCACTAGAACAGGATCGTGTTTACCTGACGGTATGGAGGGCACTAGGAACAGGATGGAGGGCACTAGAACAGGATCGTGTTTACCTGACGGTATGGAGGGCACTAGAACAGGATCGTGTTTACCTGACGGTATGGAGGGCACTAGAACAGGATCGTGTTTACCTGACGGTATGGAGGGCACTAGAACAGGATCGTGTTTACCTGACGGTATGGAGGGCACTAGAACAGGATCGTGTTTACCTGACGGTATGGAGGGCACTAGAACAGGATCGTGTTTACCTGACGGTATGGAGGGCACTAGAACAGGATCGTGTTTACCTGACGGTATGGAGGGCACTAGAACAGGATCGTGTTTACCTGACGGTATGGAGGGCACTAGAACAGGATCGTGTTTACCTGACGGTATGGAGGGCACTAGAACAGGATCGTGTTTACCTGACGGTATGGAGGGCACTAGAACAGGATCGTGTTTACCTGACGGTATGGAGGGCACTAGAACAGGATCGTGTTTACACTAGAACAGGATCGTGGATGGGGGCACTAGAACAGGATCGTGTTTACCTGACGGTATGGAGGGCACTAGAACAGGATCGTGTTTACCTGACGGTATGGAGGGCACTAGAACAGGATCGTGTTTACCTGACGGTATGGAGGGATCACCTAGAACAGGGATCGTGTTTACCACTAGAACAGGATCGTGTTTACCTGGGTATGGAGGGCACTAGAACAGGATCGTGTTTACCTGACGGTATGGAGGGCACTAGAACAGGATCGTGTTTACCTGACGGTATGGAGGGCACTAGAACAGGATCGTGTTTACCTGACGGTATGGAGGGCACTAGAACAGGATCGTGTTTACCTGACGGTATGGAGGGCACTAGAACAGGATCGTGTTTACCTGACGGTATGGAGGGCACTAGAACAGGATCGTGTTTACCTGACGGTATGGAGGGCACTAGAACAGGATCGTGTTTACCTGACGGATATGGAGGGCACTAGAACAGGATCGTGTTTACCTGACGGTATGGAGGGCACTAGAACAGGATCGTGTTTACGGTATGGAGGGCACTAGAACAGGATCGTGTTTATGGGTAGGAGGGCACTAGAACAGGATCGTGTTTACCTGACGGTATGGAGGGCACTAGAACAGGATCGTGTTTACCTGACGGTATGGAGGGCACTAGAACAGGATCGTGTTTACCTGACGGTATGGAGGGCACTAGAACAGGATCGTGTTTACCTGACGGTATGGAGGGCACTAGAACAGGATCGTGTTTACCTGACGGTATGGAGGGCACTAGAACAGGATCGTGTTTACCTGACGGTATGGAGGGCACTAGAACAGGATCGTGTTTACCTGACGGTATGGAGGGCACTAGAACAGGATCGTGTTTACCTGACGGTATGGAGGGCACTAGAACAGGATCGTGTTTACCTGACGGTATGGAGGGCACTAGAACAGGATCGTGTTTACCTGACGGTATGGAGGGCACTAGAACAGGATCGTGTTTACCTGACGGTATGGAGGGCACTAGAACAGGATCGTGTTTACCTGACGGTATGGAGGGCACTAGAACAGGATCGTGTTTACCTGACGGTATGGAGGGCACTAGAACAGGATCGTGTTTACCTGACGGTATGGAGGGCACTAGAACAGGATCGTGTTTACCTGAACAGGATCGTGTTTACCTGGAGGAGGGCACTAGAACAGGATCACTAGTGTTTACCTGACGGTATGGAGGGCACTAGAACAGGATCGTGTTTACCTGACGGTATGGAGGGCACTAGAACAGGATCGTGTTTACCTGACGGTATGGAGGGCACTAGAACAGGATCGTGTTTACCTGACGGTATGGAGGGCACTAGAACAGGATCGTGTTTACCTGACGGTATGGAGGGCACTAGAACAGGATCGTGTTTACCTGACGGTATGGAGGGCACTAGAACAGGATCGTGTTTACCTGACGGTATGGAGGGCACTAGAACAGGATCGTGTTTACCTGACGGTATGGAGGGCACTAGAACAGGATCGTGTTTACCTGACGGTATGGAGGGCACTAGAACAGGATCGTGTTTACCTGACGGTATGGAGGGGATCACCTGAGAAGGGCACTAGAACAGGATCGTGTTTACCTGACGGTATGGAGGGCACTAGAACAGGATCGTGTTTACCTGACGGTATGGAGGGCACTAGAACAGGATCGTGTTTACCTGACGGTATGGAGGGCACTAGAACAGGATCGTGTTTACCTGACGGTATGGAGGGCACTAGAACAGGATCGTGTTTACCTGACGGTATGGAGGGCACTAGAACAGGATCGTTTACCTTTACCTGACGGTATGGAGGGCACTAGAACAGGATCGTGTTTACCTGACGGTATGGAGGGCACTAGAACAGGATCGTGTTTACCTGACGGTATGGAGGGCACTAGAACAGGATCGTGTTTACCTGACGGTATGGAGGGCACTAGAACAGGATCGTGTTTACCTGACGGTATGGAGGGCACTAGAACAGGATCGTGTTTACCTGACGGTATGGAGGGCACTAGAACAGGATCGTGTTTACCTGACGGTATGGAGGGCACTAGGGATCGTGTTTACCTGGCACACTAGAACAGGATCGTGTTTACCTGACGGTATGGAGGGCACTAGAACAGGATCGTGTTTACCTGACGGTATGGAGGGCACTAGAACAGGATCGTGTTTACCTGACGGTATGGAGGGCACTAGAACAGGATCGTGTTTACCTGACGGTATGGAGGGCACTAGAACAGGATCGTGTTTACCTGACACTAGGGATATGGAGGAGGCACTAGAACAGGATCGTGTTTACCTGACGGTATGGAGGGCACTAGAACAGGATCGTGTTTACCTGACGGATATGGAGGGCACTAGAACAGGATCGTGTTTACCTGACGGTATGGAGGGCACTAGAACAGGATCGTGTTTACCTGACGGTATGGAGGGCACTAGAACAGGATCGTGTTTACCTGACGGTATGGAGGGCACTAGAACAGGATCGTGTTTACCTGACGGTATGGAGGGCACTAGAACAGGATCGTGTTTACCTGACGGTATGGAGGGCACTAGAACAGGATCGTGTTTACCTGACGGTATGGAGGGCACTAGAACAGGATCGTGTTTACCTGACGGTATGGAGGGCACTAGAACAGGATCGTGTTTACCTGACGGTATGGAGGGCACTAGAACAGGATCGTGTTTACCTGACGGTATGGAGGGCACTAGAACAGGATCGTGTTTACCTGACGGTATGGAGGGCACTAGAACAGGATCGTGTTTACCTGACGGTATGGAGGGCACTAGAACAGGATCGTGTTTACCTGACGGATATGGAGGGCACTAGAACAGGATCGTGTTTACCTGACGGTATGGAGGGCACTAGAACAGGATCGTGTTTACCTGACGGTATGGAGGGCACTAGAACAGGATCGTGTTTACCTGACGGTATGGAGGGCACTAGAACAGGATCGTGTTTACCTGACGGTATGGAGGGCACTAGAACAGGATCGTGTTTACCTGACGGTATGGAGGGCACTAGAACAGGATCGTGTTTACCTGACGGTATGGAGGGCACTAGAACAGGATCGTGTTTACCTGACGGTATGGAGGGCACTAGAACAGGATCGTGTTTACCTGACGGTATGGAGGGCACTAGAACAGGATCGTGTTTACCTGACGGTATGGAGGGCACTAGAACAGGATCGTGTTTACCTGACGGTATGGAGGGCACTAGAACAGGATCGTGTTTACCTGACGGTATGGAGGAGGGCACTAGAACAGGATCGTGTTTACCTGACGGTATGGAGGGCACTAGAACAGGATCGTGTTTACCTGACGGTATGGAGGGGCACTAGAACAGGATCGTGTTTACCTGACGGTATGGAGGGCACTAGAACAGGATCGTGTTTACCTGACGGTATGGAGGGCACTAGAACAGGATCGTGTTTACCTGACGGTATGGAGGGCACTAGAACAGGATCGTGTTTACCTGACGGTATGGAGGGCACTAGAACAGGATCGTGTTTACCTGACGGTATGGAGGGCACTAGAACAGGATCGTGTTACCGCTTTGTGTGCTATGCATTTCTTAGGTTTTTCTTGTATTCCTCATTAATCCCTGTTCAACAAATTATATACAGCTCTTGATCATTATTTCATTGTACACTGTGTGTCCAAAACATCAGGAAAACCGTCCTAATATTGAGTTTCACCCTCTTTTGACCTCAGAACAGCCTCAATTGGTCAGAGTGTGAACTCTACAAGGTGTTGAAAGCATTCCACAGGGATGTTGGCCCATGTTGACTTCAATGCTTCCCACAGTTGTGTCAAGTTGGCTGGATGTCCTTTAGGTGGTGGACCATTATTGATACACACAGGAAACTGTTGAGAGGGAAAAACCCAGCAACGGTGCAGTTCTTGACACAAACCGGTGCGCCTGGCACCCAGTACCATACCCCATTCAAAGGGCACTTAAATCTTTTGTCTTTCCTATTCACCTTCTGAATGGCACACATACACAATCCATGTCTCAATTGTCTCAAGGCTTAAAATTCATTCTTTAACCTGTCTTCCTCCCCTTCGTCTACACTGATTGAAGTGGATTTAACAGGTAACATCAATAAGGGATCATAGCTTTCACTTTTATTCACCTGGTCAGTCGGTCATGGAGAAAGCAGGTGTTCTTAATGTTTTGTCCACTCAGTGTGTATCTTCAATCTGTATATTTCTGTTTCTCCTCTTCCACTTTTAATTTTTTAAATTTATTTTATTTACCTCAGAAAGCGTATTGTTTGTTTTCATCCAAGTCTTCCTTGACAGACCTGGTATCCGCCCACCCTTGAACTTCATAATGCTTTAGTGAGCGCAGTACAGTTTGCTTTTCTACAGGCAACTAAGATCAAATCTCTTCGAGCCCTTCGTATGTTTCTGTTTGGTCGACACCAAGATGTTGAGTTGTACATTTGTTGCTTTCATCTCTGGTGGAAGGGAACTGCTATTTGCTGCCTGCCTGGTTTTGAGGAAGTCTCACTCCACTTTATAAAAAGATTGTGGTGTTTACTAAAACTCCCTGGAGGTGGACGTTGAACAGTATGGATCATTAAGGATTGAACTGTTTTGGAGTTGTGAAGACGCCCCTTGTTTGGCCAGAACAGGGCTGCGTTCACAACCCCAGCATGATACCTAAGATATTGTGGTGTAAAATGTTAATAACCTTGTTTTGTTGATCTTTGCTGTAAAGCTAATATCCACCTATTTGTAAAGCTGGCAGTGGAATGTACATTTACATTACATTTAAGTCATTTAGCAGATGCTCTTATCCAGAGCGACTTACAAATTGGTGCATTCACCTTATGACATCCAGTGGAACAGTCACTTTACAATAGTGCATCTAAATCTTAAAGGGGGGGGTGAGAGGGATTACTTATCCTATCCTAGGTATTCCTTATGTGAGATTTGTAATCTTGTGTTCATCTCTGTGTGAGATGTTCTTCCATATTAATTGGAAATAGTTTGTTAATGTGCTGTCAGGTCAGTCAGACACAATGCATGCTGTCTTTACAACTACAATTATTATGGGGGTTCTTCAATATCCTGGTCACAAATGGCACTCTATCCCCTATATAGTTCACTACTGTTGACCAAGACCCCCATATAGCTCTGGTCAAAAGTAGTGCATTATATAGGGAACAGGGAGCCATTTGGGATGTGTGACAGGTGATGTTATTTTAACCCTACTTCTGCTCCTTAGTTTTCTGGCTCCTGCTTTACTCTCTCTGTGTGAGAGGGGGAGAGTGGAGAGAGGGGGAGAGTGGAGAGAGGGGGAGAGTGGAGAGAGGGGGATGGCGAGAGAAGGGGGATGGGGGTAGAGGTGCTTTTTGAAGTTTAACTGAAATTTCCTGGATGCCGATTTAAGCCTAATCCTGGAATGAAAAGCTATCTCAATGTACATTCTTCAGGACTATGCTTAATTGGCCTCCAGGAAACTGTCCCTAAGAGTTTGAACTCGAGGTCATTAACCTATTTTCATGGTTTGAAAAGAGGCGAAGGTAAATCCCCAGGGCAGTCGATGCAGAGTACCAATGGTCATAGCCAGGGCCTGTAAAGCGTCTGAGTAGGAGTGCTGACCTGAGATCAGTTTTAACCTTTTTGAATCCTATGAATAAGATGTGTCAACTGATCCTAGATCAGCACTCCTATACCGAGATGCTTTATGGATTTAGTTTGGTCTTGTTCTTTCAGTAGAACAGGACGTCTCACAAGAAGGACTTTGTAACTGAACTGTGCATCGTTCATAAAATAGTGTTTTACATTTTCTGAGTGGGCAGTAGAGTTGGCATTTTAATCGGGGACTAGTATTTTACTGACATTTCATTATCTGTAAGAACTGACAGATGCTCACAACCTGTTTTTATGCATTTCATCTTTGTATAACAGACCGGTTTAGACCTATGACCTATGACCTATGACCTGTGTTGAGGTTCCACATTTTTAGCAATGACTTCTCTTTTGACTTCTCTTTTTAGATGCTATTATTTCTTTCCTACAAGTTATTTCCTCAAGTTGTGACAAGGGTACAACATCAAAATACGCCCACCTGAACATTTAACATGGATCCATGTGGTTTAAAATGTAACTGTGGCTTCTAGCTTTCATCGCTTCAGCTGCAGGCCGTATCCTAAATGGCTCCCTATATAGTGCAGGTCAATAGGAGTGCATTATATAGGGAATAGGGTGCCATTTGAGAAGCATTGAGAGATGTCACATAGAACACTGAGACAACTCTGTTCTTACCGGTGTCCAACGAGAGCTCTTTCAATAAAGAATCAACTCCTGTTTGAATCGATCTGTTCTTGTCACTCTGTGTGACGGCAATGTCCATTTTTATTAGGTGACTCACAGTGAGTGATGGACTGTGAGGTTTTACAATAACTTCTAGAAATTGCATAGATTAACTCTATCAAATGTATTTTATAATGCACTTTTTACATCAACATTTGTCACAAAGTGCTTTACAAATACACAGCTGAAAACCCCAAAGAGCAAGCAATGCAGAGACAGAGGCACAGTGGCTGGGAAAAACTCCCTAGAAAATGCAGGAACCTTGTAAGAAATCTAGAGAGGAACCAGGCTCTGAGAGGTGGCAAGTCCTCTTCTAGCTGTGCAGGGTGGAGGTTATAAGAGTACATGGCCACTAAAGCCAAATCATTCTTCAAGATGTTCAAACATTCATAGATGGTCAGATAATAGTACCAGTGGTTATAGAGGGTGCAACAGGTCAGGACTAAAAGTCAGTTGGCTTTTCATAGCTGAGCATTCAGAGGTCGAGACAGCAGGTGTGAGAGTGAAATAGAGACAGAGGGAGTTGAAATAGCAGGTCCGGGACAAGGTCAGGGTTCCATAGCTGCAGGCAGAGCAGCCGTACAACCAGGTGGAACAGCCAGGAGTCATCAGGTCAGGTAGTCCTGAGGCATGGTCCTTGGGCTCAGGTCCTCCGGGAGGGGAGAGAGAGCGAGACCACTCTTCAAGATGCATGTACCTTAGAGTTGTACAATGACAGACCCCAAGCTTTTAATTCCTGTATTCATTACAGGGTTTGAGCCCGAGTAGGCCTACAGTACAGCTTAGTGTTTTATAGCAGTTTTGTAATACTACTAATGTCCAATAGGTGGCAATGTTGTTTTCCACTGTCTTGAAACAATTGCATTTGTGCTACCATAGTAGCTATTTATCCTGCATACTTTTCAGTAATGCTGAAAACCCTACTGTAAATGTTTAGTGCATAATGGTACTTGCTAGGTCAATGTGTTAGTAGCTTTAATAAAAATGGGAATTGGAAACAGGAAATTGCAATCCTACTCATGTTGATTTTTACTTCATTTGTTTTTGTTGGGGAGTGGGGTTATTACAATGTTAATTCTACTGAGCCATTTACTTTGTGTAGGTTTTCTTATATTTTCTTGTTATTGTTGCATTGTTCAGAAGGAACCTGCAAGTTAACTTTTCGCTGGATGATGTATACCATGTGTATCCTATACATACGACTAATAAAACTCTAAGCTTGCTGTGCTCTCTGGCCTCTGGGGGATACCTTCTAGTATGTCTCAAATGGCACCCTATTCCCTATATAGTGCACTACCCTTAAAAGTAGTACACTATATAGGGTGTAATTTGTTCTAGATACTGACTAGAGCTGAGGGAGGGTGCAGAGAGAGTACTCAGACTGGAGCTGGTGAAGGTGCAGAGAGAGGACTCAGACTGGAGCTGGTGATGGTGCAGAAGGTGCAGAGGACTCAGACTGGAGCTGGTGATGGTGCAGAGAGAGGACTCAGACTGGAGCTGGTGATGGTGCAGAGAGAGGACTCAGACTGGAGCTGGTGAAGGTGCAGAGAGAGGACTCAGACTGGAGCTGGTGATGGTGCAGAGAGAGGACTCAGACTGGAGCTGGTGATGGTGCAGAGAGAGGACTCAGACTGGAGCTGGTGATGGTGCAGAGAGAGGACTCAGACTGGAGCTGGTGAAGGTGCAGAGAGAGGACTCAGACTGGAGCTGGTGAAGGTGCAGAGAGAGGACTCAGACTGGCTGGTGAAGGTGCAGTGACTGGAGCTGGTGATGGTGCAGAGAGAGGACTCAGACTGGAGCTGGTGATGGTGCAGAGAGAGGACTCAGACTGGAGCTGGTGGAGCTGGTGCAGAGAGAGGACTCAGACTGGAGCTGGTGATGGTGCAGAGAGAGGACTCAGACTGGAGCTGGTGATGGTGCAGAGAGAGGACTCAGACTGGAGCTGGTGAAGGTGCAGAGAGAGGACTCAGACTGGAGCTGGTGAAGGTGCAGAGAGAGGACTCAGACTGGAGCTGGTGAAGGTGCAGAGAGAGGACTCAGACTGGAGCTGGTGATGGTGCAGAGAGAGGACTCAGACTGGACTGGTGATGGTGCAGAGACTCAGACTGGAGCTGGTGATGGTGCAGAGAGGACTCAGACTGGAGCTCAGACTGGAGCTGGTGAGCAGAGAGGACTGGAGCTGGTGAAGGTGCAGGTGACAGGTGCAGAGAGAGGACTCAGACTGGAGCTGGTGAAGGTGCAGAGAGAGGACTCAGACTGGAGCTGGTGATGGTGCAGAGAGGACTCAGACTGGAGCTGGTGATGGTGCAGAGAGAGGACTCAGACTGGAGCTGGTGAAGGTGCAGAGAGAGGACTCCTGGTGATGGTGCAGAGAGAGGACTCAGACTGGAGCTGGTGATGGTGCAGAGAGAGGACTCAGACTGTAGCTGGTGATGGTGCAGAGAGAGGACTCAGACTGGAGCTGGTGATGGTGCAGAGAGAGGACTCAGACTGGAGCTGGTGAAGGTGCAGAGAGAGGACTCCGACTGGAGCTGGTGAAGGTGGTGATGGTCAGACTGGAGCTGGTGATGGTGCAGAGAGAGGACTCAGACTGGAGCTGGTGAAGGTGCAGAGAGAGGACTCCGACTGGAGCTGGTGATGGCGCAGAGAGAGGACTCAGAGTATAATGGAAAAAGTGTGTTAAAAGATGCTTAAATTGTATTAAAATACCATTGTTACCAATTATTAATACCAATTATTGAAATTATTCTGATTGTTGAATTGTCTTTAGGAAACAAAGATAGACATGGTTTTATGTTATCATGTGTGTGTATAGTGCGTATGTTATCGTGTGTGTTGTGTGTGTGTGTGTGTGTGTATAGTGTGTACATGTATGTTATGGGTGTACCAAGAGACCACTTATTTCGGACGAACAATGTTTTCAAATTTGTAATGTTTGCATGAATTGTCATTATTTACAGGAACACACAACATCCTGAAAAATACAGTATGTAGATGTCTTTGTTAGAAAGAATACTATATTTCCCTTGATGGAGTGATGCGGAATGTACAAAATGGCTCAACGTACCCCACTCTCCCCTACCACCCAACATCCATGGGAGAACTCTGGAAGTCCCGTCCTTTTGACTTCTATACAGCACAGCACACATGTATTTAAGTTGGTAGTGGGGAAGAGAGGCCTGTTTGACTAGAAGCCCCTGGGCCAGAGACAGGGGGGCGGGAGTAAGTTGTGGGAAAGAGGCCTGTTTGACTTTAAGCCCCTGGGCCAGAGACCAGAAGAGGTAAGGAGTGGGGAAGAGAGGCCTGTTTGACTAGAAGCCCCTGGGCCAGAGACCAGAAGAGGTAAGGAGTGGGGAAGAGAGGCCTGTTTGACTAGAAGCCCCTGGGCCAGAGACCAGAAGAGGTAAGGAGTGGGGAATGAGAGGTCTGTTTGACTTTAAGCCCCTGGGCCAGAGATGGGAAAAGCAGGACCTCTAAAATCACTGTTTTATTTAATGGTCTGGTGCTCTCACCAACACCACCACTGGGGTGGAAACAGTGACTCGGGTTAGGGTTAGGGCGCTCCCCTCCCATCCCTACCCATGCAGGGTGGTTTCACAGATGTCCTCCTCCCCACCTGTGTAAAGGGAAGTGCTTCCCGAGTAGAACAACAGCTCATCCGGCAGCAAGAGGGGCGGGTCTCAATTCACCTTCTACTCCTCCCCCTTGGCCGAACACTCCTCCAGCAGCATGATGATTCTGTACTGTGACACTGTGCTTTCAGGGGACTTCCGTAGAGGGAGGTGGAAAACAATACCCTGAGCTTAGGCTTCATGTGGTACAGCCAATAGTAGCTATGGTCCCCCATTAACCCTGTCCTCACTCACTCCTGCTACACTTACCCTGTTTTAAGGAGCTGGATGACATCAGTACATAGCGAGTATTTTCTGCCTCTTACGCCTGCCCTGTGTTTGTGTGTGTCTGTGTCTGTGTCTGTGTGTCTGTGCGTGTGTCCATTCATGTTTGTGTGTGTGTGCGTGTGTGTGTGTGCGTGTGTGTGTGTGTGTCTGTGCGTGTGTGTGTCTGTGCGTGTCTGTGCGTGTGTCTGTGCGTGTGTGTGTCTGTGCGTGTCTGCGTGTGCGTGTCTGTGCGCGTGTGTGTCTGTGCGTGTGTGTGTGTGTGTGTGTTTTTGCGAGGTGCAAGGGGTGTAGGGGACGGACAAGGCATCACTTGTTTTGTTAAGTCTGGACTGGTGTTTGCCTTCAGGGGATAGTGTTTTCGGGCTTATGCCTTTTGTATACAGTAACATTTCTCAATAAGCATGACTGTCTGTGAGTAATTGTGTGTTTGTGGTATGAATCTGTGAAACTCCGTTGTTTCATGAATACATGTTGTTGAGAAATGGACTCTGCTAACAGGTCTCCTCTCTCCATAAGTGCAGGCTGTTAAACCCCAGATAGTATTTTTAGGGAGAAAATCATGCCCTTGTTTCTGTCTCCATCCATGCGTCTGTCTCTCTGTGTATGTACACTGGACTAAAATAGCAGCATGGGCTCCTGTGAGAATAAACACAGGAATTACATCCCAGATGGCACCCTATGCCCTTCATAGTGCACTACTTTTGACCAGAGCCATGGCCAAAAGTAGTGCACTATATAGGGAATAGGGTGCCATCTGAGACGCAGATAGGGAAATGCATCTGCTGGGTTTCACACAGGTCTAACAGACAACTGGAGGTTGGAAACCTGGGGAAAGAAACTCTATAACGACAGAACTTCCTAAGATGTCTCAGCTGAGTGATGCCATAGCAACGCCTACCCTTGTTTGTTTGTTTAGTTTTTTACTCAGGGGAGGTTGTGGACGCAGTGCGCCACTACCACTAATTATGCAGTCAAGATTCCTACGTTTGTGAAAGTTGCAGGGGTCATCAATGGCCGAGCCTTGGCCCGGGGGAACCTCCTTCTTGATCGAGGTACCCTGCTAGGTAAGTCGTAACTTGGGGATTTGAGGTGGGTTGGGGTGACCAGGACGTAAAGGGATAGTTGTTTCTGGTGTTGGAACGGGATTTATGTTTATTCAGACCCAGAGATAATGATGTGCTGAGGTTTTTCGCCGAACAGCTGGGCATCCGTCCCAAATTGAACCATATTCCCTATTTAGTGCACTACTTTTGACCAGGGTCCATAGGGCTCCCCACAAAAGTAGTGCACTATGTAGGGAATAGGGTGCCATTTGGGATACAAACCAGAGTAATTGCAGCCTTTCAATCTGTTTCTGAAGAGAAACACCTCCTTTGTAACTCCCCCCATACTGTCTATTTGAAAAGGTAAAATCAGCTATTGATACTGTACTTATATTGTCTCCAGGTTTCTACCTCCTTGGCAGTCAGGATCCATATTGATCTGAAAGACGGCCGTTGTGCATATCACCCCTCTCTGGACCCTCGAATAGGCTGTGTTGAGCAGAATGTAAAAAGGAATAACTTTAATAAAAGGGTATATACTATGTTGACTCTCCAGAGGATAACAGTGGTGATAGGAGAGATGCTTCTCAGCGTTCTCAGTTATCATATCTACCTCTGTTATTACGGTTAGCCTGGGGCTCTAGGGCTACCTTTACTCAGTGCTCTGGCCCGAATGCCACCATATTCCCTTGATAGTGCACTACGTTTGACCAAGGCCCATATAGGGAATAGGGTGCCATTTGGGAAGCACACCCAGTGAGATGTGGCATCAAAGTGTACCTACATGTACATATTACCTCAATTACCTCAACTAACCGGTGCCCCCACACACCTGACACATCGCTAATGTTATTTTATTGTTGCTCCATAATCATTTGTCATTTTTCTTAGTTTTACATTGTTGTATTTATTTATTTTTTTACTTTCATTTATTTGAGTAAATACTTATTTTTTTCCTTAAAACTACATTGTTGGTTAAGGGCTTGTAAGTAAACATTTCACGGTAAATATCTACACCTGTTGTAGTCGTCACATGTGACAATAAAATGTGATTTGATTTGAGTGCTCCCTGTAACCGGTAGTGACAGGTTGTTATGCCCTTTAGGACTGTCCTGTGCGGTCACAATGGCACCTCCCAAATGGCACCCTACTCCCTACCTTTGACCAGTAGTGCGCTGTATAAGGAGTAGGCTACTATTTAAGGACACAGTAACTTTGAATTCACCTCAGACTGCAGAAGTAAAGCTATTACTGTATTGAACGACATGTGAGAGCAACGAGCGCATAGATCATCTAATAGGACAGGCAGGCAGAACAAACTTGACACGTCAAATCAGTGTGTGTGCAGAATAGAGAGATACATTTGGATTCATTTAACCTTTATTTTATCAGGGAGTCATACGGAGGTCAATATCTATTTTTACAGATGAGCCCTGAATGACATAAATTACATAATAACACACATAAAAACCAGACACAGTCATCAGTTATAAGTTCCTCAATCAGCTTTCTGAATTGCCCTAGACCAGTGGTTCTCAAACATTTTATAGCCCCGTACCCCCTTCAAACATTCAACCTCCAGCTGTGTACCCCCTCTAGCACCAGGGTCAGCGCACTCTCAAATGTAGTTTTTTTTGCCATCATTGTAAGCCTGCCACCCACACACTATACGGAACATTTATTAAACATAAGAATGAGTGTGAGTTTTTGTCACAACCCGGCTCATGGGAAGTGACAAAGAGGTCTTATAGGACCAGGGCACAAATAATAATATAATAATAATCAATAATGTTGCTCTTTATTTAACCATCTTACGTATAAAACCTTATTTGTTCATCGAAAATTGTGAATAACTCACCACAGGTTAATGAGAAGGGTGTTCTTGGGTTGTATTGCAGAGTCTCAGTCTTAAATCATTTTCAGACACAGTCTGTGTCTGTATTTAGTTTTCATGCCAGTGAGGGCCGAGAATCGACTCTCACGTAGGTACGTGGTTGCAAAGGGCATCAGTGTGTTTACAGGGCGATTTGCCAAGTCAGGATACTCTGAGTGCAGCCCAATCCAGAGATCTGGCAGTGGCTTCTGATTAAATGACATTTTCACAGAACCGCTTGTTGCAATTTTTATGAGGCTCTCTTGTTCAGATATCGGTAAGTGGACTGGAGGCAAGACATGAAAGGGATAACGAATCCAGTTGTATGACTAGTCCGTTTCAGGAAAGTACCTGCCTAATTGCGCACCCAACTCACTCAGGTGCTTCGCTATATCACATTTGACATTGTCCGTAAGCTTGAGTTCGTTTGCCCACAAAGAAATCATACAATGATGGAAAGACCTGTGTCCTTGTTAATGCAGACAGAGAAGAGCTCCAACTTCTTAATCATATCCTCAATATTATCCCACACATTAAATATAGTTGTGGAGAGTCCCTGTAATCCTAGATTCAGATCAATCAGGTGAGAAAAAACATCCCCAGATAGGCCAGTCGTGTGATAAACTCATCATCAGACAAGCAGTCAGACAAGTGAAAATTATGGTCAGTAAAGCTCATCTCTCAATTTAAAAAAAAGTGTAAATTCTTTGTCTCTTGATAACCAGCGCACTTCTGTATGTTGTAGAAGTGTTACATGGTCGCTGCCCATATCATTGCATAGTGCATTAAATACACAAGAGTTCAGGGGCTTTGCTTTAACAAAGTTAACCATTTTATGTAGTGTCCAAAACGTCTTTCAAGCTGTCAGGCATTCCCTTGGCAGCAAGAGCCTCTCGGTGGATGCTGCAGTGTACCCAAGTGGCGTCGGGAGCAACTGCTTGCATGCGCGTTACCACTCCGCGAGTTACCACTCCACTATGTCTCCCTGTCATGGCTTTTGCACCATCAGTACAGATACCAACACATCTTGACCACCAAAGTCCATTTGATGTCACAAAGCTGTCCAGTACTTTAAAAATATCTTGTCATGTTGTCCTGGTTTCCAGTGGTTCGCAAAAGAGGATGTCTTCCTTAATTGACCCCCCATAAACGTAACGGACATATACCAGGAGCTGTGCCAGGCCCAGTCTGTTGACTCATCCAGCTGTAATGCATAGAATTCACTGGCTTTTATGTGAAGCAGTAATTGTTTCATAACATCTCCTGCCATGTCACTGATGCGTTGTGAAACAGTGTTGTTTGATGAAGACATTGTCTGTATCGTTTTTTTGGCCTTTCCCCCCCTCATTGTCCCAGCCATATCCGCGGCAGCAGGAAGTCCTCCACAATAGTATGGGGCTTTTAATTTTATTTTTGGCAGTGAAACGAGGCTACTCAGACGAGAAAAAAACCTCACCCAAATACATTTTTTTAAATCACATTTTTATTTGGTGTACCCCTGACGGCATTACGCGTACCCCTGAGGACCTGCCCTAGAGGCACGAGAGCATCACATTTAATAACATTTTGAAGATTGTTCCACAAATACAGTGCAAAAAAAAGATTTCCCCAACTGAGTACAGACCGGTGGAATTTCCAGAGTTAGCCATTTCTGAGACCGGGGGTGGTAACTCATATGTCTAGGTTAGTAATGATGATTTGTTTTGTAACAGGACTTTATAAAAGAAAACATAGCAGTGAATCAACCTACATGACATCAAAGAGGGACAACCAACATCCTGGTAGAGAATGCAGTTATGAGTAGCTAGCCAGAGGGAGAATTATTTTAATGTATGAATTAACCTTATTAAATAATTGAATTGTTATACTGTAATATAATTTGTATTGCTTTGGCAACAGTGGTATGGCACTCTCATTCATGTCGAGGAGGTGAGGAGGATGTGGGGAGGAGGAGGGGGTGAGTAGGAGGCGGGGAGGAGGAGGAGAGGAGGATGCGGTGGGGAGGAATATGAGAGGAGGAGGAGGTGAGGAGGAACATGAGGAGGAAGAGGTGGGGAGGAGGAGGAGGTGAGAAGGTGGAAGAGGTGGCGAGGAGGAGGAGAGGAGAGGAGGAGGATAGGGAGAGGAGGAGGGTGAAGAATGGAGAGGAGAGTGGGAGAAGAGAGAAGAGGAGAGGAGTGGAGGGAGGAGAGGAGAGAAGAGAGGTGAGGAGGTGGGGAAGAGGAGGTGGGGAAGAGGAGGAGGTGGGGATGAGGTGAGGAGGAGGTGGGGAGGAGTTGAGGAGCAGGAGAGGAGGTGGGTTGGTGGAGGAGGTGGGGAGGATGAGGAGGAGGAGAGGAGGTTGGTGGGTGGGTGGGTGGAGGAGTAGGAGGGGAGGAGGAGGTGAGGAGGAGGAGAGGAAGATAGGAGGAGGTGAGGAGGAGGAGGTGGGGAGGAAGATGCGAGTAGGAGGAGGAGGTGGGGAGGAGGAGCTAGTGAAAAGGTGGGGAGGAGGAGATGGGGAGGGAGATTTTATGACTGCTGATTAGACTGAGATAGAGGAGAAACACATCTACACACCCCCAGACAGGGCAGTGTAATGTGAGGATACAGGGTAGTGTAATGTGAGGATACAGGGTAGTGTAATGTGAGGATACAGGGTAGTGTAATGTGAGGATACAGGGTAGTGTAATGTGAGGATACAGGGTAGTGTAATGTGAGGATACAGGGTAGTGTAATGTGAGGATACAGGGTAGTGTAATGTGAGGATACAGGGTAGTGTAATGTGAGGATACAGGGTAGTGTAATGTGAGGATACAGGGTAGTGTAATGTGAGGATACAGGGTAGTGTAATGTGAGGATACAGGGTAGTGTAATGTGAGGATACAGGGTAGTGTAGACTCTTAGAAAAAAAGGTGGTATCTAGAACCTAAAATGGTTATTCGACTGTCTCCATAGGAGAACCCTTTCAAGAACCCTTTTTGGTTCCAGGAAGAGCCCGTTTCCGTACTTGGAACCAAAAAGGGTTCTCTTATGGGGACAGCCGAAGAACCATTTTGGAACCCCTTTTTCTAAGAGTTTACTGTGAGGGTACTGTTTGTCCCAGTGATGGAACTTATGGATTTTGTGCACAAAAGTACTAGCCTTGGGATAGCGGGCTAGCTTAATAATTTCCATCTGTGTGTAGGTCCCAGTCTCAGTCGTACAGCAAACAGAGCCGACTGTCACCTGAGTTCCAGTCGTCATAGTGACCGTAAATCACATTCACGCTACCTTCAAAGGTTCAAACTACAAAGAGAATATAAAATGAAATGGTGAAACTGATGCAAATGGGCCCTGGTCAAAAAGTACTCCATTTGGAACGCAACACTAGTGTTCAGTGGGTGGAATAGCGGTGTCATCCCTGTCTGGTGAGGGTTATGTCTGTCTGGGAAGATTCCCTTTGAAAAGCCACTGGCACAGGAGAGAGCTGTCCATAACACATCCACAAGAATCAGCTTTCCAAACGTTCCTCTTTTGGGGTAAAGTTCCCATTTATTGCCTATATAAATATAAATAGCTCCAAAACACATATTCCTGTAGAAAAGGTGTAGAGAGATGCTTTCTATAAGCTGTATCTGTGATACGGTAACAACTGTATGTGCTCTCCTCTCACCTGTGCTAACCCATCTTGTTCCCCTGTGCTACCTATGTGCACACAAGACCAGTGACCCATGACCCCTGAACGCCCTCTGGTGTTCAGATGGTGGAATAATGGTGTCGTCACCACCTGGGAGAGTTCCCTGTGTGCTTTACTAGTCATAACAGAAGCAGCAACGCTGTGGGCTCTACTCCTTTCATCCATCTGTCATATGAAACACACGCATTTCCCATCAACCAAACCATGACAACCATGGCTCTCAATCCAGCGTCTTAAAGGTGCAGAACTCTGAATTCCAACACCAATTTAGCGGTTTATTTGTGGTAACATGGCTCACCATGCAGACACAATCAAGGCTTCATTTTATGACGACAGATATCCACTGAGTGTACAACACATTAATGACACCATCCTAATAGTGAGTTGCACACCCCCGTTTGCCCTCAGAACAGCATCAATTCGTCAGGACTCTATAAGGTGTCACAAGCATTCCATATGGATTTTGATTTGCCTTTATTTAACTAGGCAAGTCAGTTAAGAACAAATTCTTATTTTCAATGACGGCCTAGGAACAGAGTTTTACCTTGTCAGCTCGGGGATTCAATCTTGCAACCTTTTGGTTACTAGTCCAATGCGCTAACCACTAGGCTACCTGCTGCCCCATGCTGGCCCATGTTGACTCCAGTTCTTTCCACAGTTGTGACAAGTTTGGCTGGATGTCCTTTGGGTGGTGGACCATTTTTGATACACACAGGAAACTGTTGAGCGTGAAAAACCTAGCAGCGTTGCAGTTCTTGACACAAACCGGTGCACCTGGCACCTACTACCATACCCCCTTCAAAGACATCTACTACTATACCCGCTTCAAAGACATCTACTACCACACCCTGTTCAAAGACATCTACTACCATACCCTGTTCAAAGACATCTACTACCACACCCCCTTCAAAGACATCTACTACCATACCCCTTCAAAGACATCTACTACCACACCCCCTTCAAAGACATCTACTACCATACCCTGTTCAAAGACATCTACTACCACACCCCCTTCAAAGACATCTACTACCATACCCCCTTCAAAGACATCTACTACCACACCCTGTTCAAAGACATCTACTACCACACCCCTTCAAAGACATCTACTACCATACCCCCTTCAAAGACATCTACTACCATACCCCCTTCAAAGACATCTACTACCATACCCTGTTCAAAGACATCTACTACCATACCCTGTTCAAAGACATCTACTACCATACCCTGTTCAAAGACATCTACTACCATACCCTGTTCAAAGACATCTACTACCATACCCTGTTCAAAGACATCTATTACCACACCCTGTTCAAAGACATCTACTACCATACCCTGTTCAAAGACATCTACTACCATACCCTGTTCAAAGACATCTACTATACCCTGTTCAAAGACATCTATCCATACCCTGTTCAAAGACATCTACTACTATACCCTGTTCAAAGACATCTACTACCACACCCCTTCAAAGACATCTACTACTGTTCAAAGACATCTACTACCATACCCTGTTCAAAGACATCTACTACCATACCCTGTTCAAAGACATCTACTACTATACCCGCTTCAAAGACATCTATTACCACACCCTGTTCAAAGACATCTACTACCATACCCTGTTCAAAGACATCTACTACCATACCCCCTTCAAAGACATCTACTACCATACCCTGTTCAAAGACATCTACTACCACACCCCCTTCAAAGACATCTACTACCACACCCCCTTCAAAGACATCTACTACCACACCCTGTTCAAAGACATCTACTACCATACCCTGTTCAAAGACATCTACTACCATACCCTGTTCAAAGACATCTACTACCATACCCCGTTCAAAGACATCTACTACCACACCCCCTTCAAAGACATCTACTACTATACCCCGTTCAAAGACATCTACTACCATACCCTGTTCAAAGACACCTGCATATTTTGTCTTCCCCATTCACCCTCTGAATGGAACATACACAATCCATGTCTCAATTGTCTCAAGGCTTAAAAATCCTTATTTAACCTGTCTCCTCCACTTCATCTACACTGATTGAAGTGACATCAATAAGGAATCACAGATATCACCTGGATTCACCTGGTCAGTCTATGTCATGGAAAGAGCAGGTGTCCTTAATGTTTTGTACACTCAGTTTATAATTCATATAACTTCTACAAACCCTAATGAAATTCATCATGCAGGCAGAGTAGATAAACGACATACAGATGGCTTTATGCAAAAAGACCAAAAATCAAGCTCTGTTCTCAACAGTAGGTGATCAGGCAACTTGTGGTGAGGATGGCTTCTAGGAATACATAACTGTAACCCTGTAACCCAAGTGTGGGTTTGAACACAATATTCTATTTTCCCCCGATTCATTCCTCAGTCGACACACATCAGACTCCGTGATGTTCAGAGATTACAGTTCGCTCTGAAAAGAAGAGGAACATCACAGGTGCTGGGATTCTGGCATTCCAGAACTCCCAGGAGGGAACTCCAGAGTGTCTAGAGCAGAGATTTTGAGATTCCTTCTATGCCTCATGTGGAAGATTCATGTCCCGCGACTAAAGAGGCTCACCCCTCACCTTTCACCTCTCACCCCTCTGATAACCCCTCTGATGCTGCAATGAATTCCACACCAACCCTGGTCATGTCTACAGGCAGAAGAATACCCTTCTAGTTAACTGATCCTCTGGCAAACACAGCCCAGTACCAGCAGAAGGGGCAGGGCAGAGACCACGTACGTGGACCAGCACAGGAGCGACACCGGACTGGAGGAGGAGGAGATTGCATCTGCAATGGATGACAGGCAGCTCTGGAAGACCCATTTTTTACTATCCCATGGAGCCCAGACAACCAGATAATGAGCAGACCAGCAGCTCAGAGACCAGATCAGACACTTAACTCTACTCTCCCCTATATCGCTACATTCCTACATATCAGACTATAACACAGGAGAGAAAAAGTCACCTCCCTCCCTCCCTCCCTCCCTCCCTGTCTCCCTCCCTCCCTCCTCCCTCCCTCCCTCCCTCCCTCTCTGTCCCTCCCTCCCTCCCTCCCTCCCTCCCTCCTCCCTCCCTCCCTCCCTGTCTCCCTCCCTCCCTCCTCTCCCTCCTGCCTCCCTCCTGTCTCCCTCCTGTCTCCCTCCCTCCCTCCCTCCTCCCTCCCTCTCCCTCCCTCCCTCCCTCCCTCCCTCTCTGTCTGTCTGTCTGTCTCCCTCCCTCCCCCTCCCTCCCTAAAACTGTTTATTGGACACACTTTAACCTTGCTTTGTTCCACAAGAACATAAATTACGAACAGCACCAGCAGGACATGTATACAAGAAGACCTATAAACTCTGACCTATGACCTCTTTTCTTGAGTCATTCTGATACCCTGGAACCATCATTTCTTTCCTCTCCATTTTCACCTTTAAGAGTGTAACTGTATAGGCTTCATCCCAAATGAAACCTTTTTCGCTATTTAGTGCACAACTTAGGGTGCATTATATACACTGAACAAAAATATAAACGCAACATGTAAATTGTTGGTCCCAAATAACAGATCCTAGAGACTTTCCGTACACACAAAAAGCTTATTTCTCTCACATTTTGTGAACAAATTTGTTTACATTTACTTTGCCAGATAATCCATCCACCTGACAGGTGTGGCATATCAAGAAGCTGATTAAACAGCATGATCATTACACATGATCATTATTGCTTGGGACAATAAAAGGCCACTCTAAAATGTGCAGTTTTGTCACACGACACAATACCACAGATGTCTCAAGTTTTTGAGGGAGTGTGCAATTGGCATGCTGACTGCAGCAATATCTACCAGAGATGTTGCTAGAGAATTTAATGTTAATTTCTCTACCGTAAGCTGTACGTCCAACCAGCCTCACAACCGCAGACCACGTGTAACCACGCCCACCCAGGACCGCCACATCCGGCACCTTCACCTGCGGGATCGTCTGAGACCAGCCACCCGGACAGCTGATGAAACTGTGGGTAAAAAGTGCTGCAGAAACCGTCTCGGGGATGCTCATCTGCGTTCTCGTCGTCCTCACCAGGGTCTTGACCTGACTGCAGTTCAGCATCGTAACCCGACTTCAGTGGGAAAATGCTCACCTTCCACGGCCACCTTCCACGGCCACCTTCCACGGCCACCTTCCACGGCCACCTTCCTGGCACGCTGGAGAAGTGTGCTCTTCATGGATGAATCCTGGTTTCAGCTGTACCATGCAGATGGCAGACTATTTTTATATATTATTTATTTCACCTTTAATTAACCAGGTAGGCTAGTTGAGAACACCTTTATTTAACCAGGTAGGCTAGTTGAGAACACCTTTATTTAACCAGGTAGGCTAGTTGAGAACACCTTTATTTAACCAGGTAGGCTAGTTGAGAACACCTTTATTTAACCAGGTAGGCTAGTTGAGAACACCTTTATTTAACCAGGTAGGCTAGTTGAGATCACCTTTATTTAACCAGGTAGGCTAGTTGAGAACACCTTTATTTAACCAGGTAGGCTAGTTGAGAACACCTTTATTTAACCAGGTAGGCTAGTTGAGAACAGCTTTATTTAACCAGGTAGGCTAGTTGAGAACACCTTTATTTAACCAGGTAGGCTAGTTGAGATCACCTTTATTTAACCAGGTAGGCTAGTTGAGATCACCTTTATTTAACCAGGTAGGCTAGTTGAGATCACCTTTATTTAACCAGGTAGGCTAGTTGAGAACACCTTTATTTAACCAGGTAGGCTAGTTGAGAACACCTTTATTTAACCAGATAGGCTAGTTGAGAACACCTTTATTTAACCAGGTAGGCTAGTTGAGAACACCTTTATTTAACCAGGTAGGCTAGTTGAGAACACCTTTATTTAACCAGGTAGGCTAGTTGAGAACTTCCGGCGCCGACTGAGATGGCCGCCTCGCTTCGTGTTCCTAGGAAACTATGCAGTTTTTTGTTTTTTTTTACGTGTTATTTCTTAAGTACCCCAGGTCATCTTAGGTTTCATTACATACAGTCGAGAAGAACTACTGAATATAAGATCAGCGTCAACTCACCATCAGTACGACCAAGAATATGTTTTCCGCATCCTGTGTTCTGCCTTACAAACAGGACAACGGAATGGATCGCATGCAGCGACCCAAGGAAACGACTCCGAAAAAGAGGGAAACGCGGCGGTGTTCTGGTCAGACTCCGAAAAAGGGCACATCGCGCACCACTTCCCAGTATTCTTCTTGCCAATGTCCAGTCTCTCGACAACAAGGTTGATGAAATCCGAGCAAGGGTGGCATTCCAGAGGACATCAGAGACTGCAACGTTCTCTGCTTTACGGAGACATGGCTTACTGGGAAAACGCTATCCAGGGCGGTACAGCCAACGGGTTTCTCCACGCATCGCGCCGACAGAAACAAACATCTATCTGGTAAGAAGAGTGGAGGGGCGTATGCCTCATGACTAACGGGACATGGTGTGATGAAGGAAACATACAGGAACTCAAATCCTTCTGTTCACCTGATTTAGAATTCCTCACAATCAAATGTAGACCGCATTATCTTCCAAGAGAATTCTCTTCGATTATAATCACAGCCGTTATATATCCCCCAAGCAGACACATCGATGGCTCTGAACGAACTTTATTTAACTCTTTGCAAACTGGAAAACATTTATCCGGAGGCTGCATTCATTGTAGCTGGGGATTTTAACAAAGCCAATCTGAAAACAAGACTCCCTAAATTTTATCAGCATATCGATTGGGGTGGTAAAACCTTGGATCATTGTTACTCTAACTTCCGCGACGCATATAAGGCCCTGCCCCGCCCCCTTTCGGAAAAGCTGACCAGACTCCATTTTGCTGATCCCTGCCTACAGACAGAAATTAAAACAAGAGGCTCCCACGCTGAGGTCTGTCCAACGCTGGTCAGACCAAGCTGACTCTACACTCCAAGACTGCTTCCATCACGTGGACTGGGACATGTTTCGTATTGCGTCAGATGGGAATATTGACGAATACGCTGATTCGGTGTGCGAGTTCATTAGAACGTGCGTCGAAGATGTCGTTCCCATAGCAACGATAAAAACATTCCCTAACCAGAAACCGTGGATTGATGGCAGCATTCGCGTGAAACTGAAAGCGCGAACCACTGCTTTTAATCAGGGCAAGGTGTCTGGCAACATGACTGAATACAAACAGTGCAGCTATTCCCTCCGTAAGGCTATCAAACAAGCTAGCGTCAGTACAGAGACAAAGTGGAATCTCAATTCAATGGCTCAGACACAAGAGGCATGTGGCAGGGTCTACAGTCAATCACGGACTACAAGATGAAATCCAGCCCAGTCACGGACCAGGATGTCTTGCTCCCAGGCAGACTAAATAACTTTTTGCCCGCTTTGAGGACAATACAGTGCCACTGACACGGCCTGCAACGGAAACATGCAGTCTCTCCTTCACTGCAGCCGAGGTGAGTAAGACATTTAAACGTTTAACCCTCGCAAGGCTGCAGGCCCAGACGGCATCCCCAGCCGCGCCCTCAGAGCATGCGCAGACCAGCTGGCCGGTGTGTTTACGGACATATTCAATCAATCCCTATACCAGTCTGCTGTTCCCACATGCTTCAAGAGGGCCACCATTGTTCCTGTTCCCAAGAAAGCTAAGGTAACTGAGCTAAACGACTACCGCCCCGTAGCACTCACTTCCGTCATCATGAAGTGCTTTGAGAGACTAGTCAGGACCATATCACCTCCACCCTACCTGACACCCTAGACCCACTCCAATTTGCTTACCGCCCAAATAGGTCCACAGACGATGCAATCTCAACCACACTGCACACTGCCCTAACCCACCTGGACAAGAGGAATACCTATGTGAGAATGCTGTTCATCGACTACAGCTCGGCATTCAACACCATAGTACCCTCCAAGCTCGTCATCAACTCGAGACCCTGGGTCTCGACCCCGCCCTGTGCAACTGGGTACTGGACTTCCTGACGAGGTGGTGAGGGTAGGCACAACATCTCCTCCCCGCTGATCCTCAACACGGGGGCCCCACAAGGGTGCGTTCTGAGCCCTCTCCTGTACTCCCTGTTCACCCACGACTGCGTGGCCACGCACGCCTCCAACTCAATCATCAAGTTTGCGGACGACACAACAGTGGTAGGCCCAACAACGACGATACAGGGAGGAGGTGAGGGCCCTTCACACTCAACGTCAACAAAACTAAGGAGATGATTGTGGACTTCAGGAAACAGCAGAGGGAACACCCCCTATCCACATCGATGGAACAGTAGTGGAGAGGGTAGCTAGTTTTAAGTTCCTCGGCATACACATCACAGACAAACTGAATTGGTCCACTCACACTGACAGCGTCGTGAAGAAGCGCAGCAGCACCTATTCAACCTCAGGAGGCTGAAGAAATTCGGCTTGTCACCAAAAGCACTCACAAACTTCTACAGATGCACAATCGAGAGCATCCTGGCGGGCTGTATCACCGCCTGGTACGGCAACTGCTCCGCCCTCAACCGTAAGGCTCTCCAGAGGGTAGTGAGGACTGCACAACGCATCACCGGGGGCAAACTACCTGCCCTCCAGGACACCTACACCACCCGTTGTTACAGGAAGGCCATAAAGATCATCAAGGACATCAACCACCCGAACCACTGCCTGTTCACCCCGCTATCATCCAGAAGGCGAGGTCAGTACAGGTGCATCAAAGCTGGGACCGAGAGACTGAAAAACAGCTTCTATCTCAAGGCCATCAGACTGTTAAATAGCCACCACTAACATTGAGTGGCTGCTGCCAACACACTGTCATTGACACTGACCCAACTCCAGCCATTTTAATAATGGGAATTGATGGGAAATGATGTAAATATATCACTAGCCACTTTAAACAATGCTACCTTATATAATGTTACTTACCCTACATTATTCATCTCATATGCATATGTATATACTGTACTCTACAACATCGACTGCATCCTTATGTAACACATGTATCACTAGCCACTTTAACTATGCCACTTTGCTTACTTTGTCTACACACTCATCTCATATGTATATACTGTACTCGATACCATCTACTGTATGCTGCTCTGTACCATCACTCATTCATATATCCTTATGTACATGTTCCTTATCCCCTTACACTGTGTATAAGACAGTAGTTTTGGAATTGTTAGTTAGATTACTTGTTGGTTATCACTGCATTGTCGGAACTAGAAGCACAAGCATTTCGCTACACTCGCATTAACATCTGCTAACCATGTGTATGTGACAAATACAATTTGATTTGATTTGATTTGATTTGAGGTAGGCTAGTTGAGAACACCTTTATTTAACCAGGTAGGCTAGTTGAGAACACCTTTATTTAACCAGGTAGGCTAGTTGAGAATACCTTTATTTAACCAGGTAGGCTAGTTGAGAACACCTTTATTTAACCAGGTAGGCTAGTTGAGAATACCTTTATTTAACCAGGTAGGCTAGTTGAGAACACCTTTATTTAACCAGGTACCAGGTAGGCTAGTTGAGAACACCTTTATTTAACCAGGTAGGCTAGTTGAGAACACCTTTATTTAACCAGGTAGGCTAGTTGAGAACACCTTTATTTAACCAGGTAGGCTAGTTGAGAACACCTTTATTTAACCAGGTAGGCTAGTTGAGAATACCTTTATTTAACCAGGTAGGCTAGTTGAGATCACCTTTATTTAACCAGGTAGGCTAGTTGAGAGTACCTTTATTTAACCAGGTAGGCTAGTTGAGAACACCTTTATTTAACCAGGTAGGCTAGTTGAGAACAAGTTCTCATTTACAACTGCGACCTGGCCAAGATAAAGCATAGCAGTGTGAACAGACAACACAGTTACACATGGAGTAAACAATAAACAAGTCAATAACACAGTAGAAACAAATTAAAAAGAGTCTATATACATTGTGTGTGCAAAATGCATGAGGAGGTAGGAGATAATGAGGAGATAATGACCATTTAGCAGATTAACACTGGAGTGATAAATGATCAGATGGTCATGTGCAGGTGTGTATGGCGTCGTGTGGGCGAGCGGTTTTCTGATGCCAGTGTTGTAAACAGAGCGCCCCATGGTGACGGCGGGGTTATGGTATGGGCAGGCATAAGCTACGGACAACCAACACAATTGCATTTAATTGATGGCAATTTATATGCACAGAGATACCGTGAAGAGATCCTGAGGCCCATTGTCGTGCCATTCATCCACCGCCTTATAATGCACATATACATGATGCAAGGATCTGTACACATTTCCTGGAAGCTGACAATGTCCCAGTTATTTCATGGTCTGAATACTCACCAGACATGTCACCTACTGAGCATGTTTGGGATGCTCTGGTTTGACGTGTATGACAGCGTGTTCCAGTTCCTGACAATATCTAGCAACTTCGCACAGCCATTGAAGAGGAGTGGGACAACATTCCACAGGCCACAATCTACAGCCTGATCAACTTTATGCAAAGGACATGTGTTGTGCTACATGAGTCAAATGGTGGTCACCAGATACTGACTGGCGTTTTATTGTACAGTATCTGTGACAAACAGATGCATATCTGTATTCCCAGTCAGGTGAAATCCATAGATTAGGGACTAACACATTTATTTCAATTGACTGATTTCCTTATATGAACTGTAACTCATTAAAATCATAGCATGTTGCGTTTATATTTTTGTTCAATGTACATTATATAGGGAATGGGGTGTCAATTGGGATGGGCCCATATTGTTTCCGTCTTTGGGAAGTGTCCTGGGCAGGTATGGACAAGCAGAACCAACACACAGGTTAGACAGGATCTAACTCATCACACAGAGTCAGAGAGAGAGAGAGAGAGAGAGAGAGAGAGAGAGAGAGAGAGAGAGAGAGAGAGAGAGAGAGAGAGAGAGAGAGAGAGAGAGAGAGAGAGAGAGAGAGAGAGAGAGAGAGAGAGAGAGAGAGAGAGAGAGAGAGAGAGAGAGAGAGAGAGAGAGAGAGAGAGAGAGGCAAAAAACATGTATAAGAAATGAATCCTAACTCTACACCAAAATAAGTGTTTATGATGCTCCATGCTGATGGGCCTCGATGAGGTCATCGAAAATATGTGATCAAATGCGTCCCGGAGTTTTGGCTGAGGGACAACCTAATTTAGTGATCTCAGAGTATTGGCTGAGGGACAAGCCAATCCACTGATCTAATGCGTCCCGGAGTTTTGGGTGAGGGACAAGCCAGCCTAGTGATCTAATTTGTCCCGGAGTTTTGGCTGAGGGACAAGCCAGCCTAGTGCGTCCCGGAGTATTGGCTGAGGGGCAAGCCAGTCCACTGATCTAATGCGTCCCGGAGTTTTGGCTGAGGGGCAAGTCGGTCTAGTGATCTAATACGTCCCAGAGTTTTGGCTGAGGGGCAAGCCAGTCCACTGATCTAATGCGTCCCGGAGTTTTGACTGAGGGACAAGCCAGTCCACTGATCTAATGCGTCCCGGAGTTTTGTCTGAGGGACAATCCAGTCCACTGATCTAATGCGTCCCGGAGTATTGACTGAGGGACAAGCCAGCCTAGTGCTCTGATGCGTCCTGGAGTTTTGACTGAGGGACAAGCCAGTCCACTGATCTAATGCGTCCTGGAGTTTTGGCTGAGGGACAAGCCAGCCTAGTGCTCTGATGCGTCCCGGAGTATTTGCTGAGGGACAAGCCAGTCCACTGATCTAATGTTTCCCAGAGTTTTGGCTGAGGGACAAGCCAGCCTAGTGCTCTGATGCGTCCCGGAGTATTGGCTGAGGGGCAAGTCGGTCTAGTGATCTAATGCGTCCCGGAGTTTTGGCTGAGGGACAAGCCAGCCTAAAGGAAAAGAAAAAGGTTCATACTCGGCTGTAAATCTTCCATTACAATAGTTTGAAATGTTACAAAGTTTGTAACTAATGTTGACTAGTTCACCACAAATTGGAGTCACCCTTTTCAGTCTACCGAAGAGCTTGAATACAACAAAAGTTTTAAACAGATCATAGACTTTTTACAACCGGCTATTTAAACAAATGGATTGTGTGTTCTCTCTGTGAGAGATCCGAAGAGATCCAAGTCACAGCATGCATAGTATGATGCATTTCATCTGAACGGTTTTTGTTGTTATTTTGGTTGTGTTGTGGTACATGCCAACACTTGTGGAATGATAAACAGTCTATTATTCGAAATATGCTTCCCAAATGGCACCCTATTCCCTATAAAGTAGTGCACTAGAGCCCATAGGGCGCTAGTCAAAAGTAATGCACTATAAAGGGAATAGGGTGGCGTTTGAGATGCAAGCCCAGTTCAGTCAGGTGGTCCTGGCTTTCTTTATAGGAAAGCACTGGGCTGTAGATGTTTTTATGTGGCGCAATTACTGGGCATTAACTTCAGGCAGGCAGGCTGGCTGGCTGGCGGGCTGGCGGGCTGGCAGGCTGGCAGGCTGGCTGGCTGGCTGGCTGGGCTGGCTGGCTGGTTGGCTGGCTGGTTAAGCAGTGAGCAGAATGGGCCAGGCACTCATCTCATTCTTTTGAATTGGCTGAAGTGTTAAGTGGGAACTGTTTTTGCCCTCCACACCTACTGAACGTCCATTTCCTGTTTATGCTACAAAACACACTCTCTTTCTCTCTGTTTCCAAAGGTCGAAACATGGCATGCCATTTCACACATACAGTGCCTTGCAAAAGTATTCGGCCCCCTTGAACTTTGCGACCTTTTGCCACATTTCAGGCTTCAAACATAAAGATATAAAACTGTATTTTTTTGTGAAGAATCAACAACAAGTGGGACACAATCATGAAGTGGAATGACATTTATTGGATATTTCAAACTTTTTTAACAAATCAAAAACTGAAAAATTGGACGTGCAAAATTATTCAGCCCCCTTAAGTTAATAATTTGTAGCGCCACCTTTTGCTGCGATTACAGCTGTAAGTCGCTTGGGGTATGTCTCTATCAGTTTTGCACATCGAGAGACTGAATTTTTTTCCCATTCCTCCTTGCATAACAGCTCGAGCTCAGTGAGGTTGGATGGAGAGCATTTGTGAACAGCAGTTTTCAGTTCTTTCCACAGATTCTTGATTGGATACAGGTCTGGACTTTGTCTTGGCCATTCTAACACCTGGATATGTTTATTTTTGAACCATTCCATTGTGGATTTTGCTTTATGTTTTGGATCATTGTCTTGTTGGAAGACAAATCTCCATCCCAGTCTCAGGTCTTTTGCAGACTCCATCAGGTTTTCTTCCAGAATGGTCCTGTATTTGGCTCCATCCATCTTCCCATCAATTTTAACCATCTTCCCTGCCCCTGCTGAAGAAAAGCAGGCTCAAACCATGATGCTGCCACCACCATGTTTGACAGTGGGGATGGTGTGTTCAGGGTGATGAGCTGTGTTGCTTTTACGAAAAACATAACGTTTTGCATTGTTGCCAAAAAGTTCAATTTTGGTTTCATCTGACCAGAGCACCTTCTTCCACATGTTTGGTGTGTCTCCCATGTGGCTTGTGGCAAACTTTAAACAACACTTTTTATGGATATCTTTAAGAAATGGCTTTCTTCTTGCCACTCTTCCATAAAGGCCAGATTTGTGCAATATACGACTGATTGTTGTCCTATGGACAGAGTCTCTCACCTCAGCTGTAGATCTCTGCAGTTCATCCAGAGTGATCATGGGCCTCTTGGCTGCATCTCTGATCAGTCTTCTCCTTGTATGATCTGAAAGTTTAGAGGGACAGCCAGGTCTTGGTAGATTTGCAGTGGTCTGATACTCCTTCCATTTCAATATTATCGCTTGCACAGTGCTCCTTGGGATGTTTAAAGCTTGGGAAATCTTTTTGTATCCAAATCCGGCTTTAAACCTCTTCACAACAGTATCTCAGACCTGCCTGGTGTGTTCCTTGTTCTTCATGATGCTCTCTGCGCTTTTAACGGACCACTGAGACTATCACAGTGCAGGTGCATTTATACGGAGACTTGATTACACACAGGTGGATTGTATTTATCATCATTAGTCATTTAGGTCAACATTTGATCATTCAGAGATCCTCACTGAACTTCTGGAGAGAGTTTGCTGAACTGAAAGTAAAGGGGCTGAATAATTTTGGACGCCCAATTTTTCAGTTTTTGATTTGTTAAAAAAGTTTGAAATATCCAATAAATGTCATTCCACTTCATGATTGTGTCCCACTTGTTGTTGATTCTTCCCCAAAAAAATACATTTTTTTATCTTTATGTTTGAAGCCTGAAATGTGGCAAAAGGTCGCAAAGTTCAAGGGGGCCGAATACTTTCGCAAGGCACTGTATATTCTGACCAAATTGTGACTCACTGTCCTTTCTTCTCTAAAAACATTGTTTGATACCCAGGACATGTACAATGTAACTGAGGCCACCATGATGAGTGGTTCAGCCCAGCAGAGTGGTTCAGCCCAGCATGATCCAGATCCCACTCCTCCTCCTTGCTCCTGTATAGCAACCAGCACCATCCTGTCCGTGCTGTAAGAGTACCAAGCTGCGTCCCAAACGATAACATATTCCCTACATAGTACACTTTTGACCAGGGCCCATAGGGAATAGAGTGTCATTTTGGCACGGCCTAGAGACCAGAGAGTGACTGTAATAGGTGTTCTGTGGAGCAGCGTGGGATCTGACCTCCAGAGAGAGCTGTGTTAAGCCTGGTCCCAGATCGGTTTGTGCGGTATACCCAACTCCTATTGTCATTGTCATGCCAGAACAGGACAGCTCTGGGACCAGGCTGTGCTCTATACACCACGAACGGCAGAAGGAGAAGGCCACACTCCAATAGCTCATGGGTCCAAAACGGAATTGCTACGTTTTGATCCAGGCTAGCTATAAAATGCTCCATCTCCAATCCACTAAGTTGTGCAACAACATTGTTGGACCAGACCAGGTTGTGGCCCAGAGTCTCTGCTGGGATGAAATGAAATGTGGTCTCTCTGAAGGGAAGGAGGAGGGTTGAGTCCAAGTCCTCATGATCAGAATGTTTTTTTATTTCCATACACACCACAGACAACACACACACACACACACACACACACACACACACACACACACACACACACACACACACACACACACACACACACACACACACACACACACACACACACACACACACACACACACACACACACACACACACACACACACACACACACACACACACACACACACACACACACACACACACACACCATAGGAACACAACACATTCCACCAAATGAGAAGGAGGGACATGGCGTCCGTTTGCACCATCCAACAATGCAAGTGGTTATAACCATAATGCTGTTCAGATGAACCCATCCTGTAGAGAGGAATGTGAGAATAAGTCTGTGTCCCAAATGATACCCTATTCCCGATACAGTGCACTAGGGCCCTTAGACCTCTGGTCAAAAGTAGCACACTATATAGGAGAATAGGGTGCCATTTGGAAGGGAGACTACATCTGGTGTTTTCTGTGTAAATACATGCGGAACCAGAGATTACTCCCACAGCGCTGTTAGTCCTCCAAACATCCCCTGCCTAGGGTTCAGTTACAACATAAGTCTGTTTCCACAGCCAAACCTACCATCATGTCATGCATCCCAAATGCCACCCTAATCCCGATATGTTGTGCACTACTTTTGAACAAAGCCCTATGGGCCCTGGTCAATGGTAGTGCGCTATAGCATCTAATAGGGTGCAATTTGGAACACGGTCCTTATTTTCATTTGAGACCATCATTTTAGTCTCAAGTTCATTGCTTTGTCTGTGCCATGAGCTTATTGGAATATATGTTTTTCTATGTTGTTCAGATCCAATTCCCATTCTCACTTTACCGGAAACACAAACTGCTCTTAGACACAGGTAACTGCCAAAATAAAGGAAACACAAACTGCTCTTAGACACAGGTAACTGCCAAAATAAAGGAAACACAAACTGCTCTTAGACACAGGTAACTGCCAAAATAAAGGAAACACAAACTGCTCTTAGACACAGGTAACTGCCAAGATAAAGGAAACACCAACACTGTCTTAATAGGGCATTGAGTCTACCACGAGCCGACAGAACAGCCTCAGTGCGCCTTGGCCTAGATTCTACAAGTGTCTGGAATTCTATCAGAGGGATGCGACACCATTCTTCCATGAGAAATTCCATCATTTGTTGTTTTGTTGATGATGGTGGAAAACACTGTCTCAGGAGTGGCTTCTGATCTCCCATAAGTGTTCAATTGGGTTGAAATCTGGTGACTGACACACACACACACACACACACACACACACACACACACACACACACACACACACACACACACACACACACACACACACACACACACACACACACACACACACACACACACACACACACACACACACACACACACACACACACACACACACACACACACTGTTAAACCTGCTATGTTACTTTTGAGACCCTTGTTTCAAAGTCACTGAGATCTCTTCATGTAGCCATGGTAGCCAAGATAATGGGCAACTGGACATTTCTATACATGACCCTAAGCATGATGGGATGTTAATTGTGTAATTAACTCAGGAACCACACCTGTGTGGAAGCACCTGCTTTCAGTATACTTTGTAGCCCTCATTTACTCAAGTGTTTCTTTTATTTTGGTAGTTACATGTATGTTAAAATCCATTATATGTAGCCTACACAATGTAGAAATAGAACCCTGTTCTAAATAATGTTATATCTGAGGTCAACAAGACCAACCTATGAGCCAATGGCTGTGCCATTTAAATAATAATATGATTATTTCACACCATCTATTTACTACTCACTCGGTGAAAAATACCTTGTCAGCTTCAGGCAAGATTTTTAACAATGAGTGCCAGGTGGAGACCTCTCATTGTTTTTCCATAATAAACAGTAGCCCCATTACTCCATACTTGTTATTTATGTGGTCTGTATTTTAATCCTCTGTTACTGTTATATGTCATAACATTATCTTACAACGCCCTAAATCTATCCCTTTTCTAACCTTATTATATCTATTCTGTCTCCCAGTGTTTCCCCTAGATTATTCACCAGGCCCAAAGCATCATCCAGGCCTTCTGGCACCACAACCTTCAATTGAAGCCAACAGAGGTAGGTGAGGGGGGCTTTCCCACCAATACACTGGGATGGAAACACTTCTGCCTCCTCTGTTCCGTTTTCCATTATGCTACTCCAGAACAACATAAAAGAAAACAGTATATTGAGTGTGAAAGCATTTGTTTTTATCATTTTTACAGGTTAAAGTTTCTTCCTAAATGAAACATAGCTGTATGAATACACAATGAACTAAAAGAGTGTCTGGAGACTGGAGAAAAGGCGTTATTACACAACAGCACAGAGCAACGGAGCCACATACAGTCAGGAAGACCGTTGTTTAGCCAAGGCCTTACAACAGGGTTTGTTTTGGGCCTTGGATACTGTGCATGGTGATCAGCCAGACTATCCCTAAGAGGTTTAGGTCCCAAATATCACCCTATATAATGCATCTCGACCAGGGTCCTTGTCTAAAGTAGTGAACTATATAGGGAATATGGTGGCATCTGGGCTGAAGGCCAGTCCATGGCTAGAGCTGGGGAATATCTGGTTGTAGTTAGTCTCAGTATGTTTATTCATCACTCTGTTCCAGGGACTGGCTGTAATACGGTTGGTTCTTCCTGCCTCTGTAGAGGGGGGGGGGGGCTGTACTCAAAAAGCTTGGAGGACTGCCGACCCAGCCTGATCCAGCCTCAACCCCAGCCCCAACCCCAGTCCCAGACCGTTATTGGAAGCCTTTTGACCTCTGACCTGGGAGGGTGACTGAATATGTAGTTAGTTTGATAAATTGGTTGATGCAGAGAGACACTGGCACCTACTGTAGACTAGTGGTCTTCAATGGCAAGGTAAAAAAAATAACAGAGGAAAAACAATGCTCTGTTACTCTGCATATTGAATGGGAAAGTCAAAGACAGAAAATAAATCACATTGTATTTGTCACATGCTTTGTAAACAACAGGTGTAGACTAGAAATGTTTACTGATGGACCTTCCCAACATCGCAGAGAGAAAAATAGAGAAATAATAGAAAGATCCCTCAATCCTGACTAGTCTCCTAGTCCCTGCCGCTGAAAAACACCCCTACAGCAAGATGCTGCCACCACCTTGCTTCACTGAAGGGAAGGTGCCAGGTTTTCTCCAGACATGACGCTTGGCATTCAGATCAAAGAGTTCAATCTTAGTTTCATCAGACCAGAGAATCTTGTTTCTCATGTTCTGAGAGTCCTTTAGGTGCCTTTTGACCAACTCCAAGCAGGCTGTCATGTGCCTTTTACTGAGGAGTTGCTTCCGTCTGGCCACTCTACCATAAGGGCCTGATTCGGTGGACTGCTGCAGAGATGGTTGTCCTTCTGAAAGGTTCTCCCATCTCCACAGAGGAATTCTAGAGCTCTGTCAGAGTGACCATCAGGTTCTTGATCACCTCCTTGACCAAGGCCCATCTCCCTATTGCTCAGCTCTAGGAAGAGTCTAGGTGGTTCCAAACCTTTTCCATTTAAGAATGATGGAGGCCACTGTGTTGTCGGGGACCTTCAATGCTGCAGAAATGTTTTGGAACTCTTTCCCAGATTTGTGCCTCGACACGGAGCTCTACGGCGAATGCTTTGACGTCATGGCTTGGTTTTTGCTCTGACATGCACTGTCAACTGTGGGACCTTGTTTGATCCAGACTTGCTGCATCAGTACCACTTGCCCTGCGGTAGCAGAGAGAACAGTCTATGAATTGGTTGACTGATTTTCTTTGTCCTTCATCTGACACCCCCTTGTATAGAGGTCTTGGAACTCGGCCCCAGTGATGTACTGGGTCATACGCACCACCCTCTGTAGCACCTTGCGGTCACATGCCAAGCATTTGCCATACCAAACGGTGACAACTTAGAAATGTGACATTTGAGAAACATGGGTGAACGTCTAATTTGGACGTGAGACTGAGAGCTGGTAGAGCTTTACACCACGGTGTGCTTCCTTCAACATCAAAGGATGCTGGGAAAAATATGTCAACCACACAACAGAAAGAGAGTGCAGCCAGGTAGACTGGCAATGACGTGAGGACTGGAGAGGGATGGTTGTTGTGTACAGTTTCTTTAAAGCAGACTTTATGATTTGGTATGGCTGGAGCTGGATGGGGCTGGCTGTGGGCTGACTGGGGTCTGAGCAGAGCAGCACAGTGGGAGAACATACAATTCAGAACTGAATATTTAGTGGTTCACAAAGAGGAGTTAGTTATATGCCTCTCTGGTTAATCATTCCCCAAAGTTCTTCAACAGGAGAAACTACAACATGTCTTTGGTTCCGTTTGGCGTTTCCCCTCCAAAAACGCTGATGCCAAAGCAACAACTCAAATGATGTGTCATCATCCCCAAACATGTTGTGGTACTACATTGCAGTTGGAAGTTTACGTACAACTTAGCCAAATACAGGCTATCAGTTAGGATCACCACTTTACTGAAATGTCAGAATAATAGTAGAGCGAATGATTTATTTCAGCTTTTATTTCTTTCATCACATTAATTTGGGTCAAACATTTCGGGTAGCCTTCCACAAGCTTCCCACAATAAGTGGGGTGAATTTTGGCCCATTCCTCTTGACAGACCTGGTGTAACTGAGTCAGGTTTGTAGACTTCCTTGCTCGCACACGCTTTTTCAGTTCTGCCCACAATTTTCTGTAGGATTAAGGTCAGGGCTTTGTGATGGCCACTCCAATACCTTGACTTTGTTGTCCTTAAGCCATTTTGCCACAACTTTGGAAGTATGCTTGGGGTCATTGTCCATTTGGAAGACCCATTTGCAACCAAGCTTTAACTTACTGACTGATGTCTTGAGATGTTGCTTCAATATAGCCACATAATTTTCCTGCCTCATGATGCCGTCCATTTTGTGAAGTGAACCAGTCCCTCCTGCAGCAAAGCACCCCCACAACATGATGTTGCCACCCCCGTGCTTTACGGTTGGGATTGTGTTCTTCTGCTTGCAAGCCTCCCTCTTTTTCCTCCAAACATAACTTATGGTCATTATGGCCAAACAGTTTTACAGTTGTTTCATCAGACCAGAGGACATTTCTCCAAAAAGTACAATCTTTGTCCCCATGTACACTTGCAAACCGTAGTCTGGCTTTTTTATGGCGGTTTTGGAGCAGTGGCTTCTTCCTTGCTCAGGTTATGTCGATATAGGACTCGTTTTACTGTGGATATAGATACTTTTGTACCCGTTTCCTCCATCATCTTCACAAGGTCCTTTGCTGTTGTTCTGGGATTTATTTGTACTTTTTGCACCAAAGTACGAGGCGGCAGCGTAGCCTAGTGGTTAGAGCGTTGGACTAGTAACCGGAAGGTTGCGAGTTCAAACCCCCAAGCTGACAAGGTACAAATCTGTCGTTCTCCCCCTGAACAGGCAGTTAACCCACTGTTCTCAGGCTGTCATTGAAAATAAGAATATGTTCTTAACTGACTTGCCTGGTTAAATAAAGGTATGTTCATCTCTAGGAGACAGAACGTGTCTCCTTCCGGAGAGGTATGACGGCTGCGTGGTCCCATGGTGTTTATACTTGTGTACTATTGTTTGTACAGATGAACGTGGTACTTTCAGGCCTTTGGAAATTGCTCCCAAGGATGAACCAGACTTGTGGAGATCTACATTTTTTTCTTAGGTCTTGGCTGATTTCTTTTGATTTTCCCATGATGTCAAGCAAAGAGGCACTGAGTTTGAAGTGCCTTGAAATACATCCACAGGTACACCTACAATTGGCTCAAATGATGTCTATCAGAAGCATCTTAAGCCATGACATCATTTTCTGGAATTTTCCAAGCTGTTTAAAGGCACAGTCATGTATGCACACATGACTGTAAGTCGCTTTGGATAAAAGCGTCTGCTAAATGGCATATATTATTATTATTATTATAGTGTATGTAAACTTCTGACCCATTGGAATTGTGATACAGTGCATTATAGGTGAAATAATCTTTCTGTAAACAATTGTTGGAAAAATTACTTGTGTCATGCACAAAGTAGATGTCCTAACCAACTTGCCAAAACTATAGTTTGTTAACAAGAAATCTGTGGAGTGGATGAAAAACGAGTTTTAATGTCTCCAACATAAGTGTATGTAGACTTCAACTGTAGGTAATACAGTTTGTCTTCACCAGTGAACGCAGAGTCATAATTCCCATTCCTGGTTCCGTGTAATGAATTGAGTTTGGGGTGAGGTTTGGTTTGGTGGAGAAAATGTGTCTCTGGCTGCTTTTTGTCATATTTTACACCACTACATAGTATCTACACGTGGGTGTTGTTCCCACGGATTACTGTTCTCCAGTCCCATGCCTCAACTTTATAGCAAACTAAGTGGTAGGGCTGCTATTTTGTTATTTTTCTAAGCAAGGAGTGGGCCTTTAAGTGCCACAAGGTGGGTGTTGTTCCCATGGGCTTCTGTTCTTCCTACTTAGCCCATTACAAAGGGTTGACAGAAGCAGTCCAACCTCCTGGAGATTCATAGCACACAAAACTTCCTTTGTTGATCTCTTTCCCTCCGCCAGTGACTACCCAGCCAGGTGTCATAAAGAGTCTTTATGAGAAGAGAAGCACAGTAAAAAGAAATAACCCAAACAAATAAACAGCACGTAATAACCATGCCTCTAATTATGCCCTGTCACACACAGACTAGAGCCTGTTTATTATGAACTGTTGAAGTTAAGTTATTAATACGTTATTAATATCTAATGTAGAAATGATGAAATCAATGAACTATGACACAGACAGACAGACAGACAGACAGACAGACAGACAGACAGACAGACAGACAGACAGACAGACAGACAGACAGACAGACAGACAGACAGACAGACAGACAGACAGACAGACAGACAGACAGACAGACAGACAGACAGACAGACAGACAGACAGACAGACAGACAGACAGACAGACAGACAGACAGACAGACAGACAGACAGACAGACAGACAGACAGACAGACAGACAGACAGACAGACAGACAGACAGACAGACAGACAGACAGACAATTTCATATCTATCTCAAATTTCAGGTGAAATTACAGGATGGATGAGAGAATGTTTAAATATCTCCCTGTCTTGTGTTGTCCTGAATTGTCTTGCCCTTTCCTGTCCTGTCTTGTCCTGTATTGTCCTGTCCTGTCTTGTTCTGCCATGTCCTTTCTTGTCCTATCATGTACAGAGAGGTCAAATAGAGTGATGCTCCCTCAGGATGTCTGACTGGCACACAATGTGTGTGTGTGTGTGTGTGTGTGTGTGTGTGTGTGTGTGTGTGTGTGTGTGTGTGTGTGTGTGTGTGTGTGTGTGTGTGTGTGTGTGTGTGTGTGTGTGTGTGTGTGTGTGTGTGTGTGTGTGTGTGTGTGTGTGTGTGTGTGTGTGTGTGTGTGTGTGTGTGTGTTTGCGGGTGCGTGTGTGTGTGTGTGTGTTTGCGGGTGCGGGTGCGTGAGTGTGTGAGTGTGTGTGTGTGTGTGTGTGTGTGTGTTTGTGTTTGCGGGTGCGTGAGTGTGTGAGTGTATGTGTGTGCACCTAGAATTTGAGTTGGCTAATGAATGCCTGAGAAGCACATTCAAGTATGTAACTGTTTCCCACTACTAGCCAATCAGAACATTGTTAATTCAAAGTGTTTGGAGTGTTTGTCCTTCCAGATATCTGTATTTTGTGACTTGGATTTTGCCATCATATTGGAATCCCACCCACATACTCTTCTTCCTGGCAACACAGCGATGGATGACAATCTGATGATTCATAATCAGTTCCTGGTTGTGTTAGAAGACTGGCCAAAGGAGATTATAGATTAGGGAGTACAAGGATCATTATCCAGCTTGAAGGAGACAGGAAGTGTTTGATCTTTCCAGTTCAGTCTAATACTTTATAGGATGAAAAACAAACAAACAAATAAAAAGAAGAAACGCAAGTGAAATGAACTTTTAAGTGACAGAAACACTCACGTCAGACGGAATGAAGTGTGGCTGTTTTACTGTGACATGACTATGGCTTTAGGTATTTTTAACGTAAAAGTCTGATCACCATGGAATGTTCAGTAGAATGCATTGTCCCTCCGGTGTGACTGAAAAACAATGAGTGGAACCCAAATGGTACACTATTCCCTATTTGGTGCACTACTTTTACCAGTGCCTATAGGATCTAGTGCACTATATAGGGAATAGGGTGGCATTTGGGATGCAGTCGATTATTGTAAACTTCCATTAGCTCTAACTACCAGAGACAGACAGATGATGACACTGCAAATTACTCTAGAGAAGTGTTTTTTTCAATCATCACAGTTAATGACAGGTGAAATTATACTAATGATGACCGGTAGACCCAGATGGAAACGCTGTCAGACAGAACATCTAGAGATACACGCTGCCAGATTCTCAGACCTTCCTTATTGTGTTTCAATGTGTATTTTTCTCATCCAAAAGCACAGTACAGTGGAGACTATTCCAGAAACAGGGTGAGCTATAGATCCCAGTGATCATCAAACAGAAACCACGGTCAGTGTCTGTACTGCAGTAGTAGGCCTATGCCAGACATGACGGTTTCACTTTGTGATTTATACTTAGCGTGTTTGTATAGGGGAGTAGCAGTGGATGAAAGGTGCACCAGGCCTCTATAGAGAAGGGCCAGATTGATCAACTCCAGATGCTTATTGAAGTACACAACATGACTTTAATTATAAACTGGGTGGTTCGAGCGCTGAATGCTGATTGGCTGAAAGCTGTGGTATATCAGACCGTATACCACAGGTATGACAAAACATTTAGTTTTACTCTTCTAATTAGGTTGGTAACCAGTTGATAATAGCAATAAGGCTCCTCAGGGGTTTGTGGTATATGGCCAATATACCACAGTTAAAGGGCTGTGTCCAGGCGCTCCGGTTTCGCCGTGCATACGAACAGCCATTAGCCGTGTGATATTGGCCATATACCACACCCCCTCGGGCCTTATTGCTTAAGTATAACAGATAAATAACACATATGATTTGGTCATTTCTCTCCTCAGCTTGAAATGCCTCCGCTTGCCCCCATTGCATTTCTAGCCATTCAGTGGCACAGCTGGCTGAGGTGTTGTCCAGAGGACAATATGTGTGTTTGCGAGATGAGGACATGAGATCAATCCCAGCTGGCGACTTGTGAGTGAGGAAGAAAACATTTTAAGCAAGCAGTGTGACATCCGTAACATAAACACACATTGCCATACAATGCAGTGTTTTCAGTAAATACTGGAGGGGGTTTGGACACTGCCCTCAATCCTACACTGTACATCACAACAATAACGGCTGAACAAGTTAAATCTGTCTTTGTATTGTGTTATATTGAGTTGAGCTGAGTTGTGTTGAGTTGAGTTGTATTAAATTGTGTTGGGTTGAGTTGAGTTGTATTAAATTGTGTTGGGTTGAGTTGAGTTGTATTAGGTTGTGTTGAGTTGAGTTGTGTTGAGTTGAGTTGAGTTGTATTAAATTGTGTTGGGTTGAGTTGAGTTGTATTAAGTTGAGTTGAGTTGTATTAAGTTGTGTTGAGTTGTGTTGGGTTGAGTTGTATTAGGTTGTGTTGAGTTGAGTTGAGTTGAGTTGAGTTGAGTTGAGTTGAGTTGAGTTGTGTTGAGTTGAGCTGAGCTGAGTTTTGTTGAGTTGTATTAAGTTGTGTTGTGTTGAGTTGTGTTAAGTTGTGTTGAGTTGAGTTGTATTAAGTTGTGTTGTGTTGAGTTGAGTTGTGTTAAGTTGTGTTGAGTTGAGTTGTATTAAGTTGTGTTGAGTTGACTTGTGTTGAGTTGAGTTGACTTGTGTTGTGTTGTATTAAGTTGTGTTGTGTTGAGTTGAGTTGTATTAAGTTGTGTTGAGTTGACTTGTGTTGAGTTGAGTTGACTTGTGTTGAGTTGTTCCTACACTCTGCACATGAATGTATTCTATACAACTCTTGTTATGACAACAGTGAAGATGTCATCTTTTAATCTGTTTACAAGGAAAATGGATTCAGCTCAACTTCGCATGCCTCCCAGACAAAGGGTTTAGACAGACCTGTGAGGAAAGCTTATATTATGCAATATCTCATTTCAGTGATACCTTGGAGGGTTACAACAGGCAGAAAACAGCTTCCCACTGAGCGCAGACATCAATTCAATGTCTATTCCACGTTGGTTCAATGTCATTTCAATGTCTATTCCACGTTGGTTCAACGTCATTTCAATGTCTATTCCACATTGGTTCAATGTCATTTCAATGTCCATTCCACGTTGGTTCAAAGTCATTTAATTGTTTTCCAAGTGCTATGAAACTCATAGTTAAAGCGAATCTATTTTCATTTCCACCATCGGCCACCCTTGTTGTTTATAGCCTCAGATAGTCCATCTTCAAACTGCTTTTGGCTTTCAAATCAGAGCAGGTAAATACTCACCATGGAATACTTTACAATTAAGATGAATTATAACAGTCAGATGGTGTTGGTGGCTGGGCTGTGAAGAAGGTGGATTCTGTGTGGTCTGAAACTGAGAGAAACTGAGAGATAGAGAGAGAGAGAGAGAGAGAGAGAGAGAGAGAGAGAGAGAGAGAGAGAGAGAGAGAGAGAGAGAGAGAGAGAGAGAGAGATCATGAAAGGGAGAGAGTGACAGAGAAAGAGAGAGAGAGAGAGAGAGGAGAAAGAGAAAGAGAGAGAAAGAGAGAGACAGAGACAGAGATAGAGACAGACAGACAGAGAGAGAAATTGAGAAACCTATCTATCCAACCAAAAACATACAGACCTAGAAAACCTGAGGCTACATGTTCACTATGGTGAATCACTAAAACAAAACAGAAATACACTACGGAAAAAGGAGGAACAGTAAGTCAGAACTCATCTCAATGTAATTTCATCCACGGAATCTAACCACTTCTGGGAAAAATGGAACACACTAAACAAACAAACAACCACGTCTCCGATCTTTTTGGCCCTATAACAAAGAACAAAAAGCTATAAGCTATTAGAATAAACAATTAAAGACTGCCAGAACCCACTGGATTCTACAATTACATTAAATGAACTACAGGACAAATACAAATCCTCCAACCCAAAAAGCCCTGTGGTGTAAATGGTATCCCTAATGAAATGGTAAAATATACAGACCACAAATTTAAATTGGCTATACTTTAACATCATCCTCAGCTCTGGCATCTTCCCCAATATTTGGAACCAAAGGACATATCATCCCAATTCACAAAAGTGGAGACAAATTTGACCCCAATAACTACCATGGGATATGCGTCAACAGCAACATTGGGAAAATCCTCTGCATTATCGTTAACAGCAGACTCGTACATTTCCTCAGTGAAAACAATGTACAGAGCAATTGTAAAATGTTCTTTTTACGAAATTACCATACGACAGACCACATATTCACCCTGCACACCCTAATTGACAAGCAAACAAACCAAAACAAAGGCAAAGTCTTCTCATGCTTTGTTGATTAAAAAAAGAAGCTTTTGACTGAATTTGGCATGAGGGTCTGCTATACAAATTGATGGAAACAGTGTTGGGGGAAAAACATTATAAAATCTATGTACACAAACAACAAGTGTGCGGTTAAAATTGGCAAACAACACAAATTTCTTTCACAGGGCCGTGGATTGAGACAGGGATGCAGCTTGAGCCCCACTCTCTTCAACATATATATCAACGAATTGGCGAGGGAACTAGAACAGTCTGCAGCACCTGGCCTCAAACTACTAGAATCTGAAGTCAAATGTCTACTGTTTGCTGATGATCTGGTGCTTCTGTCCCCAACCAAGGAGGGCCTACAGCAGCACCTAGATCTTCGGCACAGATTCTGTCAGCTCTGGGCCCTGACAGTAAATCTCAGTAAGACAAAAATAAAGGTGTTCCAAAAAAGTTCCAGTTTCCAGGAACACAAATACAATTTCTATCTAGAAGCCATTGCCCTAGAGCACACAAAGAACTATAAATATATAACCATTGCTCCCCTGCCCCCCACCCTCTTATACGCTGCTGCTACTCTCTGTTATTATCTATGCATAGTCACTTTAATAATTCTACCTACATGTACATACTACCTCAATTACCTCGACACAGGTGCCCCCGCACATTGACTCTGTACCTGTACCCCCTGTGTATAGCCTCGCTATTGTTATTTACTGTTGCTATTTAATTATTCTTTATTATTATCTCTTAGTTTTTTTGTGTATTTTCTTAAAACTGCATTTTTGGTTAAGGGCTTGTTAGTAAGTATTTCACTGTAAGTTGAAATACACCTGTTGTATTCGGCGAATGTGACAAATACAATTTGATTTGATTTGATTTGACACACCTCAGCCTAAACATCAGCAACACAGGTAAAATCCACAAAACTGTGAACGATCTGAGCCTTCTACGAAGGGCCTTCTACGCCATAAAAAGGAACATAACATTCAACATTCCAGTTAGGATCTGGCTTAAAATACTTGAATCAGATATAGAACCCATTGCCCTTTATGGTTCTAGGGTCCACTCACCAACCAAGAATTCACAAAAGGGGACAAACACGAAATTGAGACTCTACAGTCGTGGCAAAACGTTTTGAGAATGACACAAATATTAATTTCCACAAAGTCTGCTGCTTCAGTGTTTTTAGATATTTTTGTCAGATGTTACTATGGAATACTGAAGTATACTTATAAGCATTTCATAAGTGTCAAAGGCTTTTATTGACAATTACATGAAGTTGATGCAAAGAGTCAATATTTGCAGTGTTGACCCTTCTTTTTCAAGACCTCTGCAATCCGCCCTGGCATGCAGTCAATTAACTTCTGGGCCACATCCTGACTGATGGCAGCCCATTCTTGCATAATCAATGCCTGGAGTTTGTCAGAATTTGTGGGTTTTTGTTTGTCCCCGCGCCTCTTGATGATTGACCACAAGTTCTCAATGGGATTAAGGTCTGGGGAGATTCCTGGCCATGAACCCAAAATATCGATGTTTTGTTCCCCGAGCTACTTAGTTATCACTTTGCCTTATGGCAAGGTGCTCCACCATGCTGAAAAGGCATTGTTCGTCACCAAACTGTTCCTGGATGGTTGGGAGAAGTTGCTCTCGGAGGATGTGTTGGTACCATTCTTTATTCATGGCATTGTTCTTTGGAAAAATTGTGAGTGAGCCCACTCCCTTGGCTGAGAAGCAACCCCACACATGAATGGTCTCAGGATGCTTTACTGTTGGCATGACAAAGGACTAGCGCTCACCTTGTCTTCTCCAGACAAGCTTTTTTCCCGGATGCCCCAAACAATCGGAAAGGGGAGAAAATCAGAGAAAATAACTTTACCCCAGTCCTCAGCAGTCAAATCCCTGTACCCTTTGCAGAATATCAGTCTGTCCCTGATGTTTTTCCTGGAGAGAAATGGCTTCTTTGCTGCCCTTCTTGACACCAGGCCATCCTCCAAAAGCCTTCACCTCACTGTGTGTGCAGATGCACTCACACCTGCCTGCTGCCATGCCTGAGCAAGCTCTGTACTAGTGGTGCCCCAATCCTACAGCTGAATCAACTTTAGGAGACAGTCCTGGTGCTTGCTGGACTTTCTTGGGGGCCCTAAAGCCTTCTTCACAACAATTGAACCACTCTCCTTGAAGTTCTTGATGATCCGATAAATTGTTGACTTAGGTGCAATCTTAATGGCAGCAATATCCTTGCCTGTGAAGGCCTTTTTGTGCAAAGCAATGATGCCGGCACGTGTTTCCTTGCAGGTAACCATGATTGACAGAGGAAGAACAACGATTCCAAGCATCACCCTCCTTTTGAAGCTTCCAGTCTATTATTCAAACTCAATCAGCATGACAGAGTGATCTCCAGCCTTGTCCTTGTCAACATGCACACCTGTGTTAATGCGAGAATCACTGACATGATGTCAGCTGGTCCTTTTGTGGCAGGGCTGAAATGCAGTGGAAATGTTTTTTGTGATTCAGTTCATTTGCATGGGAAGAGTGACTTTGCAATTAATTGCAATTAATCTGATCACTCTTCATAACATACTGGAGTATATTCAAATTGCCATCATTCAAACTGAGGCAGCAGACTGTGAAAATTAATATTTGTGTCATTCTCAAAACTTTTGGCCACGACTGTACATGCAGATTTCTGCAAAAATGTCTTCAGTATACAAAGTAAAACACCAAATAATGCATACAGAGCAGAATTAGACCAATTCCAGCTAATTATCCAAATCCAGAAAAGAGACGTTCAATTCTACATCCATCTAAATGGAAGCGATTCCCAAACTTTCCATAACAAAGCCACCACCTACAGAGAGATGAACTTGGAGAAGAGTCCACTATGTAAGCTGGTCCTGCGGCTCTGTTTACAAACACAAACACAAACACACCCCACAGAACCCCAGGATGATTAGACCCAAACAAATCATTAGAAAACAAAAAGATAATTACTTGACACATTGAAAAAAACCTAGCAAACTAGAATTGTCATGTTTTGTCATTTATTATCATGTCTTGTCCCTGTGCTTCCCATTCTATTCGTTTCCCTCTGCTGGTCTTATTAGGTTCTTTCCCTCTTTCTATCCCTCTCTCTCCCCCTCCCTCTCTCACTCTCTCGCTCTCTCTTCTCTCTATCGTTCCGTTCCTGCTCCCAGCTGTTCCTATTCCCCTAATCATCATTTAGTCTTCCCACACCTGTTCCCGATCCTTTTCCCTGATTAGAGTCCCTATTTCACTCCTTGTTTCCCGTACCTGCCCTGTCGGATCCTCATTTATAATTCACCGTGCTGTGTCTATGTTTTGCCCTGTCGTGTCGTGTTTCCCTCAGATGCTGCGTGGTGAGCAGGTGTCTGAGTCTGCTAGGTTCAAGTGCCTTCCCGAGGCACCTGCAGTTCTCGATCAAGTCTCCAGTCTGTTCTCGTCTTTACGTGTAGTATTATGCTTTTTGTTTTGTAAAGTTTATTCTGGATTAAATACTCTGTTTTCGCCAAGTCGCTTTTGGGTCCTCATTCACCAGCATGACAGAAGGATCCGACCGAGGAATGGACCCAGCGACTACAGACGCTCGTAACACTGCCGTCGAGATCCAAGGAGCCATGCTCGGCAGACACGAGCAGGAATTGTCTGCTGCTCGCCATGCCGTGGAGAACCTGGCCGCTCAGGTTTCCGACCTCTCTGGACAGTTCCAGAGTCTTCGTCTCGTGCCACCTGTTACTTCCTGGCCTGCCGAGCCTCCAGAACCTAGGGTTAATAACCCACCTTGCTACTCCGGGCAGCCCACTGAGTGCCGCTCCTTTCTCACCCAGTGTGAGATTGTGTTCTCTCTCCAACCCAACACATACTCTAGAGAGAGAGCTCGGGTTGCTTACGTCATTTCACTCCTTACTGGCCGGGCCCGAGAGTGGGGCACAGCTATCTGGGAGGCAAGGGCTGATTGTTCTAACAATTACCAGAACTTTAAAGAGGAGATGATTCGGGTTTTTGACCGTTCAGTTTTTGGTGGGGAGGCTTCTAGGGTCCTGGCTTCCCTATGCCAAGGTGATCGATCCATAACGGATTACTCTATAGAGTTTCGTACTCTTGCTGCCTCTAGTGACTGGAACGAGCCGGCGCTGCTCGCTCGTTTTCTGGAGGGACTCCACACAGTGGTCAAAGATGAGATTCTCTCTCGGGAGGTTCCTTCCAGTGTGGACTCTTTGATTGCTCTTGCCATCCGCATAGAACGACGGGTAGATCTTCGTCACCAGGCTCGTGGAAGAGAGCTCGCATCAACGGTGTTTCCCTGCTCCGCATCGCAACCATCTCCCTCCTCTGGCTCTGAGACTGAGCCCATGCAGCTGGGAGGGATTCGCATCTCGACTAAGGAGAGGGAACGGAGGATCACCAACCGCCTGTGCCTCTATTGCGGATTTGATGGACATTTTGTTAATTCATGTCCAGTAAGAGGCCAGAGCCCATCAGTAAGCGGAGGGCTACTGGTGAGCGCTACTACTCAGGTCTCTTCATCTAGATCTTCATCCATCTACGCTGGACCGGTTCGGGTGCTACATGCAGTGCCTTGATTGACTCTGGGGCTGAGGGTTGTTTCATGGACGAAGCATGGGTTCGGAAACATAACATTCCTTTCAGACAGTTAGACAAGCCTACGCCCATGTTTGCCTTAGATGGTAGTCATCTTCCCAGTATCAAATTTGAGACACTACCTTTAACTCTCACAGTATCTGGTAACCACAGTGAGACTATTTCTTTTTTGATTTTTCGTTCACCTTTCACACCTGTTGTTTTGGGTCATCCCTGGCTAGTATGTCATAATCCTTCTATTAATTGGTCTTGTAATTCTATCCTATCCTGGAACGTATCTTGTCATGTGAAGTGCTTAATGTCTGCCATCCCTCCCATTTCTTCTGTCCCCACTTCTCAGGAGGAACCTGGCGATTTGACAGGAGTGCCGGAGGAATATCATGATCTGCGCACGGTCTTCAGTCGGTCCCGAGCCAACTCCCTTCCTCCTCACCGTCGTATGATTGTAGTATTGATCTCCTTCCGGGGACCACTCCTCCTCGGGGTAGACTATACTCTCTGTCGGCTCCCGAACGTAAGGCTCTCGAGGATTATTTATCTGTGTCTCTTGACGCCGGTACCATAGTGCCTTCTTCCTCTCCGGCCGGGGCGGGGTTCTTTTTGTTAAGAAGAAGGACGGTACTCTGCGCCCCTGCGTGGATTATCGAGGGCTGAATGACATAACGGTTAAGAATCGTTATCCGCTTCCCCTTATGTCATCAGCCTTCGAGATTCTGCAGGGAGCCAGGTGCTTTACTAAGTTGGACCTTCGTAACGCTTACCATCTCGTGCGCATCAGAGAGGGGGACGAGTGGAAAACGGCGTTTAACACTCCGTTAGGGCATTTTGAGTACCGGGTTCTGCCGTTTGGTCTCGCCAATGCGCCAGCTGTTTTTCAGGCATTAGTTAATGATGTTCTGAGAGACATGCTGAACATCTTTGTTTTTGTCTATCTTGACGATATCCTGATTTTTTCACCATCACTCGAGATTCATGTTCAGCACGTTCGACGTGTTCTACAGCGCCTTTTAGAGAATTGTCTCTACGTAAAGGCTGAGAAGTGTTCTTTTCATGTCTCCTCCGTTACTTTTCTCGGTTCCGTTATTTCCGCTGAAGGCATTCAGATGGATTCCGCTAAGGTCCAAGCTGTCAGTGATTGGCCCGTTCCAAGGTCACGTGTCGAGTTGCAGCGCTTTTTAGGTTTCGCTAATTTCTATCGGCGTTTCATTCGTAATTTCGGTCAAGTTGCTGCCCCTCTCACAGCTCTTACTTCTGTCAAGACGTGTTTTAAGTGGTCCGGTTCCGCCCAGGGAGCTTTTGATCTTCTAAAAGAACGTTTTACGTCCGCTCCTATCCTCGTTACTCCTGACGTCACTAGACAATTCATTGTCGAGGTTGACGCTTCAGAGGTAGGCGTGGGAGCCATTCTATCCCAGCGCTTCCAGTCTGACGATAAGGTTCATCCTTGCGCTTATTTTTCTCATCGCCTGTCGCCATCTGAGCGCAACTATGATGTGGGTAACCGTGAACTGCTCGCCATCCGCTTAGCCCTAGGCGAATGGCGACAGTGGTTGGAGGGGGCGACCGTTCCTTTTGTCGTTTGGACAGACCATAAGAACCTTGAGTACATCCGTTCTGCCAAACGACTTAATGCCCGTCAAGCTCGTTGGGCGTTGTTTTTCGCTCGTTTCGAGTTTGTGATTTCTTACCGTCCGGGTAGCAAGAACACCAAGCCTGATGCCTTATCCCGTCTGTTTAGTTCTTCTGTGGCTTCTACTGATCCCGAGGGGATTCTTCCTTATGGGCGTGTTGTCGGGTTGACAGTCTGGGGAATTGAAAGACAGGTTAAGCAAGCACTCACGCACACTGCGTCGCCGCGCGCTTGTCCTAGTAACCTCCTTTTCGTTCCTGTTTCCACTCGTCTGGCTGTTCTTCAGTGGGCTCACTCTGCCAAGTTAGCTGGTCATCCCGGTGTTCGAGGCACTCTTGCGTCTATTCGCCAGCGATTTTGGTGGCCGACTCAGGAGCGTGACACGCGCCGTTTCGTGGCTGCTTGTTCGGACTGCGCGCAGACTAAGTCGGGTAACTCTCCTCCTGCCGGTCGTCTCAGACCGCTCCCCATTCCTTCTCGACCATGGTCTCACATCGCCCTAGACTTCATTACCGGTCTGCCTTTGTCTGCGGGGAAGACTGTGATTCTTACGGTTGTCGATAGGTTCTCTAAGGCGGCACATTTCATTCCCCTCGCTAAACTTCCTTCCGCTAAGGAGACGGCACAAATCATTATCGAGAATGTATTCAGAATTCATGGCCTCCCGTTAGACGCCGTTTCAGACAGAGGCCCGCAATTCACGTCACAGTTTTGGAGGGAGTTCTGTCGTTTGATTGGTGCGTCCGTCAGTCTCTCTTCCGGGTTTCATCCCCAGTCTAACGGTCAAGCAGAGGGGCCAATCAGACGATTGGTCGCATACTACGCAGCCTTTCTTTCAGAAACCCTGCGTCTTGGGCAGAACAGCTCCCCTGGGCAGAATACGCTCACAACTCGCTTCCTTCGTCTGCTACCGGGTTATCTCCGTTTCAGAGTAGTCTGGGTTACCAGCCCCCTCTATTCTCTTCCCAGCTTGCCGAGTCCAGCGTTCCCTCCGCTCAAGCGTTTGTCCAACGTTGTGAGCGCACCTGGAGGAGGGTGAGGTCTGCACTTTGCCGCTACAGGGCACAGACTGTGAGAGCCGCCAATAAACGCAGGATTAAGAGTCCTAGGTATTGTTGCGGCCAGAGAGTGTGGCTTTCCACTCGCAACCTTCCTCTTACGACAGCTTCTCGTAAGTTGACTCCGCGGTTCATTGGTCCGTTCCGTGTCTCCCAGGTCGTCAATCCTGTCGCTGTGCGACTGCTTCTTCCGCGACATCTTCGTCGCGTCCATCCTGTCTTCCATGTCTCCTGTGTTAAGCCCTTTCTTCGCACCCCCGTTCGTCTTCCCTCCCCTCCTCCCGTCCTTGTCGAGAGCGCACCTATTTACAAGGTACATAAGATCATGGACATGCGTTCTCGGGGACGGGGTCACCAATACTTAGTGGATTGGGAGGGTTACGGTCCTGAGGAGAGGAGTTGGGTTCCGTCTCGGGACGTGCTGGACCGTTCACTCATTGATGATTTCCTCCGTTGCCGCCAGGATTCCTCCTCGAGTGCGCCAGGAGGCGCTCGGTGAGTGGGGGGGGTACTGTCATGTTTTGTCATTTATTATCATGTCTTGTCCCTGTGCTTCCCATTCTATTCGTTTCCCTCTGCTGGTCTTATTAGGTTCTTTCCCTCTTTCTATCCCTCTCTCTCCCCCTCCCTCTCTCACTCTCTCGCTCTCTCTTCTCTCTATCGTTCCGTTCCTGCTCCCAGCTGTTCCTATTCCCCTAATCATCATTTAGTCTTCCCACACCTGTTCCCGATCCTTTTCCCTGATTAGAGTCCCTATTTCACTCCTTGTTTCCCGTACCTGCCCTGTCGGATCCTCATTTATAATTCACCGTGCTGTGTCTATGTTTTGCCCTGTCGTGTCGTGTTTCCCTCAGATGCTGCGTGGTGAGCAGGTGTCTGAGTCTGCTAGGTTCAAGTGCCTTCCCGAGGCACCTGCAGTTCTCGATCAAGTCTCCAGTCTGTTCTCGTCTTTACGTGTAGTATTATGCTTTTTGTTTTGTAAAGTTTATTCTGGATTAAATACTCTGTTTTCGCCAAGTCGCTTTTGGGTCCTCATTCACCAGCATGACAAGAATGCTATTTAAACCTAAACAGAGAGTACACAGTAGTGGAATACCTGACCACCGTGACTGACCCGAAATTAAGGAACGCTTTGACTATGTACAGACTCAGTGAGCATATCCTTGCTATTGTGAGAGGCTGCCGTAGGCAGACCTGGCTCTCAAGAGAAGATAGGGTATGTGTACATTGCCAACAAAATGAGGTTGAAACTGAGCTGCACCTAACCTCCTGCCAAATGTATGACCATATTAGAGACACATACAGTGCATTCGGAAAGTATTCAGACCCCTTCATTTTTTCCACATTTTATTAAGAATACAGACTTCTAAAATGGATTAAGTTTTATTTTACCCTCTGAACTTTGCTCCATTCATCTTGCTCTTGATCCTGACTAGTCTCCCAGTCCCTGCCACTGAAAAACATCACCACAGCATGATGCTCCCACCATCATGCTTCACCGTAGGGATGGTGACAGGTTTCATCAAGACATGACGCTTGGTGTTCAGACCAGAGTTCAATCTTGGCTTTATCAGACCAGAAAATCTTGTTTCTCATGGTCTGAGAGTCCTTTAGGTGCCTTTTGGCAAACTCCAAGCGTTCTGTCATGTTCCTTTTACTGAGGAGTGGCTTCCATCTGTCCACTCTACCATAAAGGCCTGATTGGTGGAGTGCTGCAGAGATGGTTTTCCTTCTGGAAGGTTCTCCCATCTCCACAGAGGAACTCTGGAGCTCTGTCAGAGTGACCATCGGGTTCTTGGTCGCCTCCCTGACCAAGGCCCTTCTCCCCTGATTGATCAGTTTGGCTGGGCGGCCAGTTCTAGGAAGAGTCTTGGTGGTTCAAATCTTCTTCCATTTAAGAATGATGGAGGACACTGTGTTGTTCTTGGGGACCTTCCATGCTGCAGATATTTTTTGATACCCTTCCCAAGGTCTGTGCCTCAACACAGTCCTGTCTTGGAGTTCTATGGACAATTCCTTCGACCTCATGGTTGGCTTTTGCTCTGACATGTACAGTCAACTGTGGGACCTTATAAAGACAGGTATGTACCTTTCAATTGAATTTACCACAGGTGGACTCCAATCAAGTTGTAGAAACATCTCAAGGAAGATCAATGGAAACAGGATACAGCTGAGCTCCATTTCAAGTCATAAGTATTCAAAGGGTATGAATACTTATGTAAATAAGGTAATAATAATAATAATATATCTGTCATTTAGCATTTTTAATACATTTGCAACAATGTCTAAAAACCTGTTTTCGTTTTGTCATTATGGTGTATCGTGTGTAGATTGATGAGGATTTTTTATTTATTGAATCAATTTTAGAATAAAGTCGTAACGTAAGAAAAGGTTCTGAATACTTTCTGAAGACTCCACATCAGTGGTCCTATCTGCTGTCCACATCCCACCTATCTGCTGTCCACATCCCACCTATCTGCTGTCCACATCCCACCTATCTGCTGTCCACATCCCACCTATCTGCTGTCCACATCCCACCTATCTGCTGTCCACATCCCACCTATCTGCTGTCCACATCCCACCTATCTGCTGTCCACATCCCACCTCCCATCTGCTGTCCACATCCCACCTATCTGCTGTCCACATCCCACCTATCTGCTGTCCACATCCCACCTATCTGCTGTCCACATCCCACCTATCTGCTGTCCACATCCCACCTATCTGCTGTCCACATCCCACCTATCTGCTGTCCACATCCCACCTATCTGCTGTCCACATCCCACCTATCTGCTGTCCACATCCCACCTATCTGCTGTCCACATCCCACCTATCTGCTGTCCACATCCCACCTATCTGCTGTCCACATCCCACCTATCTGCTGTCCACATCCCACCTATCTGCTGTCCACATCCCACCTATCTGCTGTCCACATCCCACCTATCTGCTGTCCACATCCCACCTATCTGCTGTCCACATCCCACCAACGGCAATCACAGTGCTGTGATCTCACACACACACACGCTGTCCACATCAGCACTATCTGCACATCCCACGCACGCACATCCCACCTATCTGCACGCACGCACGCACGCACGCACGCACGCACGCACGCACGCACATCCCACGCTATCTGCACACACACACACACACACACACACACACACACACACACACACACACACACACACACACACACACACACACACACACAAGCCCCGTGGAGCCCTGGGAAGCATCCCAAGTGTCACTGTGGTGGGTGACATAACCAGATGGTAATGTAATAACATGGGGGACCACAGTATCAACAGTAACCCCCCAACACCTTGGTGCTGCTGAAGTGGTGTGTGTTTTACAGTGTGTTGGTATGCCTTGTGCTGTATATTAAGCTCCGTCAGTGAAGCCCTTTCATATGGATCACACAGCAGAGCCAACGGTATCCCTCTCTCTCAACCCTGACAGGCTGAAAACTTTTCATCTATGCTGCTATGTTTAGCGTGTCCATTATGCTATTTTTAGCGTGTCATTTGTCAATGTGGAACACAGAGGAATGCATAAGATGTTGAGATTCAGGCTCTCTTTGTATAGAAACATAAAGTGCTTCAGAGAGCTAGCATAACAAAACAGGATAGAACAGGACAGGACAGGACAGCCAGAAAAGGACAAAACAAAACAGAACAGAACAGGCCAGAACAGGACAGAACAGCCATAACAAGTCAAGACAGAACAGAACAGAACAGGACAGAACAGCCATAACAAGTCAAGACAGAACAGAACAGGACAGAACATGAAAGAACAGGATAGAACAGGGCAGGACAGGACAGGACAGAACTGAACAGTACAGGACAGGACAGGACATAACAGGACAGGACAGGACATAACAGGACAGGACAGAACAGCCAGAACAGGAAAGAACAGGACAGAACAGAACAGAACAGGACAGAACAGGACAGGACAGAACAGGACAGAACAGAACAGGACAGGACAGAGCAGGACAGGACAGAGCAGGACAGGACAGAGCAGGACAGAACAGGACAGAACAGGACAGAGCAGGACAGGACAGAGCAGGACAGGACAGAGCAGGACAGAACAGGACAGAACAGGACAGAGCAGGACAGGACAGAGCAGGACAGGACAGAGCAGGACAGAACAGGACAGAACAGGACAGAGCAGGACAGGACAGAGCAGGACAGGACAGAGCAGGACAGGACAGAGCAGGACAGGACAGAGCAGGACAGAACAGGACAGAACAGAACAGGACAGGACAGAACAGAACAGGACAGGACAGGACAGGACAGAACAGGACAGAGCAGGACAGAACAGGACAGAACAGGACAGAGCAGGACAGAACAGGTCAGGACAGAGCAGGACAGAACAGATCAGGACAGAACAGGTCAGGACAGAACAGGTCAGGGCAGAACAGGAAAGGTCAGGACATAACAGAACAGGACAGGACAGGAGAGAACAGGACAGGAGAGAACAGAACAGAACAGGACAGAACAGGAGAGAACAGAACAGGTCAGGAGAGAACAGAACAGAACAGAACAGGAGAGAACAGAACAGGTCAGGAGAGAACAGAACAGAACAGGACAGAACAGAACAGGTCAGAACAGGTCAGAACAGGACAGAATAGAACAGAACAGAACAAGACAGAACAGAACAGAACAGGACAGGAGAGAACAGGTCAGAACAGGACAGAACAGGTCAGGAGAGAACAGGTCAGAACAGGACAGAACAGGTCAGGAGAGAACAAGACAGAATATGTCAGGACAGAACAGGACAGAACAGGAAGGGAAAGGACAGAACAGGTCAGAACAGAATAGGACAGGACAGGAGAGAACAGGTCAGGAAAGAACTGAACAAAACAGGACAGAACAGGACAGAACAGGTCAGGAGAGAACAGGTCAGGACAGGACAGGGCAGGACAGAACATAACAGAACAGGACAGAACATAACAGAACAGGACAGGACAGGACAGGACAGGACAGAACAGAACAGGACAGGACAGGACAAGTCAGGACAGAACATAACAGAACAGGACAGAACATAACAGAACAGGACAGAATAGAACAGGACAGGACAGGACAAAATAGAACAGGACAGAAAAGGACAGGACAGAACAAGTCAGGACAGAATAGGACAGAACAGAACAGGTCAGAACAGAACAGGTCAAAACAGAACAGGAACAGGACAGAACAGAACAGAACAGAACAAAACATTACATCATATTTACATTTAAGTCAAACATAACAGGACAGGACAGAACAGGACAGAACAGGACAGGACAGAACAGAAGAGGACAGAACAGAAGAGGACAGAACAGAACAGAAGAGGACAGAACAGAACAGAAGAGGACAGAACAGAACAGGACAGGACAGAACAGAAGAGGACAGAACAGAACAGAACAGGACAGAACAGGGTAGAACAGGGCAGAACAGAAGAGGACAGAACAGAATAGGACAGGACAGAATAGGACAGGACAGAACAGAAGAGGACAGAGCAGAACAGGACAGAACAGGGTAGAACAAGACAGAACAGAAGAGGACAGAACAGAATAGGACAGGACAGAATAGGACAGGACAGAACAGAAGAGGACAGAACAGAATAGGACAGAATAGAACAGGACAGAACAGGACAAGATAGAACAGGACAGGACGGAACAGAATAGAACAGGACAGAACAGGACAGGATAGAACAGGATAGAATAGAACAGGATAGAATAGAACAGGATAGAACAGAACAGAATAGAACAGGATAGAACAGGACAGAAAAGAACAAAACAGGACAGAATAGAACAGGATAGAACAGGATAGAATAGAATAGAACAGGATAGAATAGAATAGAACAGGAGAGAACAGGATAGAATAGAATAGAACAGGATAGAATAGAATAGAATAGAACAGAACAGGAGAGAACAGGATAGAATAGAATAGAACAGGATAGAATAGAATAGAACAGAACAGGATAGAATAGAACAGGATAGAATAGAACAGGAGAGAACAGAACAGAATAGAACAGGATAGAATAGAACAGAATAGAACAGGATAGAACAGAACAGGATAGAACAGAACAGAATAGAATAGAACAGGATAGAACAGAACAGAATAGAACAGAACAGAATAGAAACAGAATAGAACAGAACAGGAGAGAACAGGATAGAATAGAACAGGATAGAATAGAACAGGATAGAATAGAATAGAACAGGAGAGAACAGGATAGAAACAGGATAGAACAGAACAGAATACAGAACAGAATAGAACAGAACAGGAGAGAACAGGATAGAATAGAACAGGATAGAACAGAACAGAATAGAACAGAACAGGAGAGAACAGGATAGAATAGAACAGAATAGAATAGAACAGGATAGAACAGAACAGAATAGAACAGGATAGAACAGAATAGAACAGAATAGAACAGAACAGAACAGAATAGAACAGAACAGAACAGAACAGAACAGAATAGAACAGAATAGGAAAGAACAGGATAGAATAGAACAGGATAGAACAGAACAGAATAGAACAGAACAGGAGAGAACAGGATAGAATAGAACAGGATAGAACAGAACAGAATAGAACAGAACAGGAGAGAACAGGATAGAATAGAACAGGATAGAATAGAACAGGATAGAACAGAACAGAATAGAACAGGATAGAACAGAACAGAATAGAACAGGATAGAACAGAACAGGATAGAACAGAACAGGATAGAATAGAACAGGATAGAATAGAACAGGAATAGAATAGAATAGAGAACAGAATAGAACAGGAATAGAATAGAACAGGATAGAATAGAATAGATAGAACAGAACAGGAGAGAACAGGATAGAATAGGAAATAGAACAGGATAGAATAGAATAGAATAGAACAAACAAATCAAATCAAATTTATTTATATAGCCCAGGACTGACATCAGCTGATATCTCAAAGTGCTGTACAGAAAGAACAGAACAGAACAAAACAGAACAGCAAACAATGCAGGTGTAAAAGAACAGAACAGTGGAACAGGATAAACTCCAGAACAGAATAGGCAGAACAAAAACCTAGGAAGAAACCTAGAACAGGAACAGGATAGAACAGAACAGAATAGAACAGGATAGAACAGAACATGAGTCCTCTTCTGGCTGTGAACAGGATAGAACAGAACATAACAGAACATGACCAAGATGTTCAGAATAGAACAGAAATGACCAGCATGGTAGAATAGAACAGGATAGAACAGGATAGAATAGAAACAGAACAGGAGAGAACAGGATAGAATAGAATAGAACAGGATAGAATAGAATAGAATAGAACAGAACAGGAGAGAATAGAATAGAACAGGACAGGACTGAACAGAATAGAATAGAATAGAATAGAACAGGACAGAACAGGACAGAATAGAACAGGATAGAACAGAACAGAACAGAATAGAACAGAACAGAACAGAACAGAATAGAACAGAACAGAAGAGAACAGGATAGAATAGAACAGGATAGAACAGAACAGAATAGAACAGAACAGGAGAGAACAGGATAGAATAGAATAGAACAGGATAGAACAGAACAGAATAGAACAGAATAGAACAGAACAGGAGAGAACAGGATAGAATAGAACAGGATAGAACAGAACAGAATAGAACAGGATAGAACAGAACAGGATAGAACAGAACAGGATAGAACAGGATAGAATAGAACAGGATAGAATAGAACAGGACAGAACAGAACAGACTAGAACAGGATAGAACAGGATAGAATAGAACAGGATAGAACAGGATAGAACAGAACAGAATAGAACAGGATAGAACAGAACAGGATAGAACAGAACAGGATAGAATAGAACAGGATAGAACAGAACAGAATAGAACAGGATAGAATAGAATAGAATAGAACAGAACAGGAGAGAACAGGATAGAATAGAATAGAACAGGATAGAATAGAATAGAATAGAACAGAACAGGAGAGAACAGGATAGAATAGAATAGAACAGGATAGAATAGAATAGAATAGAACAGAACAGGAGAGAATAGAATAGAACAGGACAGGACTGAACAGAATAGATCAGAATAGTACAGGACAGAACAGGACAGAATAGAACAGGATAGAACAGAATAGAATAGAACAGAACAGAAGAGAACAGATAGAATAGAACAGGATAGAACAGAACAGAATAGAATAGAACAGAACAGAACAGAACAGAATAGAATAGAACAGGAGAGAACAGAACAGGATAGAACAGAACAGAATAGACAGAACAGGAGAAACAGGATAGAATAGAACAGGATAGAATAGAACAGGATAGAACAGAACAGAATAGAACAGGATAGAACAGAACAGAATAGAACAGGATAGAACAGAACAGGATAGAACAGAACAGGATAGAATAGAACAGGATAGAACAGAACAGAATAGAACAGGATAGAATAGAATAGAATAGAACAGAACAGGAGAGAACAGGATAGAACAGAACAGGATAGAACAGGATAGAATAGAATAGAATAGAACAGAACAGGAGAGAACAGGATAGAATAGAACAGAACAGAATAGAACAGAATAGAACAGGAGAGAACAGGATAGAATAGAACAGGATAGAACAGAACAGAATAGAACAGAACAGGAGAGAACAGGATAGAATAGAACAGGATAGAACAGAACAGAATAGAACAGAACAGGAAAGAACAGGATAGAATAGAACAGGATAGAACAGAACAGAATAGAACAGAACAGGAGAGAACAGGATAGAATAGAACAGGATAGAATAGAACAGGATAGAACAGAACAGAATAGAACAGGATAGAACAGAACAGAATAGAACAGGATAGAACAGAACAGGATAGAACAGAACAGGATAGAATAGAACAGGATAGAACAGAACAGAATAGAACAGGATAGAATATAATAGAATAGAACAGAACAGGAGAGAACAGGATAGAACAGAACAGGATAGAACAGGATAGAACAGAACAGGACAGAACAGGATAGAACAGAACAGAATAGAACAGGATAGAACAGAACAGGACAGAACAGGATAGAACAGAACAGAATAGAACAGAATAGTACAGGACAGAACAGGACAGAATAGAACAGGATAGAACAGAACAGAATAGAACAGAACAGAACAGAACAGAATAGAACAGAACAGGAGAGAACAGGATAGAATAGAACAGGATAGAACAGAACAGAATAGGACAGAACAGGAGAGAACAGGATAGAATAGAACAGGATAGAACAGAACAGAATAGGACAGAACAGGAGAGAACAGAATAGAACAGACAGAACAGAACAGAATAGAACAGAACAGGAGAGAACAGGATAGAATAGAACAGGATAGAACAGAACAGAATAGGACAGAACAGGAGAGAACAGGATAGAATAGAACAGGATAGAATAGAACAGGATAGAACAGAACAGAATAGAACAGAACAGGAGAGAACAGGATAGAATAGAATAGAACAGGATAGAATAGAATAGAATAGAACAGGATAGAATAGAATAGAACAGGATAGAATAGAATAGAACAGAACAGGAGAGAACAGGATAGAATAGAATAGAATAGAACAGGATAGAATAGAATAGAACAGGATAGAATAGAATAGAATAGAACAGAACAGGAGAGAACAGGATAGAATAGAATAGAACAGGATAGAATAGAATAGAATAGAACAGAACAGGACAGAACAGGATAGAACAGAACAGAATAGAACAGAATAGTACAGGACAGAACAGGATAGAACAGAACAGAATAGAACAGAATAGTACAGAACAGAACAGGATAGAACAGAACAGAATAGAACAGAATAGTACAGGACAGAACAGGATAGAACAGAACAGGACAGAACAGGATAGAACAGAACAGAATAGAACAGGACAGAACAGGACAGAATAGAACAGAATAGTACAGGACAGAACAGAACAGAATAGAACAGAACAGAACAGAATAGAACAGAACAGAACAGAATAGAACAGAACAGAACAGAATAGAACAGAACAGGACAGAATAGAACAGAATAGTACAGGACAGGACAGGACAGAATAGAACAAGGGGGACTGAACGGTCTCATTATTATTCACTTTGACCTGGAGTGACCAGGGTTTTGACCTCTGACCTCCACTAATATGCCCTCCACATGTCACTTTCATCCATTGGAATCAATGACATACAGTGAATGGATACATTTTTAGTTTGTGTATGTGAACCCTGTGGGAATTGAACCCATGACCTTGGAGTAGCTTGTCCCACACTTTAACCAGCAGAACAACTGAGCATCACATGATCCAGTCCCCCATGCCCCATGCCCCATCACATGATCCAGTCCCCCATGCCCCATGCCCCATCACATGATCCAGTCCCCCATGCCCCATCTGAGGGATCCAAACTCTCACTATCTGTGTGCATGTCACGCCCTGACTGTTTTATTTCTCTTTTGGTTAGGTCAGGGTGTGATGTGGGGTGGGCATTCTATGTTTTGTTGTCTCTGATTGGGAATCATACTTAGGTAGCCCTTTTTCCCTCCTTTCAGGGTGGATAGTTGACTTTGTTAGTGGCACTATAGCCTAGGTCGTTTTGTATTGTTTGTTGTTTTGTTGGCAACATTTACCTAAATAAAAAGTTATGCACGCTCACCACGCTGCACTTTGGTCCACTTCTTTCGATGGCCGTGACAGTGACAGTTAAAGATGTGTAATACTTCAGTCCTTTATGTCCACAGAAATCATACGCTGTGTGTACGTGAAGTGTGTAAAAGAGACTAGAATGTGTGTGTGTGTGTTTCCTGGAAATTGAAAGGAAGTGTAAATGACCTGTTTTGTCAACAGACAGAGTTCAGATGTGTTGTTTTGAGAACAAACAGGCTAATGTATCAAGCTGGGGTCCTACCGTGCTACTCTGATGACAGCCTGACTGGCCGATTTCTGGACCCATTTTGACCCTGTGTGTGTGTTTGTGTTTGTGTGTGTGTGTGTGGGGGGTGATGGTTAGTTCTAAACACCAGCTGTCATCCCTGGCCTCGTCCCCATCCCCCCAGTTCTCATGATCCCCCCTCACTGCACCAGTACCAGACGCTCGCAAGTCCTCTGAACAGCCAGGACACACTCTGCCCACTTCCAAGAACAGTAAAATCTATTCCAACTCACGGTGCTACAGAATGAACAAGCAATGGGCTTCATATTAAAGATATCTAACTCATGTAGCTCTTCTGGGAATGTACGTTGTATAACTTTTAGAGCATGTGTGCTGTGCTCTTGACCACAGTGAGGTGTACTGTTTTGTATATTTGTATGTATTTGCGTGTTGAAAATTCCTAACCACCTGTATAATCTATTTCCATACACTTCTAACAGACATACAGTACCAGTCTAAAGTTTGGACACACCACATCATTCCAGGGTTTTTCTTTATTGTTACTATTTTCTACATTGTAGAATAATAGTGAAGACATCAAAACTATGAAATAACACATATGGAATCATGTAGTAACCAAAAGTGTTAAACAAATCTAAATATATTTGAGGTTTTTCAAAGTAGCCACCCTTTGCTTTATGACAGCTTTGCACACTCTTGGCATCCTATCAACCAGCTTCATGAGGAATGTTTTTCCAACACTCTTGAAGGAGTTCCCAAATATGCTGAGCACTTGTTGGCTGCTTTTCCTTCACTCTGAGGTCCAACTCATCCCGAACCATCTCAATTGGGTTGAGGCCGGATGATTTGGTCAAATAGCCCTTACACAGCCTAAAGGTGTGTTTTGGGTCATTGTCCTGTTAAAAAATGAATTATAGTCCAACTAAGTGCAAACCAGATGGGACGGATTATCTCTGAAGAATGCTGTGGTAGCCATGCTGGAAGTGAAGGTAACCTGCCTGAATGACTACCGCCCCGTAGCACTCACGTCGATAGCCACGAATTGCTTTGAAAGGATGGTCATGGCTCACATCAACAGCATCCTCCCAGATACCCTAGACCCACTCCAATTCGCATACCGCCCCAACAGATCCACAGATGACGCAATCTCGAATGCACTCCACACTGCCCCGTCCCATCTGGAGAAGGGGTATACCTATGTAAGAATGCTGTTCGTTGACTACAGCTCAGCGTTCAACACCATAGTGTCCACGAAGCTCATCACTAAGCTAAGGACCCGGGGACTAAACACCTCCCTCTGCAACTGGATCCTGGACTTCCTGACGGGCTGCGCCCAGGTGGTAAGGGTAAGCAACAACACATCCGCCATGCTGATCCTCAACACTGGGGCCCCTCAGGGGTGTGTACTTAGTCTCCTCCTTTATTCCATGTTCACCCACAACTGCATGGCCAAACATAACTACAATACCATCATTAAGTTTGCTGACGACACAACAGTAGGCCTGATCACCGACAAAGATTAGACGGCCTATAGGGAGGAAGTCAGAGAACTGGCAATGTGGTGCCAGGACAACAACCTCTCCCTCAATGTGAGCAAGACAAAGAAGCTGATCATGGACTACAGGAAAAGGTGGGTCAAACAGGTCCCCATTAAACATCAACAGAGCTGTAGTGGAGCAGGTTGAGAGTTTCAAGTTACTATGTGTCCACATCACCAACAAACTACCATGGTCCAAACACACCAAGACAGTTGTGAAGAGGGCAGGACAAAACCTATTCCCCCTCAGGAGTCTGAAAAGATTTGGCAAAGATCCCAGATACTCAAAAAGTTCACATCTGCACCATTGAGAGCATCCTGACCGGTCACATCACTGCCTGGTATGGTAACTACTCAGCATCTGACCGTAAGGCACTACAGAGGGTAGTGCGTACGGCCCAGTACATCACTGGGGTCAAGCTTCCCGCCATCCAGGACCTATATAATAGGCGGTGTCAGAGGAAGGCCCAAACATCTTTCAAAGACTCCAGTCACCCAAGTCATAGACTGTTTTCTCTTCTCCCGCTCGGCAAGTGGTACCGGAGCGCCAAGTCTAGGACCAAAAGGCTCCTTAACAGCTTCTACCCCCAAGCCATAGAACTGCTGAACAATTAATCAAATGGCCACCGGACTATTACATAGTCACTTCACCCCTACCTACATGTACAAATGACCTCAACGAACCTGTACGCCCGCACGCTGTCTCGGTACCCCCTGTATATAGCTTCTTTATTGTTATGCTATTGTGTTACTTTTGATTCTTTTTTTATTTTAATTTTTAATTTATTTTATTTGGTAAATATTTTCATCAACTCTTCTTGAAATGCACGGTTGGTTAAGGTCTTGTAAGTAAGCATTTCAGGGTAAGGTCTACACTTCATGTATTCGGCGTATGTGACAAATAAAGTTTGATTTGATTTGTTTAAGTGTGCCTTGAATTCTAAATAAATCACAGACAGTGTCACCAGCAAGGCACACCAACACCATAACACCTCCTCCTCCATGCTTCATGGTGGGAACCACACATGCAGAGATCATCTTTTCACCTGCTCTGAGTCTCACAAAGACAAGGCAGTTGGAACCAAAAAAACAGAGGACAGATTTCCATTGGTCTAATGTCAATTGCTCGTATTTCTTGTCCCAAGCAAGTCTCTTCTTCTTATTGGTGTCCTTTAGTAGTGATTTCTTTGCAGCAATTCAACCATGAAGGCCTGATTCATGCAGTCTCCTCTGAACAGTTGATGTTGAGATGTGTCTGTTACTTGAACTCTGTGAAGCATTTATTTGGGCTGCAATTTCTGAGGCTGGTAACTCTAATGAACTCATCCTCTGCAGCAGAGATAACTCTGGGTCTTCCTTTCCTGTGGCGGTCCTCGTGAGAGATAGTTTCATCACAGTGCTTGATGGTTTTTGCGACTGCACTTAAAGAAACTTTCAAAGTTTTTGAATTTTTCCAGATTGACTAACTTTCATGTCTTAAAGTAATGATGGATATCATTTCTCTTTGCTTATTTGAGTTGTTCTTGCCATAATATGGACTTGGTATTTTACCAAATAGGACTATCTTCTGTATACCACCGCTACCTTGTCACAACACAATTGATTGGCTCAAACGCATTAAGATGGAAATAAATTCCACAAGTTAACTCCTGAGTGGCGCAACGGTCTAAGACACTGCATCTCATTGCTAGAGGCATCACTACAGACCCTGGTTCAATTCCAGGCTGTATCACAACTGTCTGTGATTGGGAGACCCATAGGGCGGCACACAATTGGCTTAGCGTTGTCCGGGTTAGGGTTTGGCCGATATAGGCCATCATTGTAAATAAGAATTTGTTCTTTAACTGACTTGCCTAGTTAAATAAAGGTTAAATAAAAAAATATAAAAAACAAGGCACACATGTTCATTGAAATGCATTCCAGGTGACTATCTCATGATACTGGTTGAGAGAATGCCACAAGTGTGCAAAGGGTGGCTACTTTGAAGAATCTAAAATATATTTTGATTGGGTTAACACTTTTTTGGTTACTACATGATTCCATATGTGTTATTTCGTAGTTTTGATGTCTTCACTTTTATTATACAATGTAGAAAATAGTTTAAAAAATAGTAGGTGTGTCTAAACTTTTGACAGTTACTGTACATACCCCACCAGACATGCAACTGTGGGTTTTTTCACGGTACCAAACCAAAAACAGATTTACTGCTTTGCTCAGTTATGTATAGAGCCATGTCATCATGGAATGATCTGCTACCAGAGGTTACTCAGTTATGTATAGAGCCATGTCATTACATGTATAGAATGATCATGGAATACTACCAGAGGTTACTCAGTTATATAGTCATGGTAATGATCTGCCATTACTCAGTTATTCATCATGGGAATGATCTGCTACCAGAGGTTACTCAGTTATGTCATAGAGGTTACTCAGTTATGTATAGAGCCATGTCATCATGGAATCTGCTACTCTGGGGCTACCAGAGGTTACTCTGGAAAAATACAGATAGAACAGGCAGTTAACCCACTGTTTTATCATTGAAAATAAGAATGTGTTCTTAACTGACTTGCCTGGTTAAATAAAGGTAAAATTAAAAATTAAATTAAAACTTTCAGTTAGATCATCATTTAACTGTGCTATGTATAAGAGCCATGTCATCATGGAATGATCTGAATACCAGAATTACTCAGTTATGTGTAATATGTCATCATAATGATCTGCTACCAGAGGTTACTCAGTGTCAAATAGTAGCCATTTGTTTGGAATTCTTACCAGAGGTTACTCTTTCCATGTCATCATGGAATGATCTGCTACCAGAGGTTACTTTCCAAATTAATGATCACCTTTACCAGAGGTTTTTTTTGTCAAATTAATATCTTATGTTGTACTTGTCTATAATGGTTCTGCTACTACTTTGTTCCTTTTACTCTGATGAGAGCTTACTCTGGAAAAATACAGATTAGAAAAACCTGTTTTATCACAACTTCTCTCCTCTTTCTAAAGATCACATATAACTGTGCTATATATAAGAATATGAATATGCATATATGAATATGTATATATGATTAGTGTCAAATAGTATTTTTGTTTTTTCTTGGTGTCTTTCCAATATATAACTTTTTTTTCTTTTTTTTCAAATTAATGTAATATCTTATGTTATACTTGTCTATAACTGTTCTGTATTTTGTCCCTTTTATGTAGATGAGTAGCTGTTGCGTGTGCAGTAGCTAACGTGGATCCTAATAAACTGCTCAAAGAAGGGAAGGAGGAGAGGTTATTGATCACAGAGACAAAGGGCCAATGGATCTTTTATATAAACAATGTTAAAAACATTCAGTGTTCATCCTGTTTGTTTTGTGTTATGCCCTGTCCACTACAGGTATGTATTATACAGTGTATTGTCTGTCCACTACAGGTATGTATTATACAGTGTATTGTCTGCCCATATGGGCTGGGCCACTTAATATAATGTCGACACTGAAACGACACTGAAATAAAACAATCAAGTCAAACCTGGTTCTCTGGTGCCAGCAGAGACAGAGTCAGGGTTTTAAAGGTCTCACAGAGGTCAGTTGGTACTGGCAGCTGCCTATTGCCTGGTGCATTCCCTGCTGTGCCACACACACACACACACACACACACACACACACACACACACACACACACACACACACACACACACACACACACACACACACACACACACACACACACACACACACACACACACACACACACACACACACGCACACACACACACACACACACACACACACACACACACACTATGTTATTGTGTCTCCTGATACAGGTTCCTGCTATTACAACTCAGTCACTATGTTATTGTGTCTCCTGATACCGGTCCCTGCTATTACAACTCAGTCACTATGTTATTGTGTCTCCTGATACCGGTCCCTGCTATTACAACTCAGTCACTATGTTATTGTGTCTCCTGATACCGGTCCCTGCTATTACAACTCAGTCACTATGTTATTGTGTCTCCTGATACAGGTCCCTGCTATTACAACTCAGTCACTATGTTATTCTGTCTCCTGATACAGGTCCCTGCTATTACAACTCAGTCACTATGTTATTGTGTCTCCTGATACCGGTCCCTGCTATTACAACTCAGTCACTATGTTATTGTGTCTCCTGATACCGGTCCCTGCTATTACAACTCAGTCACTATGTTATTGTGTCTCCTGATACAGGTCCCTGCTATTACAACTCAGTCACTATGTTATTGTGTCTCCTGATACCGGTCCCTGCTATTACAACTCAGTCACTATGTTATTGTGTCTCCTGATACCGGTCCCTGCTATTACAACTCAGTCACTATGTTATTGTGTCTCCTGATACCGGTCCCTGCTATTACAACTCAGTCACTATGTTATTGTGTGTCTCCCTGATACAACTCAGTCACTATGTCCCTGCTATCCCTGCTATTACAACTCAGTCACTATGTTATTCTGTCTCCTGATACAGGTCCCTGCTATTACAACTCAGTCACTATGTTATTGTGTCTCCTGATACAGGTCCCTGCTATTACAACTCAGTCACTATGTTATTGTGTCTCCTGATACAGGTCCCTGCTATTACAACTCAGTCACTATGTTATTGTGTCTCCTGATACAGGTCCCAGCTATTACAACTCAGTCACTATGTTATTCTGTCTCCTGATACAGGTCCCTGCTATTACAACTCAGTCACTATGTTATTCTGTCTCCTGATACAGGTCCCTGCTATTACAACTCAGTCACTATGTTATTGTGTCTCCTGATACCGGTCCCTGCTAGTTATTGACTGACTTATAAATCAAGTGCAGCATATTTATTTAACCTTTTTTTTTTTACTTCAGGGGGTCATCCTGAGATCGAGGTCTCTTTTACAGATGAGCCCTGTAATTACAACAACATGCACATCAATACATTACGAAAAGGACAGCAGAGACACAGAACACAGTCAGTCATAGAAAACAAACACAGCATAAAGCTCTCAATGTGACTGTTGATGCACAAACTCTCTCTCTAACTGTCATAGGACACTGAAACAGAATTAGTTGGTGTATTTGTGTGTTTGTGTGCCTTATTTTTAGTTGACCTTTTATTTCTTCAGGGAAGCCCAATTGAGACCCCAGGGTCTCATTCTCAAATGGTGTCTGGAGAACAAACAATTCACAAATCGAACATCATAATTCAATAAAACCTTGAAAATAAACTACAAGATACAACAGTTACAGATACACAACATTTAAACAACACAAATTTTTTTTAATTTTTTTTTTACAATCAACCAAAACACTTTGCAACCTCAGTGAATTCATCCCTCATCAGTGTTATAAACTGTCCGATTTGCACCAGGGATTCAAGATGTAATGAGGATTGTAAATTATTCCAAACATTGGGGGCGTTAGAACTAAAGGCTGATTTACCAAGGTTGATAGAGACACGAGGGACCTCAAAGGGTTAACCAACCCTGTGAGTGGGTTTGGTGTCACATATTTTTATACTGTAGCCCTTTCTTGCAGTCAATGCTGAAAAGCGCCCTCTTTGGCCTCATGGGTGGAATGCTATTAAGCATTTTCATAATTTAATAAATAATAAATGTAACAATGGAAATACTGTGTTTCTATGTCAAACAGTTTTGTTATATTTCAGTATTCTGTGATGTATATAAATTATGTATTTAAAGTGTAATATTGGGATGCAAACAAAATGGAATACATTTCAACTCTATATCTGACATGGTACAGGTGCCTTATGTTTTTAAGCCCATAACCATGTGTGTGAGGTGTATACTTTTGTTTCAAAGTAGATTTGTTTCAAAACTACCAAGAAACACTGTGTGATCCTGATTTAGCCCACTGCAGTAAAAGGCTAACAGAGAGATATGAGATATGTTGGAATCTTGTGCTGCAGAGCTTTGTAAATGAAAAGGGAGAAATGTGATCTATGGGAAAGTCCAGCCAAACATCTGATGAAGAATGCAGTAATGACTATTAAACCTGTCACCTGTGATAAAGTACGCTCTGGTACACTACATACTGTCACACCCTGATCTATTTCACATCCAGGGGTTTTAGACTAGATGCTGCTGCATTCTGAGAAAAGGTGTCGCCATAATAAAGAGTTGGCAGGATGGTTGCCTCTACAACTTACTTCCTACTGTTTAAGGAGAGGCGTATAATAAAATAAGCCTATTTTAAACATCAGCTTCTTAACTAGCTCATCTGTATGTTTTTTTTTTTAAACATCACATTTTTTTTGGTCAATCCAAAACCCCCAAGATATTTATACGCGGGAACCTGCTCGATGAAAGAACCATCCAATGCATGAACGTGTAAACCATCTGGGATACTGCTATGATCATTTGAAAGCAACATACAGTACATTTAATTTTTCCCACATTAAGTACGCATTTTAAATCAACAAGTGCTTTCTGCAAGGCAACAGAAACCAAAGCTCTGCCTGGTCAGCAGTAGGGGCTGTATAGAAATACAGATTAATGTTATAGCTTGTTGCAGTTACACTGATATTATTTATATAAGTAGTAAAGAGGACAGGTCCCAAAATCAACCCCTGTGGGACACCTTTAGTAAAGTTGAGGTAACTTGACTTGACACCATCATAAAGCACACATTGTGTCCTGTCTGACAGTTCCCAAACCACTTGGAAGATGCCTGGCCGAGGCCCATTTCACACAACCTTTGAATGAGTAGAGGATGGTCGACATTATCAAAGGCCTTGGATAGGTCTATAAATGTGAACAGCACAGTGATTCCTATTTTGTAAGTTTAGAAATTGGATGGTAGTTATCTAGGTCAGACGGATCCCCAGCTTTTTAAAGGGGAAGGACAATTGTTGAATACAAAAAAATGGGTGAAAGCTGCAGAAAAGATCAATCGAATCAGTTCCTGTGGATTTTCTTACATGAACATTTTACTTACTTTTTTACACTTAGTACTTCACTAAGTAGGTTTACACTTAGTACTTCACTAAGTAGGTTTACGCTTAGTACTTCACTAAGTAGGTTTACGCTTAGTACTTCACTAAGTAGTTTTACACTTAGTACTTCACTAAGTAGGTTTACACTTAGTACTTCACTAAGTAGGTTTACACTTAGTACTTCACTAAGTAGGTTTACACTTAGTACTTCACTAAGTAGGTTTACATCAAACATGTTTTACATGCATTGACCAGCCTGATGAGAACATAAAATGTTTTGATAAACTTTCCAAATGTTGATTAAAAACTAGACACGCTAGACAAGGTGGGATCTTTTTGTGTCGGTAAAATTAATTATGCTAGAAATGTCGGTGGAGGCACTTTTATGCACAAATATTGATATAATAACCATCATAACGAAGTCAACTTGGAGTCACACGATGACATGTTGTGTGATCGTCCCACTACGACTCGGGAAACCATTCAGTTCTTTAGGCTAAAATATATTTTTAAACGTTATGATGGACTGGTGAAAGCGCAAGGTGATGAGCTTGATGCTCCTTTCCAATATATTTCGAGGGTCTTATTCTGGTGACACGATCATCGATGCTTACTGTAGCTGCTGTTTTACAAATGAAAATAATCTCATTCTTTTGTCCATAATAATAATCGCATCATGTAGGCTATACATCTGCAGAAAGTCCATTTGACAGAAACACATCTCTGGAGGAAAAATGTGCATCTTTGTTTTATGTGGATTTTTGAATATTCACATGAAAATCTGTTGCCAATTGGATGGAAACCTAGTTGTTGACCTAAAATGGTTCAAATGAGGAGAAAACACATTTTCATACTGACTTTTTAGAGGTGAATAAAGGACTCCCAGGTCTAGTAGAACTTGAGATATTTTCAGGAACTATTCTTTCTACTAAGTGGCCAACTGTTATGGGACCAGAGGCTGGCATAACCTGCTGGGGCAATGTGGAGCTGGAGTTTTGTTTCAAACATTTGACCACTTTCCAGAATTTAGCTGGATTTCCACCACTCTCAGATACAGAATTCAAGAAGTCTGTTGACTTTACTTTTCTAACCAGAGTAAGACATCTATTTCTCTAATGTCTGAAGGATGTCTGCCAGTCAGAGGTAGAATCAGTCAGTCGAGCCTTTGCCCAAGCTACGTTTCTTTCATGAAATCTTTCAGACAATTCATGCGTGAACCATGGGTTAGATCTGTCCTTTACCCTTAATATTTTATATGGGGCATTCTGATCAGCAACAGAGTTAAACAGAAAGGTTAAACATTTAAGGGCCTGATCAGAATCAGATATAGAGGACGCTCCTTCCAAATTATACAACACCAGGTCATACAGGAAATGTTGCTTATTGAAAGTTCCTAAAATGTATCTTTGTAATAATGTGCAGACACAATTAAGGTAGCTTGGTATCTCTAATGCAGGCAATGGGACTATGGTCACTGAGGTCGTTAGCAAATATTATATTGTCTGTATACCTATTAGGTGCATTTGTCAGAATTATATCCAAACTAGTAGATTTTTCAGGGTGTTTTAAGTTGGGACTGGTTGGTTTAGTTATCATTTGAGTTCAATTTAGCTCAATACAAACACATTTTAGTCTATCTGATATTGGCATCAAACAATCTGGGTTATGACCACCCAAAATTAATAATTCCGTTTAGCATAGTTAGACAGCAAGTCAGACAATTTACTAAGCGCAATTGGGAGGGCGATAAATTCCCAGTAACGTTAGTTGGGCATTACTAGGCCCAAATGTAGGACAAAACATTCAAATGGCTTAAAACGGGGGTGGTAATACACACAGCAACATTCAAATGGCTTAAAACGGGGGTGGTAATACACACAGCAACATTCAAATGGCTTAAAACGGGGGTGGTAATACACACAGCAACATTCAAATGGCTTAAAACGGGGGTGGTAATACACACAGCAACATGCAAATGGCTTAAAACGGGGGTGGTAATACACACAGCAACATTCAAATGGCTTAAAACGGGGGTGGTAATACACACAGCAACATTCAAATGGCTTAAAACGGGGGTGGTAATACACACAGCAACATTCAAATGGCTTAAAACGGGGTGGTAATACACACAGCAACATTCAAATGGCTTAAAACGGGGTGGTAATACACACAGCAACATTCAAATGGCTTAAAACGGGGTGGTAATACACACAGCAACATTCAAATGGCTTAAAACGGGGTGGTAATACACACAGCAACATTCAAATGGCTTAAAACGGGGGTGGTAATACACACAGCAACATTCAAATGGCTTAAAACGGGGGTGGTAATACACACAGCAACATTCAAATGGCTTAAAACGGGGGTGGTAATACACACAGCAACATTCAAATGGCTTAAAACGGGGGTGGTAATACACACAGCAACATTCAAATGGCTTAAAACGGGGGTGGTAATACACACAGCAACATTCAAATGGCTTAAAACGGGGGTGGTAATACACACAGCAACATTCAAATGGCTTAAAACGGGGGTGGTAATACACACAGCATCATATAACATGTATAAATATGGTGACAACTCCACCTCTGTCAGATCTCAACATTATGTCCATTCAGAGACACATCAGAGTCTAAACATTATGTCCATTCAGAGGCACATCAGAGTCTAAACATTATGTCCATTCAGAGGCACATCAGAGTCTAAACATTATGTCCATTCAGAGACACATCAGAGTCTAAACATTATGTCCATTCAGAGACACATCAGAGTCTAAACATTATGTCCATTCAGAGGCACATCAGAGTCTAAACATTATGTCCATTCAGAGGCACATCAGAGTCTAAACATTATGTCCATTCAGAGGCACATCAGAGTCTAAACATTATGTCCATTCAGAGACACATCAGAGTCTAAACATTATGTCCATTCAGAGGCACATCAGAGTCTAAACATTATGTCCATTCAGAGGCACATCAGAGTCTAAACATTATGTCCATTCAGAGGCACATCAGAGTCTAAACATTATGTCCATTCAGAGACACATCAGAGTCTAAACATTATGTCCATTCAGAGACACATCAGAGTCTAAACATTATGTCCATTCAGAGGCACATCAGAGTCTAAACATTATGTCCATTCAGAGGCACATCAGAGTCTAAACATTATGTCCATTCAGAGGCACATCAGAGTCTAAACATTATGTCCATTCAGAGGCACATCAGAGTCTAAACATTATGTCCATTCAGAGGCACATCAGAGTCTAAACATTATGTCCATTCAGAGGCACATCAGAGTCTAAACATTATGTCCATTCAGAGGCACATCAGAGTCTAAACATTATGTCCATTCAGAGACACATCAGAGTCTAAACATTATGTCCATTCAGAGACACATCAGAGTCTAAACATTATGTCCATTCAGAGGCACATCAGAGTCTAAACATTACGTCCATTCAGAGACACATCAGAGTCTAAACATTATGTCCATTCAGAGGCACATCAGAGTCTAAACATTATGTCCATTCAGAGGCACATCAGAGTCTAAACATTAAATCCATTCAGAGGCACATCAGAGTCTGACACAGACTTCTTTGACAAAATGTCTGCGTTACTTTGAAAATCTAGAATTACAATAAGATCCATTTTCAAAATCAAACTTTTGACATTTACATGGATCAGTCCAAGGCCACATATTTCAGATTAGACGGAATCTCTAACGGTCTGTCTCTCAGGTATTAAAAGTCCAGTATCAACTCAACCCATTGACACAGCTTAATGTCATTTGTACCAGCATGCACAACAACCGTGTGCAGCCCCGGGTTTTGGTCTAGAATGACTGTACGCTCCGGAGTGATGTCATTTGTACCAGCATGCACAACCACCGTGTGCAGCTCCGGGTTTTGGTCTAGAATGACTGTACGCTCCGGAGTGATGTCACGCAATCTGGCACCAGGGAAGCAGAATGTCTTTGCGCCATCAACCACCACATCTCATACGATGGAACTCCCAGCGATGGCTGTCTTGGAAGATGGCAGGCTGTGGATTTACATGTAGCATGGAGACAGTGGCCTGGAAGGGCATGGAGGGCACGTGGAGCTTCCCCCAACAATCATTGAAGGGGGTGCAGGACGGTGCAGCGAGGAGTGCCATTGCCTAGAAGGCAGGGCCACTTCCGACAGTGCAAACTGTTTGCCAGACAGAGGGGATCCTCCAAGGCAGGAAAGAAGGATCAAGCCGCCGGTTCTGAGAAGTGCGACAGGTCGACTTCGCCCCAACTCTTCACCACTTTGAATGAGAGAGAGGTTCAGCGCAGAGATGTGTTTAGCCTGGGCTGTAGCTACATTGGTGAACTCATCAAAAAGGCTCTCCTGCTTCAGCTCATCGGATAGCAGGCGAACGTAGGTCAAAACAACAAACAAAAATATGAGTGTATCTGTCCGGACCTGTACAGGCCATCTGTTGATACCCTCAAGTAAGTCAAATATAAAATAGCTTGTAAATTAGGATCAAACAGCTCACAGACAAGTTTAAATACTCGCTCCAAACACAACTTGTCAATGGCAACAAATGTGCGAAACGTGGCACTGAAAAGCGCATCCACTGATGGGTGTGTGTGTGTGTGTGTGTCTGTGTCTGTGTGTGTGTGTGTGTCAGTGGTTAGGTCAGTCAAAGGAAACCGTCTCTATGTAAGCTGATTGTGAACACAAATAATCCATCCCAGTCGACCAGCTCAGTCAGCCACGGGGCATGCAGGGAAAGCCTACAGGCTGTCTGCCTTAAAACAACAATCACAAACACCACCATACATTTCCTCAAGCCCCCCCCCCCCCCCCCACACACACACAAACACACACATTTCCTTCAGACCCCACCCCCAACCATGGAATGTGCACATTTGCTTCCTCTAGCCTCCATTGTCAACTCTCAACATGTGTCAGTGGTTGCTTATCCCTGCCACAAATACCACAAGACCAGCATGCTTCTGTAAGCCTTCAAACTCTCTTCAACTCTATCAAACGCTCTCTCTCTCTCTAACTCTATCAAACTCTCTCTAACTCTCTCCTAAGACACTACATGCATCTTTATATACTCTGCATAATATATCAGTATACAGTATTAATATTTATTTACTCTGAATAGTATTTCAGTATACAGTAATGATTGAACACTGAGAGGTGAGTACTGGGTCATTATTTGGTAGAGAAGAGGTAGAGTACAGGAGGAGGGAAAGAGAAGAGGTAGAATACAGGAGGAAAGTAGAGAATAGGAAGAGTACAGGAGGAAAGTAGAGAAGAGGTAGAGTACAGGAGGAGGGGAAGAGAAGAGGTAGAGTACAGGAGGAAAGTAGAGAAGAGGAAGAGTACAGGAGGAAAGTAGAGAAGAGGAAGAGTACAGGAGGAAAGTAGAGAAGAGGAAGAGTACAGGAGGAAAGTAGAGAAGAGGTAGAATACAGGAGGAAGGGAAGAGAAGGGGTCATTGCTCCCTCCCCCATGCGTCCTGCAGTAATGTAACAGGGGTGAAGTAGGGAGGAAAAAGGATAGATTTTTAAAGAAGGGAAATCCTGTTGGACAGAAGCAGGTTTCAGAGTAAATTACAGCTTTACTTTGACCGTAAATGACTCCGTGTATTTTCTCTCTGCAGTGAAATGGTGAGGTAGTTTAACATAATACACACACACACACACACACACACACACACACACACACACACACACACACACACACACACACACACACACACACACACACACACACACACACACACACACACACACACACACACACACACACACACACACACACACACACACACACACACACACACACACACACACACACACACACACAGACACACACAGACACAGACAAACACACACACATGCCAAGTGTTTTTAACACAGTATGTTGAATGTACTGCAGCAAAGAACAAGGTTATGGCAGGGTTACAACAGTCCCACAGGCCAGATATACTGTATGTGTGCAAAGCGGCAATATCTCCATAACCCTTGACCTTAACAGGAGAGGAGAGAGGATACAGGATACAAGAGAAAGGGGAGGTTATATCTGATATAGATTCAGGTGGTAGGCTATAGAAGTGATTGTTAATTTTAAGTGAAAGGACATGGAGGAGAAGACTGAAGTTAATATCAGCCTTTTTGCTGTGCTAGTCTTTGGGTTTCCTCTGTATCTCTGCACACAACGTATATAGACTCTCCTTTTTTTCTACTGTGTTATTGACTTGTTAATTGTTTACTCCATGTGTAACTCTGTGTTGTCTGTTCACAATGCTTTATCTTGGCCAGGTCGCAGTTGCAAATGAGAACTTGTTCTCAACTAGCCTACCTGATTAAATAAAGGTGAAATAAATCAAATAAAATAAATAAATAAATAAAATATGGTCTGATGAAGTCTTTGAGTTTCCTCTGTATCTATGGTCTGATGAAGTCTTTAGGTTTCCTCTGTATCTATGGTCTGATGAAGTCTTTAGGTTTCCTCTGTATCTATGGTCTGATGAAGTCTTTGTGTTTCCTCTGTATCTATGGTCTGATGAAGTCTTTAGGTTTCCTCTGTATCTATGGTCTGATGAAGCCTTTGTGTTTCTCTGTAGGCTATGGTCTGATGAAGTGTGTTTCCTCTGTATCTATGGTCTGATGAAGTCTTTGTGTTTCCTCTGTATCTATGGTCTGATGAAGTCTTTGAGTTTCCTCTGTATCTATGGTCTGATGAAGTCTTTAGGTTTCCTCTGTATCTATGGTCTGATGAAGTCTTTAGGTTTCCTCTGTATCTATGGTCTGATGAAGTCTTTAGGTTTCCTCTGTATCTATGGTCTGATGAAGTCTTTAGGTTTCCTCTGTATCTATGGTCTGATGAAGTCTTTGTGTTTCCTCTGTATCTATGGTCTGATGAAGTCTTTGTGTTTCCTCTGTATCTATGGTCTGATGAAGTCTTTGTGTTTCCTCTGTATCTATGGTCTGATGAAGTCTTTATCTATGGTTTCTTTGTGTTTCCTCTGTATCTATGGTCTGATGAAGTCTTTAGGTTTCCTCTGTATCTATGGTCTGATGAAGTCTTTAGGTTTCCTCTGTATCTATGGTCTGATGAAGCCCAAACGTGACTTTTGAAAATGAAAAGAACACGTTTGAAAATTTTGCAGGGGTTTGTTGTGACCTGGATTCCTGTGTGTGTGATGTCATCTTTACTGATGGGATGAGGTGACAACAGATACAACGCTCTCTCAATATATGTGCGAAACGGTGCGTCATGTTTCGACCGGATAATATGTGGCTATAGAAACAGAGAGAAAGAGAGTGTGTTTTGTAGCATAAACAGGAAATGGACATACAGTAGGTGTGGAGGGCAAAAACAGTTCCCGCTTAACACTTCAGCCAATTCAAAAGAATGAGATGAGTGCCTGGCCCATTCTCCTCACTGCTTAACCTGTCACCCCTGCTCTCTCTCTCTCTCTCTCTCTCTCTCTCTCTCTCTCTCTCTCTCTCTCTCTCTCTCTCTCTCTCTCTCTCTCTCTCTCTCTCTCTCTCTCTCTCTCTGTTTTACATTATACAACAGATAGGCCTACAGATTAAATCCTTATCAATGATTCAAGGAGAAAGGAAGTTTTGGTTCCTACATTGTCGTTTGTGTATTCTTGCTAGAATGCGTCTGATTTGTGACCATTTCTCTCCTGAAGGCCACCTTCCTGGCCCTGTCTCTCTGTCTCACACACAAATAAACTAAATGTTTGTTTAGCTAGTCAACCCAATGATGAAATGTATGACGTGTCGGGGCACAGATCTGGGGAAGGGTTCCAAAAAATGTCTGCCAACACAGTGGCCTCCATCATTCTTAAATGGAAGAAGTTTGTAACCACCAAGCCCAAGTGGCGCAGCGGGCACTGCATCTCACTGCTTGAGGTGTCACTCAGTGCTTGAATGACAAGTAAATGTACCCTGTACAATGATGGCCTACACCAGCCAAACCCGGACGATGGGTTTGAACCCTGGTTCAATTCCAGGCTGTTTCACAACCGGCCGTGATTGGGCGGCGCACAATTTGCCCAGCGTCGTCCGGGTTTGGCTGGTGTAGGCCGTCATTGTACCTTGTTGAAGAACCTTTGGCAGCGATTAAAGCCATGAATCTTAGGTATGACGCTACAATCTTGGAATACCTGTATTTGGGGAGTATCTCCCATTCTTCTTCTCTAAAGTTCACTCAGGTTGGATGGGTAGTGTCGCTGCATAGCCATCTCCAGAGATGTTCGATCGGGTTCAATCCGGGCTCTGGCTGGGCCACTCAAGGACATTCAGAGACTTGTCCCGAAGCCATTCCTGCGTTGTCTTGGCTGTGTGCTTAGGGTTGTTGTCCTGTTGGAAAGTGAACCTTCACCCCAGTCTGAGGTCCTGAGCGCTTTGGAGCAGGTTTTCAACAAGGATCTCTCTGTACTTTGCTCTGTTCATCTTTCCCTCGATCCTGACTAGTCTCCCAGTCCCTGCCACTGAAAACATCTCCACAGCATGATGCTGCCACCACCATGCTTCACCGTAGGGATGGTGCCAGGTTTCCTCCAGATGTGACCCTTGGCATTCAGGCCAAAGAGTTCCATCTTGGTTTCATCAGACCAGAGAATCTTGTTTCTCATGGTCAGCGTCCTTTAGGTGCCTTTTGACAAAGTCCAAGCGTGCTTCTGTCATAAAGGCCTGATTGGTGGAGTGCTGCAGGGATGGTCGTCTTTCTGGAAGGTTCCTCTGCTTCCACAGAGGAATTCTGGAGCTCTGTCAGAGTGACCATAAGGTTCTTGGTCACCTCCCTGGCCAATGCCCTTCTCCCCCAGATTGCTCAGTTTGGCCGGGCGGCCAGCTCTAGGAAGAATTCTTGGTGGTTGCAAATGTCTTCGATTTAGAATGATGGAGGCCACTGTGTTCTTGGGGACCTTCAATGCTGCAGACATGTTTTGGTACCCTTCCCCAGATCTGTGCCTCGACACAATCCTGTCTTGGAGCTCTACAATTCCTTCGACCTCATGACTCAAATCGATCTTCAGGTTGAACATGGTGAGATTGTAGACTCCTAATGATTGATGAGGCGGAAAAACTATTTTTAAATCAATTTTAGAATATGGCTGTAACGTAACAAAAAGTGGAAAAAGTCAAAGGGGTCTGAATACTTTTCGAATGCAATGTGTCGCAAATGGCACCCTATGTGTGTGTGTGTGTGTGTGTGTGTGTGTGTGTGTGTGTGTGTGTGTGTGTGTGTGTGTGTGTGTGTGTGTGTGTGTGTGTGTGTGTGTGTGTGTGTGTGTGTGTGTGTGTGTGTGTGTGTGTGTGTGTGTGTGTGTGTGTGTGTGTGTGTGATGGTTATGCCTGGCCTCTTTGTCTAGGCAATACAGAGGGAATTGTTTTAACATCACAATTACAATAGCAGCATCAAGGTTGTTCTTGTTTTCTTCTTTAGTAGGGTGGCAGGTCGCTGGTTTGAATTCCCAAGCTGACTAGGTGAAAAATCTACCGATGTGTCCTTGAGCAAGGAACTTAAAGGAAAGGGTCCCCCAATTTGAAAGTTATATTGTTTGTGTGCATCTCTGAGTGATCTGAGTGATGTTCTGTTGATTCCCTGGGTCATGTCATGATTTCATGTGTACCTGAGTTCTTGGCGTTCAAGCAGGCAGAAATACAGCCAGTATGACGTAGCACCGTGATAAAGTCTCTCTCACTACACTGGAACTTAACAAGAATAGAACTTCTGGATGGTGAAAACATCTATCATACATGTCAGATGTCAATACTGGCCGATGTCATAACTCAGGAGGAGGTCTTTTCTTGAATGAGCCATTGATCATATTTTTTATATATTTCTTTTTGTTTATACATATTCCTACCTTTAGAAATGTGTCATTTAATGGAGGTACGAGCACATTTTTCCAAATTTTCTGCATCTTTAGTCCAGGGTGCATTGCATGGTGACATTGCCAGAGATACAGTACTATAGAAAGGAGATAGGAATCCAATTAACCTCTTCAACCTATGGGGGCGCTATGTCATTATTGGATAAAAAGACGTGCCCGTTTTAAGCGCAATATTTTGTCACGAAAAGATGCTCGACTATGCATGGAATTGACAGCCTTGGAAAGACAAAACTCTGACGTTTCCAAAACTGCAAAGATATTATCTGTGAGTGCCCCAGAACTAATGCTACAGGCGAAACCAAGATGAAGTTTCATACAGAAAATGCCCCAGATTCTGAAGGCGCTGTGTTCCAATGTCTCCTTATATGGCTGTGAATGCGCCAGGAATGAGCCTGCCCTGTGTGTCGTTTCTCCAAGGTATCTGCAGCATTGTGACGTGTTTGTAGGCATATCATTGGAAGATAAGAGACTACATTTACCTGGTGTCCCGTCCGGTGTCCTGTGTCGAAATTATTGCGTAATCTGTAGGTCCATGCGCGTTCCATTTCTTCAGAAGAGAAAGTCAACTGCCACGATGGATTTTATCATCGATAGATATGTGAAAAACACCTTGAGGATTGATTCTAAACATCAGTTTGCCATGTTTCTGTCGATATTATGGAGTTAATTTGGAAAAAAGTTCGCGTTTTAATGACTTTATTTTATTTTATTTTTTCCCTTACCCAAACGTGATGAACAAAACGGAGCAATTAGTCGACACAAATAATATTTTTTGTAAAAACGGAACATTTGCTTTCTAACTGAGAGTCTCCTCATTGAAAACATCTGAAGTTCTTCAAAGGTAAATGATTTTATTTGAATTCTATTCTGGTTTTTGTGAAAATGTTGCATGCTGAAAGAGAGGCATAATCCTATGCTAGGCTATCAATACTGTTACACAAATGCTTGTTTAGCTATGGTTCAAAAGCATATTTTGAAAATCTGAGATGACAGTGTTGTTAACAAAAGGCAAAGCTTGAGAGCAAATAGATTCATTTAATTTCATTTGCGATTTTCATGAATAGTTAACGTTGTGTTATGCTAATGAGCTTGCAGATAGATTTACACAATCCTGGATACAGGTTTTTTTTCGTAGCTAAACGTGACGCAGAAAACGGAGCGATTTGTCCTAAACAAATCATCTTTCAGGAAAAACTGAACATTTGCTATCTGAGAGTCTCCTCGTTGAAAACATCTGAAGTTCTTCAAAGGTAAATTATTTTATTTGAATGCTTTTCTGGTTTTTGTGAAAATGTTGCCTGCTGAATGCTAACGCTAAATGCTACGCTAAATGCTACGTTAGCTATCAATACTGTTACACAAATGCTTGTTTTGCAATGGTTGAGAAGCATATTTTGAAAATCTGAGATGACAGTGTTGTTAACAAAAGGCTAAGCTTGAGAGAAAATAGATTCATTTCATTTCATTTGCATTTTTTCATGAATAGTTAACGTTGCGTTATGGTAATGAGCTTGAGGCTGTAGTCACGATACCGGATCCGGGATGGCTCGACGCAAGAAGTTAAAGGAAGGAAATGTATTTATTTATTTATTTCACCTTTATTTAACCAGGTAGGCCAGATCACCTTTATTTAACCAGGTAGGCCAGTTGAGAACAAGTTCTCATTTACAACTGCGACCTGGCCAAGATAAAGCAAAGCAGTGTGACACAATCAACAACACAGAGTTGCACATGGAATAAACAAACATATAGTCAATAACACAATAGAAAAAGTCTATAAACAGTGTGTGCAAATGAGGTAAGGAGGTAAGGTAATAAATAGGCCATAGTAGCGAAGTAATTTCAATTTAGCAAATTGACACTAGAGTGATAGATGTGCAGATGATGATGTGCAAGTAGAACAACTGGAAATACTGGTGTGCAAAAGAGCAAAAAAGTAAATAAAACAATATGGGAATGAGGTAGGAAGTTAGATGGGCTATGTACAGATGGGCTGTGTACAGCTGCAGCGATCAGTAAGCTGCACAGATAGCTGATGCTTAAAGTTAGTGAGGGAAAAATAAGTCTCCAACTTCAACGATTTTTGCAATTTGTTCCAGTCACAGGCAGCAGAGAACTGGAAGGAAAGGCGGTCAAATGAAGTGTTGGCTTTGGGGATGACCAGTGAGATATACTGTACCTGCTGGAGTGCGTGCTATGGGTGGGTGTTGTTATGGTGACCAGTGAGCTGAGATAAGGCGAGCTTTACCTAGCAGACGCTTATAGATGACCTGGAGCCAGTGGGTCTGGCGACGAATACGTAGCAAGGTCCAGCCGATGAGAGCATACAGGTTGCAGTGGTTGGTGGTATATGGGGCTTTGGTGATACAACGGATGGCGCTGTGATAGACTGCATCCAGTATGCTGAGTAGAGAATTGGAAACTATTTTGTAAATGACATCGCCGAAGTCGAGGATTGGTAGGATGGTCAGTTTTACAAGGGTAAGTTTGGCAGCATGAGTGAAGGAGGCTTTGTTGCAAAATAGGAAGCCGATTCTAGATTTAATTATGGATTGGAGATGTTTGATGTGAGTCTGGAAGGAGAGTTTACAGTCTAGCCAGACATCTAAGTATTTGTAGTTGTCCACATATTCTAAGTCAGAACCGTCCAGAGTCGTGATGCTAGATGGGCGGGCAGGTGTTAGTGAAGAGTCTGGGAGGCATCAGCTGTGTAGCCGAGGGATCATAGGTTCCGCTGAGCAGTCCGGGAGATGGGTCTGGCTCAAAGCTAGCTTCGGGGCTGGGTCACTCGATAGCAGCTAGCTAGCTGCGATGAACAGGAGTAATGGTCCAGGGATTACGGCAGGGATCCAGTGTTGTTGTGGAGAAAAACCAGGCTAAAAGTGGCTGGTGTCTGTACTACAGGTAAAGGCCGCTGTCAGTGGCTAACAATGACTAAATAGCTAGTAGCTGGTTAGCTTCTGATGGCTAGCTTTTGATGGAGGTTCTGGCTATAAGGTCTAAAAATAGCAGATCCGTATCATATTGGGTGAGGTGGGTTGCAGGAAGGTATATTTAATTAAAAAATGGAAAAAGAGATTGAAATATATTGAAATATATACAGAAAGAAAGACAAAAAAACTCAAATGTACACTGGAGAACAACAAACAACGTCTGCACTGCTACGCCATCTTGGATATAGTTCCCCACTCAGCAGTCTGTCGCATTGGTCATGCTGCGTCATGCGGTTGCTAAGCTAAACATCACGCAATTCCTTCTCAAAGTCAGTGTATGCATCTCCTCAAAAGTATTTATTTATTATTTATTTATATTTTTACTTATTTTTTTTATTAAACACTTTACAGATTATTATGTTTTATTTATTTATTTATTTTACTGTCAAATAACAATAACATCATATCCAATTACGGTTTACTTAAGAAAATAAAACTTTCTGTAATTGTGGATGTCTAAATCAGGTCCAATAATAATGGAAATGCAAAGAGCCTGTTCCACATTTGGATCAACTTTACTTTATACAAAAACAATAACCAATTAGGCTTCACAATAACCAATTAGGCTTCACAATAACCAATTAGGCTTCACAATAACCAATTAGGCTTCACAATATCTGCTGTTGCGAATGTTAGACTCCACTCTGTGAGGCAAATCGACCTTCAGATTTAACATAGTGAGATTCTAGATTCCTAAATTGATAGTGAAGTTTGTTTATGTGATTTTACAGCTAACTAGCTACTTTACATGCTGATGTTTACTTTGTTACTATTATGTGTAGCTATGTTTGCTATCTAGCTACCTAGCTAGTTAGCTGGTCAGCCAGCCCATAGAGAGAGCGTTGCATTGTGGATTTTGTAGTCGACTTGAGCTGCAACAGATTTCCACAACAATTTTCCACAACAAACAAAAGGTTGCAAGATTGAATCCCCGAGCTGACAAGGTAAAAAAAATCTGTCGTTCTGCCCCTGAACAAGGCAGTTAACCCACTGTACCTAGGCAGTCATTGAAAATAAACATTTGTTCTAAACTGACTTCCCTAGTTAAATAAAGGTAAAATAATTGTAATACTGTAAATTAGTGGAATGAGTGGTGTTGGGTGAATTTGTTTTTGTTTAACCCTAATTGCTTTTGTATGTTTCTCTGGATAAGAGTGTCTGCTAATTTACTAAAACGTACAAATGTAATATTTTATTAATGATGAAAAACAATAATTTCTCAGTTCAAATGTTAAACTTCTCTCCACTTAAATACAGTGAAGTCTTTTCTAAGCCAGGGTCCCTGGAAATGGCTTTTTCAAATACGAATAACACTAATAACACATACAGTACATTTATAAATAATAATATAAACAAACACTGGCATATTCAGTACATTTAATATAACCGCAATAAAAAACAGGCTGTATTTGTGAAGCTAGATATCATATTTTGTGACTTGCAGCATTATAATAACATCAGTGCTGTGGATGAAGACTAATGACAGCCATATGGATTCTGCAGACCGCAAAGGAAGGAAAAAGTCTTTGGCAAAATTACTAAAATCAATGCCCCTCCCTCCCTCCCTCCCTCCCTCCCTCCCTCCCTCCCTCCCTCCCTCCCTCCCTCCCTCCCTCCCTCCCTCCCTCCCTCCCTCCCTCTTTCTTTCTGCAGGGATCCTCAGACTTCTGTGTGCCTCTGAAGGACATACTGTACAATTCACCGGGGGCTCTACATTATATTATCACCATCCTCAGTTCACATCTCCATCAGATGATAAGGACTTTATCTACAACTAATGCAAACTACCAAGAGACTATTACGAAATCTCTTCTTCACATCAATAAATGTTTTCTCCCTCCTCGTAGGTTGAGCTTATACTGTCATCATGATACCTACTCATATAACATATAACCTCTTTGTCCACGTCCCAAACAGCCCTTTATTCCCAAAGGGCTCTGGTCAAAAGTAGTGCCCTATAAAGTGCACTATAAAGTGCACTATCGATCCTCCTTAGTGACACTGTTGACCTGCTCTTAGTTTCATGACTCTGAGTGAACCTGAGTGGATTCCATTCTCCTTGAGTCCATATCTCTCTAGGTACTTTGTGACCGCCAGTCAGTTGGATCATTTTTGCCGTTTTAGTCGTATTCATTATTGTGTCATAATCATGTAGCTAGGTAACCTAATAACAACAGAGTAGTTAGCCGAGAGCTGGCCAATCAGATGACCCTTCCTGACCCCTGGACACTGTTTATCCTCCCCCTCTAACCTCACCTCCTTAGCTTGCTGTCTCCCCCTCCTCCCCCATTAATTTACTCCTTCTTCATCCTAAAATCACTCCCCACCTTCACAATAACTGAATTGTTCTGTTTAACATCACAATATTGTATAGTGAAACAATTCAGTTTGGGACACAGGCTTGAGTATATTTACATTTTAGTCATTTAGCAAGCACTCTTTTCCAGAGAATTTTACAGTAGTGAGTACATACAGTACATTTTCTCCATACTGGTCTCCCGTGGGAATCAAATCCACAACAATTGCGCTGCAAGCACCACGCTCCACCCAGTAAAAGGGGACATCATGAGAAAGATGTTACGAGAGATTGCAGAACACACAGAGATTAAAATGTTATTTTAAAATATATCTAGCAAACCCAAACCAAAAGAAGGAAAAGCATTACTGGGCTTGTTCTGGAGCTCAGAGACTTCTAAAATATCTAGATAAACAAGGCTGTTAAAGTTCTGGAGCTCAGAGACTTCTAAAAGATCTAGATAAACAAGGCTGTTAAAGTTCTGGAGCTCAGAGACATCTAAAATATCTAGATAAACAAGGCTGTTAAAGTTCTGGAGCTCAGAGACTTCTAAAAGATCTAGATAAAAAGGCTGTTAAAGTTCTGGAGCTCAGAGACTTCTAAAAGATCTAGATAAACTAGGCTGTTAAAGTTCTGGAGCTCAGAGACTTCTAAAAGATCTAGATTAAGAAGGCTGTTAAAGTTCTGGAGCACAGAGACTTTTAACAGATCTAGATTAACAAGGCTGTTAAAGTTCTGGAGCTCAGAGACTTCTAAAAGATCTAGATTAACAAGGCTGTTAAAGTTCTGGAGCTCAGAGTTCTGCTGGTAATGGTTGCATCACAAATGGAAACCTATCACCTGAACACAGTAGTAGGTGCCAGGGAATAGTGTGCCATTTAGGATGCCCACGACATTTGATCTGGCAGCCAGAATTGTGTGGTTTCCTTTTCCTTTCCCTTTCCCTGACCCTGGATTGGTCCAGAGAAGCCAGGAGTGTTCAGCATCATTCTTACATAAGACCCAGCACTAAAGAGCAGCAATTAGAGAACATCTGCTCAGCTTTCATTTTTATACTGCTTGCCTTCTCCAATTTCAAAGCCAGCTCCCGGGGTTTGGAAAAACAGATGCCTGTTGTTGTCAGAGTAGGATAGAAGCCATCTCTAAAGCATCCCACTCAAGGCAAGGATACTGTCATGCAGGTGAAAGAGGACCCAAAAGCGACTTGGCGAAAACAGAGTCTTTAATCCAGTAAAGTGAATACAAACAAAAAAACACAACTTTCACTCGAAATGACGAGGACTAACTGGAGACTCGATCTTGAACAGCAGGTGAACAGCAGGTTGCCTCGGGAAGGCACTCGAACCAGACAGACTCAGACACCTGCTCACCACGCAGCATCTGAGGAAAACACGACACGACAGGGCGATACACAATCACAGCACGGTGAATTCTAAACAAGGAACCGACAGGACAGGAACGGAACACAAAGGAAGAAATAGGGACTCTAATCAGGGGAAAGGATCGGGAACAGGTGTGGGAAGACTAAATGATTGATTAGGGGAATAGGAACAGCTGGGAGCAGGAACGGAACGATAGAGAGAAGAGAGAGCGAGAGAGTGAGAGAGGGAGGGGGAGAGAGAGGGATAGAAAGAGGGAAAGAACCTAATAAGACCAGCAGAGGGAAACGAATAGAATGGGAAGCACAGGGACAAGACAAGATAATAAATGACAAAACATGACAGTACCCCCCACTCACCGAGCGCCTCCTGGCGCACTCGAGGAGGAATCCTGGCGGCAACGGAGGAAATCATCGATGAGTGAACGGTCCAGCACGTCCCGAGACGGAACCCAACTCCTCTCCTCAGGACCGTAACCCTCCCAATCCACTAAGTATTGGTGACCCCGTCCCGAGAACGCATGTCCATGATCTTATGTACCTTGTAAATAGGTGCGCTCTCGACAAGGACGGGAGGGGGGAGGGAAGACGAACGGGGGTGCGAAGAAAGGGCTTGACACAGGAGACATGGAAGACAGGATGGACGCGACGAAGATGTCGCGGAAGAAGCAGTCGCACAGCGACAGGATTGACGACCTGGGAGACACGGAACGGACCAATGAACCGCGGAGTCAACTTACGAGAAGCTGTCGTAAGAGGAAGGTTGCGAGTGGAAAGCCACACTCTCTGGCCGCAACAATACCTTGGACTCTTAATCCTGCGTTTATTGGCGGCTCTCACAGTCTGTGCCCTGTAACGGCAAAGTGCAGACCTCACCCTCCTCCAGGTGCGCTCACAACGTTGGACAAACGCTTGAGCGGAGGGAACGCTGGACTCGGCAAGCTGGGATGAGAACAGAGGAGGCTGGTAACCCAGACTACTCTGAAACGGAGATAACCCGGTAGCAGACGAAGGAAGCGAATGTGAGCGTATTCTGCCCAGGGAGCTGTTCTGCCCAAGACGCAGGGTTTCTGAAAGAAAGGCTGCGTAGTATGCGACCAATCGTCTGATTGGCCCTCTCTGCTTGACCGTTAGACTGGGGATGAAACCCGGAAGAGAGACTGACGGACGCACCAATCAAACGACAGAACTCCCTCCAAAACTGTGACGTGAATTGCGGGCCTCTGTCTGAAACGGCGTCTAACGGGAGGCCATGAATTCTGAATACATTCTCGATAATGATTTGTGCCGTCTCCTTAGCGGAAGGAAGTTTAGCGAGGGGAATGAAATGTGCCGCCTTAGAGAACCTATCGACAACCGTAAGAATCACAGTCTTCCCCGCAGACAAAGGCAGACCGGTAATGAAGTCTAGGGCGATGTGAGACCATGGTCGAGAAGGAATGGGGAGCGGTCTGAGACGACCGGCAGGAGGAGAGTTACCCGACTTAGTCTGCGCGCAGTCCGAACAAGCAGCCACGAAACGGCGCGTGTCACGCTCCTGAGTCGGCCACCAAAAGCGCTGGCGAATAGACGCAAGAGTGCCTCGAACACCGGAATGACCAGCTAACTTGGCAGAGTGAGCCCACTGAAGAACAGCCAGACGAGTGGAAACAGGAACGAAAAGGAGGTTACTAGGACAAGCGCGCGGCGACGCAGTGTGCGTGAGTGCTTGCTTAACCTGTCTTTCAATTCCCCAGACTGTTAACCCGACAACACGCCCATAAGGAAGAATCCCCTCGGGATCAGTAGAAGCCACAGAAGAACTAAACAGACGGGATAAGGCATCAGGCTTGGTGTTCTTGCTACCCGGACGGTAAGAAATCACAAACTCGAAACGAGCGAAAAACAACGCCCAACGAGCTTGACGGGCATTAAGTCGTTTGGCAGAACGGATGTACTCAAGGTTCTTATGGTCTGTCCAAACGACAAAAGGAACGGTCGCCCCCTCCAACCACTGTCGCCATTCGCCTAGGGCTAAGCGGATGGCGAGCAGTTCACGGTTACCCACATCATAGTTGCGCTCAGATGGCGACAGGCGATGAGAAAAATAAGCGCAAGGATGAACCTTATCGTCAGACTGGAAGCGCTGGGATAGAATGGCTCCCACGCCTACCTCTGAAGCGTCAACCTCGACAATGAATTGTCTAGTGACGTCAGGAGTAACGAGGATAGGAGCGGACGTAAAACGTTCTTTTAGAAGATCAAAAGCTCCCTGGGCGGAACCGGACCACTTAAAACACGTCTTGACAGAAGTAAGAGCTGTGAGAGGGGCAGCAACTTGACCGAAATTACGAATGAAACGCCGATAGAAATTAGCGAAACCTAAAAAGCGCTGCAACTCGACACGTGACCTTGAACGGGCCAATCACTGACAGCTTGGACCTTAGCGGAATCCATCTGAATGCCTTCAGCGGAAATAACGGAACCGAGAAAAGTAACGGAGGAGACATGAAAAGAGCACTTCTCAGACTTTACGTAGAGACAATTCTCTAAAAGGCGCTGTAGGACACGTCGAACGTGCTGAACATGAATCTCGAGTGACGGAGAAAAAATCAGGATATCGTCAAGATAGACAAAAACAAAGATGTTCAGCATGTCTCTCAGAACATCATTAACTAATGCCTGAAAAACAGCTGGCGCATTGGCGAGACCAAACGGCAGAACCCGGTACTCAAAATGCCCTAACGGAGTGTTAAACGCCGTTTTCCACTCGTCCCCCTCTCTGATGCGCACGAGATGGTAAGCGTTACGAAGGTCCAACTTAGTAAAGCACCTGGCTCCCTGCAGAATCTCGAAGGCTGATGACATAAGGGGAAGCGGATAACGATTCTTAACCGTTATGTCATTCAGCCCTCGATAATCCACGCAGGGGCGCAGAGTACCGTCCTTCTTCTTAACAAAAAAGAACCCCGCCCCGGCCGGAGAGGAAGAAGGCACTATGGTACCGGCGTCAAGAGACACAGACAAATAATCCTCGAGAGCCTTACGTTCGGGAGCCGACAGAGAGTATAGTCTACCCCGAGAAGGAGTGGTCCCCGGAAGGAGATCAATACTACAATCATACGACCGGTGAGGAGGAAGGGAGTTGGCTCGGGACCGACTGAAGACCGTGCGCAGATCATGATATTCCTCCGGCACTCCTGTCAAATCGCCAGGTTCCTCCTGAGAAGTAGGGACAGAAGAAACGGGAGGGATGGCAGACATTAAACACTTCACATGACAAGAAACGTTCCAGGATAGGATAGAATTACTAGACCAATTAATAGAAGGATTATGACATACTAGCCAGGGATGACCCAAAACAACAGGTGTAAACGGTGAACGAAAAATCAAAAAAGAAATAGTCTCACTGTGGTTACCAGATACTGTGAGGGTTAAAGGTAGTGTCTCAAAGCTCATACTGGGAAGATGACTACCATCTAAGGCGAACATGGGCGTAGGCTTATCTAACTCTCTGAAAGGAATGTCATGTTTCCGAACCCATGCTTCGTCCATGAAACAACCCTCAGCCCCAGAGTCTATCAAGGCACTACATGTAGCACCCGAACCGGTCCAGCGTAGATGGACCGACAAAGTAGTACAGGATTTTGATGGAGAGACTTGAGTAGTTGCGCTCACCTGTAGCCCTCCGCTTACAGATGAGCTCTGGCCTTTTACTGGACATGAATTAACAAAATGTCCAGCAACTCCGCAATAGAGGCACAGGCGGTTGGTGATCCTCCGTTCCCTCTCCTTAGTCGAGATGCGAATCCCTCCCAGCTGCATGGGCTCAGACTCTGAGCCAGAGGAGGGAGATGGTTGCGATGCGGAGCAGGGAAACACCGTTGATGCGAGCTCTCTTCCACGAGCCCGGTGACGAAGATCTACCCGTCGTTCTATGCGGATGGCGAGAGCAATCAAAGAGTCCACATCTGAAGGAACCTCCCGGGAGAGAATCTCATCCTTAACCACTGCGTGGAGTCCCTCCAGAAAACGAGCGAGCAGCGCCGGCTCGTTCCACTCACTAGAGGCAGCAAGAGTGCGAAACTCAATAGAATAATCCGTTATGGACCGTTCACCTTGGCATAAGGAAGCCAGGGCCCTAGAAGCCTCCCTACCAAAAACTGAACGGTCAAAAACCCGAATCATCTCCTCTTTAAAGTTCTGGAACTTGTTAGAGCAATCAGCCCTTGCCTCCCAGATAGCTGTGCCCCATTCTCGAGCCCGGCCAGTAAGGAGTGAAATGACGTAAGCAACCCGAGCTCTCTCTCTAGAGTATGTGTTGGGTTGGAGAGAGAACACAATCTCACACTGCGTGAGAAAGGAGCGGCACTCAGTGGGCTGCCCGGAGTAGCAAGGTGGGTTATTAACCCTAGGTTCTGGAGGCTCGACAGGCCAGGAAGTAACAGGTGGCACGAGACGTAGACTCTGGAACTGTCCAGAGAGGTCGGAAACCTGAGCGGCCAGGTTCTCCACGGCATGGCGAGCAGCAGACAATTCCTGCTCGTGTCTGCCGAGCATGGCTCCTTGGATCTCGACGGCAGTGTAACGAGCGTCTGAAGTCGCTGGGTCCATTCCTTGGTCGGTTCCTTCTGTCATGCAGGTGAAAGAGGACCCAAAAGCGACTTGGCGAAAACAGAGTCTTTAATCCAGTAAAGTGAATACAAACAAAAAAACACAACTTTCACTCGAAATGACGAGGACTAACTGGAGACTCGATCTTGAACAGCAGGTGAACAGCAGGTTGCCTCGGGAAGGCACTCGAACCAGACAGACTCAGACACCTGCTCACCACGCAGCATCTGAGGAAAACACGACACGACAGGGCGATACACAATCACAGCACGGTGAATTCTAAACAAGGAACCGACAGGACAGGAACGGAACACAAAGGAAGAAATAGGGACTCTAATCAGGGGAAAGGATCGGGAACAGGTGTGGGAAGACTAAATGATTGATTAGGGGAATAGGAACAGCTGGGAGCAGGAACGGAACGATAGAGAGAAGAGAGAGCGAGAGAGTGAGAGAGGGAGGGGGAGAGAGAGGGATAGAAAGAGGGAAAGAACCTAATAAGACCAGCAGAGGGAAACGAATAGAATGGGAAGCACAGGGACAAGACAAGATAATAAATGACAAAACATGACAGATACAGTGTTACATGAAGAGGAATGACTTCAAGCAAGTAGCTTGGTGACTGTTGTTATTCTCAAGGAACGACTGATTAAGTGAAGATGGAGAGAAAGTATATCTGGTGCTGTGGATTTAGAATGTGTTGTGAGTGATGTACAACAATCATCAAAGACAGATAACATGTCACAACAAGTGTAATGACCATTAAAAAATATATACAGATCATATCACCCAACCAGCTCTCTTTCCCTTTCTCTCTCTCTCTCTCTCTCTCTCTCTCTCTCTCTCTCTCTCTCTCTCTCTCTCTCTCTCTCTCTCTCTCTCTCTCTCTCTCTCTCTCTCTCTCTCTCTCTCTCTCTCACACACACACACACACATACACGCACGCACGCACGCACGCACGCACGCACGCACGCACACACACACACACACACACACACACACACACACACACACACACACACACACACACACACACACACACCTATGCCCCAACATTTCCAAAATACTAAATTATACATGTGTATTGATGTCTCAGTATAGGTGACAGCCACATTTCAATGAGAAGCGGATGTACTGTTGCTCTGAGGTGTGAAAACGCAGCACGTCGCTCATTAAAGCTAAAGGCCGAGCTCTGTGCAAGCGCTTTCCATAATGACAGAACCTCCCCCGAGGCAGGGAAAGAGAGGGGGAGTTACCGGGGAAGGAAAGGTGAGAGAGGATGCAAGGGGAGGAATGGGGGAGGGGAGGGACAAAAGAGAGAATGTGAAAGGAGGAGGCGGAAGGAGGGGGCCAGGAGTGAGACACAGGGGGGAGAAATTTTAATTAGTGGGATTCTGCCACAACAAAATGTCCACCACATCTCCCTCCACAGACTCAGCTTGGCTCTGAACAACTAATCAAAAAGCCTACCACCTCTCCCTCCACAGACTCAGCCAGGCTCTGAACAACTAATCAAAAAGCCTACCACCTCTCCCTCCACAGACTCAGCCTGGCTCTGAACAACTAATCAAAAAGTCCACCACCTCTACCTCCACAGAATCAGCCTGGCTTGGAACAACTAATCAAATCAAGATTTGTTTTTCAGACACAGAAGGAGGCTAGGAGAGGCGGACATGAGGGGTGGGTTGGAGTAGGGAGGGGAGATGTGTGGTGTCTGCAGCACATTAGTGTGGGGCTCTGGGATGTAATGTGTTTAGCTGGAGAGTCTAATCACTCAGGAGATGTAAGAAGATAAGTGATGTACAGGTAGATGAAGGCGTGAGGAGGAGGATGGTAGTGAACTGTATTTCCACTCCTATTTGCCATCTATTCCATCTAAGCCTAGAAGAAAGTGTGTTTCCTCAGGCCTGGAGGGAAGCAAACATCATTCCACTACCCAAGAATAGCAAAACACCCTTTACTGGCTCAAACAGTCGATCAATCAGCCTGCTACCAACCCTTAGTAAACCTTTCGAGAAAAAAATGTGTTTGGCCAGATACAATGCTATTTCACAGTAAACAAATGAACAACTGACTTTCACCATGCTTATAGGGAAGGGCACTCAACATGTATGGCACTTACACACAATTACTGATGATTGGCTGTTTTATTAAACTTCAGTGCAGCTTTTGACATTATCGATCATAATCTGCTGCTGGAAAAACATATGTGTAATGGCTTTACACCCCCTGCTATATCGTGAATCGAGAGTTACCTGTTGAACAGAACACAGAAAGTGTTCTTTAATGGAAGCCTCTCCTGCATGATCTAGGTATTCAGGCATTCCCCAGGGCAGCTGTCTAGGCCCCTTACTGTTTTCAATGACCTGCCACTGGCTCTGAGTACAGCCTGTGCGTCTATGTATGCTGATGACTCAACATTGTACACGTCAGCTAGCACAGCAAGTGAAATCACTGCAACACTTAACAAAGAGCTGCTGTCAGTTTTAGAATGAATGGCAAGTAATAAGATAGTACTAAATATTTCAAAAACTGAAAACATTGAATTTGGGACAGACCATTCACTAAACCCTAAACCTCAACTTAATATATAATAATAATATATGCCATTTAGCAGACGCTTTTATCCAAAGCGACTTACAGTCATGTGTGCATACATTCTACGTATGGGTGGTCCCGGGAATCGAACCCACTACCCTGGCGTTACAAGCGCCATGCTCTACCAACTGAGCTAAAATCGGGAAATTGAAAGCTGCTTGGATTGTAAACTGTCATGGTCGATATTGATGCAGCAGTATCTAAGATGGGGGAGAGGTCTGTCCATAATAAAGAGCTGCTCTGCTTTCATGACATTGCTATCAACAAAACAAGTCCTACAGACAACTGGAATACTGTCTAGCTACAGTTGAAGTCGGAAGTTTACATACTCTTAGGTTGGAGTCATTAAAACTCATTTTCAACCACTCCACAAATTCTTGTTAACAAACTATAGTTTTGGCAAGTTGGTTAGGACATCTACTTTGTGCATGACACAAGTAATTTTTCCAACAATTATTTACAGAGATTATTTCACTTATAATTAACTGTATCACAATTCCAGTGGGTCAGAAGTTTACATACACTAAGTTGACTGTGAATTTAAACAGCTCGGAAAACTCCAGAAGATTATGTCATGGCTTTAGAAGCTTCTGATAGACTAATCGACATCATTTGAGTCAATTGGAGGTGTACCTGTGGATGTATTTCAAGGCCTAACTTCAAACTCACTGCCTCTTTGCTTGACATCATGGGAAAATCTAAATAAATTGGCCAAGACCTCAGAAAATTAATTGTAGACCTCCACAAGTCTGGTTCATCATTGGGAGAAATGTCCAAATGCCTGAAGGTACCATGTTCACCTGTACAAACAATAGTACGCAAGTATAAACACCATGGGACCACGCCGCCATAAACGTACTTTGGTGCAAAAAGTACAAATCAATCCCAGAACAAACACAATAGGACCTTGTGAAGATGCTGGAGGAAACAGGTACAAAAGTATCCTTATCCACAGTAAAATGAGTCCTATATCGACATAACCTGAAAGGCAGCTCAGCAAGGAAGAAGCCACTGCTCCAAAACCCCCATAAAAAAAAGCCAGACTACGGTTAGCAACTGCACATCGGGACAAAGATCGTACCTTTTGGAGCTCAGTTGGTAGAGCATGGCGCTTGTAACGCCAGGGTAGTGGGTTCGATTCCGGGGACCTCCCATACGTAGAATGTATGCACACATGACTGTAAGTCGCTTTGGATAAAAGCGTCTGCTAAATGGCATATTATTATTATTATTTATTATTTATTATAGAAATGTCCTCTGGTCTGATGAGACAAACATAGAACTGTTTGGCCATAATGACCATCATTATGTTTGGAGGAAAAAGAGGGAGGCTTGCAAGCCAAACAACACAATCCCAACCGTGAAGCACGGGGTGGCAGCATCATGTTGTGGGGGTGCTTTGCTGCAGGAGGGACTGGTGTACTTCACAAAATAAATGGCATCATGATGACAGAAAATTATGTGGATATATTGAAGCAACATCTCAAGACATCAGTCAGTAAGTTAAACCTTGGTCGCAAGTGGGTCTTCCAAATGGACAATGACCCCAAGCATACTTCCAAAGCTGTGGCAAAATGGCTTAAGGACAACAAAGTCAAGGTATTGGAGTGGCCATCACAAAGCCCTTGTCGAGCTGACAAGGTCTTAACTGACTTGCCTGGTTAAATAAAGGTAAAATAAATAAAAAATAAAAAAACGCAATCCTATAGAAAATTTGCAGGCAGAACTGAAAAAGCGTGTGCGAGCAAGGAGGCCTACAAACCTGATTCAGTTACACCAGCTCTGTCAGGAGGAATGGGCCAAAATTCACCAAACTTATTGTGGGAAGCTTGTGGAAGGCTACCCGAAACGTTTGAGCCAAGTTAAACAATTTAAAGGCAATGCTACCAAATACTAATTTAGTGTATGTAAACTTCTGACCCACTGGGAATGTGATGAAAGAAATAACATCTGAAATAAATCATTCTCTCTACTATTATTCTGACATTACACGTTTTTAAAATAAAGTGGTGATCCTAACTGACCTAAAACAGGGATTTTTTTGTTTGTTGATAAAATTGTGAAAAACTGAGTTTAAATGTACTTGGCTAAGGTGTATGTAAACTTCCGACTTCAATTGGGTATGGTCAAGTGCCACAATGAGGGACATAGACAAATTACAGTTGGCCCAGAACAGAGCAGCACGGCTGGCCCTTAAATATACACAGATAGCTAACATTAATAATATGCATGTCAATCTCTCCTGGCTCAAAGTGGAGGAGAGATTGACTTCATCACTACTTGTCTTTGTGAGAGGTATTGACGTGTTGAAAGTGCTGAGCTGTCTGTTTGAACTACTGGCACACAGCTCAGACACCCATGCATACCCCACAAGACATGCCACCAGGGGTCTGTTTAAACTACTAGCACACAGCTCAGACACCCATACATACCCCAGAAGACATGCTATCAGGGGTCTGTTTAAACTACTAGCACACAGCTTGGACACCCATGCATACCCCACAAGACATGCCACCAGGGGTCTCTTCACAATCCCCAAGTCCAGAACACATTCCAGGAAACACACATAACTACATAGAGCCATGACTACATCAAACTCTATTCCACACTACATTGCAATTTTGTTGTATTTTGTTGGTGGTATACATTTAGTCTTCTAAATATTATATGTTATATGATGTATTTTTTGTTGTTTGTGTGATGTAACTGTCTTTTAATGTATTTGGATGTCAGGAAGAGTAGCTGCTGCCTTGGCAATTAATGAAGATCCATAATACATACAAATACAAATATAATACCACCATACAACAACATTACAATGTACTGTGTGTAGAGTGCATGTGCTGTGTGTGTGTGTGTCTGTGTGTGTGTATTGCAGGACAGAAAGCCTGTTGTAAAAGTCTGTTGAATATGGTAGAAAACAACTGTATTGACAGGGAAAATACAAGTTCTCTCTCTCATCTTGTCACTGGATCCTGTTCTAATGAATTAGCTCGTGTTCCTGACCTGTTACCATCCCTCCCTCCCTCGACATAACAGAGTGAGTAACCTGAGGAGTTCCGTGGTGGAAACAGACAGGACAGAGATCGGAGATTTGTGATCTATGTGTCCTGGGGGTGGATCGTCTCGGTGGCTTTTGTAGTTCTAAGGTCTCAGCTTTTCTACAGTCACATCAAAGCATTGTGACCCGAGCAGAGCCAAAGGGGCTTAGGGAGGCCTTAGAAGGCGTACTTCAGTCCATGCCCCTTTAATGTTGGCCACTCTATTTCTCTAAACTGACAGGCAGGCTGTCTGAATTTGATTTGGTCCATAGAAATTGAATTACTAGTACGAGCACTCCCAATAATGTATAAATTAATGGTGGTCTGAGGGACTTTGCCTGTTCTGGTAATTATATTTCTATGGTTGGTCTGGACCTCAACTCCTAACCCTAATTACAGGTCAACAGAGCAACAACGGCATCACAGTGCATCCCAATCAGAGATCGCAGTTCTTTCCAAATGGCACCCTATTCCCTATATAGTGCACTACATACTACCCTATGGGCCCTGGTCGAAATGACTGCACTATATAGGGAATAAGGAGGCATTTGTGATGCAACCCACTCCTTGTTGACAACGTTGCAAATGCTTAATCCCATTACTACTGACAGAACGATATCATACTGGAAAGGGCAAGACAGGGGATGTCTGTATCCCAAATGGCACCTTTTTCCCTATATAGTGCACTCGTTTTGACCAGGGCCCACAGGTGCACTATGTAGGGAATAGGGTGCCATTTGGTATTGCAGACATGTTCTCTCTTAGGTAGGTGTTGCAGCTAGGGCTGTGTTATGATTCAGAGAATGACTAACTCTATGCCGTGGAAGTATTACACATGTATTGACATACTCCTCGAGGGTTTCTTTTCAGCAAACTCAGTCTAAATTCATCCCCAGGCTTTGCACAGAGCTTGGGGAGAATATCTGGTGCATGAGCCTTAACCCAGTCTTGGACACATACAAATACTGTCACATTTATAGCATACTGTGTAGGTTATGTGCACTAGCAGGATGTTGTTGCATTATTTTCAAACTACGTCTTTGTTTCACCTTAAGAGTTTAAGAGTCCCCACCATACGGTTCCTTAACTCTGTTTGTGTCCCAAATGTCATCCAATATTCCCTATTTAGTGCACTACTTTAAACCAGGCCCCTATTGAGCTCTGGTCAAAAGTAGTGGACTATATAGGAAACATGTAGGAGGCATGCTGTCTCTGTTCCATATTATTTCTTGACCTGCTGTAAGGGAAGAAGCTCTGGCCTAGCAGGAGAAAGTCTTATGGCCCTCCAGAGCCCTATGTAACAAGAGTAGTAGGGCCACACCATGTCACTTCTCCACAATGGGAAAATACAGACAGACACCTTCTCTCTAAAACTGATCCACTTCTACAATGCTCAGACTTGTGTAGTCTGTAGCCTCCTACTCTCCCAAGTGGGTAAGCTTACTGTAGTAGAAGTCTACATTCTGATAACATTCTGTTATTCTTTGTTGGAAAAGGTAGTCTGTTATTTGCTTCTCCCTATCCAAAGTCTATGATTTATGCATATAAAACCAAGCGGACCCGTTTATTGTGTGAAACTCTAAACCTATAGGGCGTTAATGTCCCTAGGCTGAACCCGCTTCCTACGAATGTGTATTCTAAGAGCCGGTAGTATTTCCCTCTTCACTGCCACCAGGCTTCCAAAATACTGCTGCACTGCTACAGTCGGGAATGGGACCGGAGGAATGGAATGACAGACATCCGTTAGCGATACCAACTATTGGTCGTTGAGGGGTATCAGTACGTTCTACATAGTATTTTTCTTACATATCAAAAGAGCAACGGGATATCTGTACGATAATGTTTGGATTATTATAATTAACATGAATTTAAGGATATTTTCACTGAAGAACATTTGCTAGTAAAACAAAAACGAAATGATGTCAAATCTAAACGAACCCCCGCCATCCGTGATTTGAAGCCGTCTATCCAGCACATGTAATCCTAGGCTACTTGTTACTGATTCAAAGGCATATAAATGTGGCGCTCGACGAAGCAGCTCTGCCCCCGTCTATATTTCAAACTTTAGCCTGCATTTGCTGACGATAAATTGGATATACTAAAGCGTTTGGATACAACTTCATCGGATAATACTTTTTGTTTTAAAGGAGTTAGGATTAGTTTTTCTCATTGAAAGGTAAGTTTATTTCAAAAGCGGCATTTTACATCTCTGCTTTCGTTCTTTGTCAATTTCTCTTGCCACTAATTTAACTGATCCACCTCATCTGCGCGCATGGACGAAGTTATTCTGTCCTGCTATTCCAACATTTATAAACTATATTAGGCTACACGAATGTTATAAAATGTATTCACTCGTTCTATGTTTGCAATATATGTTTTCGAACAGTATTTCAAAACTGATTAAAGTGTGGTCAACGGTTGGTTGTTCAAAACAACCCGGACCCGATCAATTCCTGTGCCTACAATTTAGCTAGCGATGCTGTCAGAATGTTGCCTCTATCCGTTATAGGCAACATTACGAACTTGAGACAGAGATGCATTTTGTTGCAACAATGTATCGATCATCCTTACTATAATGGCTGATGTTTATTCTACATTTTGTGAGCACTAATTTGACCCTCTCATCGTTATTTAATGCCTCTGGCTCATCGACATATTCCTTTTTATATGACCCTCCCCTCACTGTTTCGTTCCAATGCATTTACACACACCAGCTAGTGCAGTACTTGTTATCATTACAGTTGGCTATACTTTCCGTAAAAAAAGACTGGCACCAAGTTTACTGTAGGATGCGGTCTCTAGTGTCAAATGCCACCTGGAAGTGGTATGTTTTTCAAACCTAATAACAGCAGCCAGCATGCTCAATTTGTGATTAAGTTGCGCATTACTACATGTCTTCCCTAGAACATCATCACTGTTCCATTCTGGAAGGGGTCACACTTTTTTTGACTTCTTATTTTAGGCTTCCTGTCCTCTGGAATGGAATCTGGCATTCTATTATAACCATGCTATAATACTGTTCTGGAATGAAATCTGGCATTCTATTATAACCATGCTATAATACTGTTCTGGAATGGAATCTGGCATTCTATTATAACCATGCTATAATACTGTTCTGGAATGGAATCTGGCATTCTATTATAACCATGCTATAATACTGTTCTGGAATGAAATCTGGCATTCTATTATAACCATGCTATACTACTGTTCTGGCATGAAATCTGGCATTAACCATGCTATAATACTGTTCTGGAATGAAATCTGGCATTCTATTATAACCATGCTATAATACTGTTCTGGAATGAAATCTGGCATTCTATTATAACCATGCTATAATACTGTTCTGGAATGGAATCTGGCATTCTATTATAACCATGCTATAACCATGCTATAATACTGTTCTGGAATGAAATCTGGCATTCTATTATAACCATGCTATAATACTGTTCTGGAATGGAATCTGGCATTCTATTATAACCATGCTATAATACTTTTCTGGAATGGAATCTGGCATTCTATTATAACCATGCTATAATACTGTTCTGGAATGAAATCTGGCATTCTATTATAACCATGCTATAATACTGTTCTGGAATGGAATCTGGCATTCTATTATAATCCATGCTATAATACTGTTCTGGAATGGAATCTGGCATTCTATTATAACCATGCTATAATACTGTTCTGGAATGGAATCTGGCATTCTATTATAACCATGCTATAATACTGTTCTGGAATGGTATCTGGCATTCTATTATAACCATGCTATACTACTGTTCTGGAATTAAATGACTCTGCACGGGGAGACATGCAGGCTGTTGAAGGGGAGACTGTATAGAAATCAAATAGAATATTAGAAATGGGTATAGAAGGATACAACTAGCATAAAACTAGGAAAAACTAGGACATGTGGTAGAAGAGAGGTGTGTGTGTGTGTCCAGCCTGGTCTCATAACCTAGACGTAACATAGTAAATATACATTTGGGAAACTGAAATTAGAAGCCGGAAGTGGAGGTCCAGGGCTGGTGTGGATACATGTGGTCTGCGGTAGTGAGACTAATTGGACGTACTGCCAAATGATCTAAAACAACAGAGGCGGTTTGTGGTAGAGAAATGGACATTCAGTTATCTGGCAACAGCTCTGGTGGACATTCCTGCAGTCAGCATGTCAATTGCACACTCCCTCAAAACCTGAGACATCTGTGGCATTGTTTGTTGTGTGACAAAACAGCACATTTTAGTGGCCTTTTATTGTCCCCAGCATAAGGTGCACCTGTGTAATGACCATGCTTCTTGATATGTCACACAAATAAGCTTTTTGTGCGTATGGAACATTTCTGGGATCTTTTATTTCAGCTCATGAAACATGGGATCAACACTTTACATGTTGTGTTTTATATTCTGGTTCAGTATATAATACAAATTGTAAATTCGTAACATATCATAAGATACATGTGATGGACATCCACAAATGAATGCATACCATACAAAACAACATGTCATACTAAATGGATTGTCTGGGATTTACATACAGAATAATAGGATATGCTCTGAGACCAGGTTGCAGCAGGCCTATATGTTTGCTTGTTGGGGACCTTTCTTCCTGTTTGCTTCAGTATTCAGGAATGCCAACAATTCCCTCCCTGTGGCTTTCCTTCCATTTAATTTCTATCATGGACAAGAGGCAGGGGAAATCTCTGCATGTTTTATTCTGAACTAAAGACATACAATTACTTTGTGCAGATGATATCGTCATGTTTTCTTATATAACTCAATTTAACATACTGTCCATATTTCGACCTGAATACCTGTGTGATTGAATTACCTGGAAAAGAAGTTTACCCTTGTAGGCTAATGCAATAACCCAGTGGTAGTTTCCTCCACACAATTATGCCTAATAGTTTAAGGAGTACTAGTGAAGCTGTAGTTTATGCCTTCATTGCTCTACCTGGTTTGGGATCAGCTGTAACACTAGGCCTTATGGCTGACAGGATCTGGTAGCTTGGTGGATAGACATGCAGCCCCCTAAAGGCCATTGCAGACTGTACGTCGGATTCAGTCTTTTACGATCATCACGTCACACTGTGCGATGTTACTAAATTCAAATCTTGATATCAACCTGACCAGATTGTACGATTCGCTTCAGTTCTGTCGTCACATTCTGTGATTAGCTTGAGAGGATACGTCAGCCAACGTAGGCTACGTCCTCTGCAGCGGTGTATTTGATCTGCCAATGTGCCAGCACCAGCAGCGCTTGTAGTAGAACATTTTATTTTGATTGGTCGTTTTGTGCATTTCTTAAAATCCTATCAGGTAGCCTGATTTCAGATGTATCATATAAACAACATTATTAGGGAAATCACTCTTCTTGCACAGCATGAAAACGTTTAAATCAAACTACAGTATTATATTATTCTAACTATTCACAATAATTGTATTATTGTGTGCACACTCCGTGCCAGCCATGTTCCTATTGGTCAGTCACCGGGATCAGCTTGTAACACCAGCCGATGAACGGCCCAAGACGTAGACCCTGTCACGCTGAACGGGCCAAGACATAGACCCTGTCACGCTGAACGGGCCCAGACGTAGACCCTGTCACGCTGAACGGGACAAGACGTAGACCCTGTCACGCTGAACGGGACAAGACGTAGACCCTGTCACGCTGAACGGGCCAAGACGTAGACCCTGTCACGCTGAACGGGCCAAGACGTAGACCCTGTCACGCTGAACGGGCCAAGACGTAGACCCTGTCACGCTGAACGGGCCAAGACGTAGACCCTGTCACGCTGAACGGGCCAAGACATAGACCCTGTCACGCTGAACGGGCCAAGACGTAGACCCTGTCACGCTGAACGGGACAAGACGTAGACCCTGTCACGCTGAACGGGCCAAGACGAAGACCCTGTCACGCTGAACGGGCCAAGACGTAGACCCTGTCACGCTGAACGGGACAAGACGTAGACCCTGTCACGCTGAACGGGCCAAGACGTAGACCCTGTCACGCTGAACGTGCCAAGACGTAGACCCTGTCACGCTGAACGTGCCAAGACGTAGACCCTGTCACGCTGAACGTGCCAAGACGTAGACCCTGTCACGCTGAACGTGCCAAGACGTAGACCCTGTCACGCTGAACGTGCCAAGACGTAGACCCTGTCACGCTGAACGGGCCAAGACGTAGACCCTGTCACGCTGAACGGGCCAAGACGTAGACCCTGTCACGCTGAACGGGCCAAGACGTAGACCCTGTCACGCTGAACGGGCCAAGACGTAGACCCTGTCACGCTGAACGGGCCAAGACGTAGACCCTGTCACGCTGAACGGGCCAAGACGTAGACCCTGTCACGCTGAACGGGCCAAGACGTAGACCCTGTCACGCTGAACGGGACAAGACGTAGACCCTGTCACGCTGAACGGGCCAAGACGTAGACCCTGTCACGCTGAACGGGCCAAGACGTAGACCCTGTCACGCTGAACGGGCCAAGACGTAGACCCTGTCACGCTGAAAGGGCCAAGACGTAGACCCTGTCGCTGAACGGGCCAAGACGTAGACCCTGTCACGCTGAACGGGCTAAGACGTAGACCCTGTCACACTGAACGGGCCAAGACGTAGACCCTGTCACGCTGAACGGGCCAAGACGTAAACCCTGTCACGCTGAATGGGCCAAGACATCTGACAATCGTCTATGGCCTACGAATGTGCCCACAACGTGGACATTTTGTCAAGGACGGCGAAATCGTCACATAAGACGCTAAAATGGTACAGTCCGGCTTAACACATGGCAGTCCAATCAGCTACCTCTGGCTACTACATACATTCTATGTTTCCTTCTCCAGCTGTTGAAAGAAAACAGAAGAAAAAGAATGGCCTGTTTTTGTGCTTATTTGTCTAGTTGATTGAGGATACAGAGCAGCCCCACCTGCTCCAAACTGATGTTCTCTGGTAAGACTGGAGACAGTAGAACCAGAGTAGAGAGACAGAGCCATATTAAAGACCGTAGAGATCGAGACACATAGATCGGAAAGAGACACAGAGACAGTAAAGTGAATGGTGCTGACAAGTAATATCTAACAATTCCACAACAAATACCTAATACACACAAATCTAAGTAAAGGAAATTAATAATAATATATGAATATATGGATGAGCAATGACAGAGTGACATAGGCTAAGATACAATAGATGGTATAAAATACAGTATATGCATATGAAATGAGTAATGCAAGATATGTAAACATTATTAAAGTAACTACTATCGTTTTCCATTTTTTAATGTGACCAATGATTTCAAGTTGAATATATTATAATGGACTCCACTCTACTGTGTTTTGCTGTACTATACTGAACTCTACTGTGCTGAACTCTACTGTGCTGAACTCTACTGTGCTGTACTATACTGAACTCTACTGTGTTTTGCTGTACTATACTGAACTCTACTGTGCTGAAATCTACTGTGCTGAACTCTACTGTGCTGTACTATACTGAACTCTACTGTGCTGAACTCTACTGTGCTGTACTATACTGAACTCTACTGTGCTGAACTCTACTGTGCTGTACTATACTGAACTCTACTGTGCTGAACTCTACTGTGCTGTACTATACTGAACTCTACTGTGCTGAACTCTACTGTGCTGAACTCTACTGTGCTGTACTATACTGAACTCTACTGTGCCGAACTCTACTCTACTGTGCTGTACTGTACTGAACTCTACTGTGCTGTACTATACTGAACTCTACTGTGCTGAACTCTACTGTGCTGTACTATACTGAACTCTACTGTGCTGTAATATACTGAACTATACTGTGCTGTACTGTACTATACTGAACTCTACTGTGCTGAACTCTACTGTGCTGTACTCTACTGAACTCTACTGTGCTGTAATATACTGAACTATACTGTGCTGTACTGTACTGTACTATACTGAACTCTACTGTGCCGAACTCTACTCTACTGTGCTGTACTGTACTGAACTCTACTGTGCTGTACTATACTGAACTCTACTGTGCTGTACTGTGCTGTACTATACTGAACTCTACTGTGCTGAACTCTACTGTGCTGTACTCTACTGTGCTGTACTCTACTATACTGTGCTGAACTCTACTGTGCTGTACTATACTGAACTATACTGTGCTGAACTGTACTGAACTCTACTGTGCTGAACTCTACTGTGCTGTACTATACTGAACTCAACTATACTGAACTCTACTGTGCTGTACTATACTGAACTCTACTGTGCTGTACTCTACTGAACTCTACTGTGCTGAACTCTACTGAACTCTACTGTGCTGAACTCTACTGAACTCTACTGTGCTGTACTATACTGAACTCTACTGTACTGAACTCTACTGAACTCTACTGTGCTGTACTATACTGAACTCTACTGTGCTGTACTATACTGAACTCTACTGTGCTGAACTCTACTGAACTATACTGTGCTGTACTATACTGAACTCTACTATACTGAACTCTACTGAACTCTACTGTGCTGTCCAATTTGTAAGTCGCTCTGGATTAGAGCGTCTGCTAAATGACTTAAATGTAATGTAAATGTACTATACTGAACTCTACTATACTGAACTCTACTATACTGAACTCTACTGTGCTGTACTATACTGAACTCTACTATACTGAAGTCTACTGAACTCTACTGTGCTGTACTATACTGAACTATACTGAACTCTACTGTGCTGTACTATACTGAACTCTATTATACTGAACTCTACAGTGCTGTACTATACTGAACTCTACTATACTGAACTCTACTATACTGAACTCTACTGTGCTGTACTATACTGAACTCTACTATACTGAACTCTACTATACTGAACTCTACTGTGCTGTACTATACTGAACTCTATTATACTGAACTCTACAGTGCTGTACTATACTGAACTCTATTATACTGAACTCTACAGTGCTGTACTATACTGAACTCTATTATACTGAACTCTACAGTGCTGTACTATACTGAACTCTATTATACTGAACTCTACAGTGCTGTACTATACTGAACTCTACTATACTGAACTCTACTATACTGAACTCTACTATACTGAACTCTACTATACTGAACTCTACTATACTGAACTCTACTGTGCTGTACTATACTGAACTCTACTGTGCTGTACTATACTGAACTCTACTATACTGAACTCTACTATACTGAACTCTACAGTGCTGTACTATACTGAACTCTACTATACTGAACTCTACTGTGCTGTACTATACTGAACTCTACTGTGCTGTACTATACTGAACTCTACTATACTGAACTCTACTGTGCTGTACTATACTGAACTCTACTGTGCTGTACTATACTGAACTCTACTGTGCTGTACTTTGATGTCCAAACTTGTGAAACGGTAGACTTTGTTGGCAGATGATGTTACTCTTCAATAACACAGACCCCCAAAGCAAATTAAGGAAAGGAAAATTGATTTATTCTTATTCAAATAGGACGAATCATGCGGGGAGGTAGATGTTCATGTGTTCAGTGATTCTCTCCTGAACAAAGAGACAGGATGTAGTTTATAACCCCGCCCTAGCCTGTGGTTGACCAATTAGAATTCTTTGCAATAAAACTGGGCCAATGGCCAAATACCAACTATTCTGTTTCAGACTCAATATATAGACAAATTCCTCCCATGTCTCTGCATTAATCCCCTGTTACAGAAAATCCACAATTTCCCTTGATCCTTAGTACTTTATTGACCTCTCGTCCTCTGTCGTCCTCTCTCTGCGTTATCTTCGAAATATTCTTAACTTCTAGGATTGGTTCAGATTTGGTCTGGGCCATCCAAATTTGGTCTTGTTTGGGGTCAGAGCTCATTAAAATAATAGCCAGGTGTGTAGAATAATGCCCATATATACAAAGAGGATTTTGTATATTTATATTTGTGTATCTGTTTAGGATACTTCACCGTGAAGAGAAGGACATTCATTATGCATTTCTTTGTTGTACAGATCCGGAACGGATGAAATTCCTTTTTCGCAATTCCGTTACAGGATGTAAATCCACTTAAATGATCAAAATAGATGTTTTTCAATGTGTCACGTCATAGCTGACACCCCCTTCTTTCCGCAGACATCGTTGACTCTTAATTCGGAGTGGATATTTACATTTTTGGAAAACGTGGGAATAAAAAAACTGAGGGGGATTTGACAGAAATTCTGTTACCAATCTTGGCATCTGTTCTTCCCGAAAATGTGTTTTTGTAAAGTTCTCATTTTGTTGTATAGTTTGTCCACCTTTTGAAATCAATTATTTTTGTTTGGCATACAGTGCATTTGGAAAGTATTCAGACCCCTTTTCCACATTTTGTTATGTTACAGCCTTATTCTAAAATGGATGAAATGTTTTTTCCCTCATCAATCTACATACAATACCCCAATGACAAAGCAAAAACGGTTTTTAGACTCTTTGCTGTGAGACTCGAAATTGAGCTCAGGTGCATCCTGTTTCCTTTGATCATCCTTGAGATGTTTCTACAACTTGATTGGAGTCCACCTGCGGTAAATTCAATTTGTTGGACATGATTTGGAAAGGCACACACCTGTCTATATAAGGTCCCACAGTTGACAATGCATGACAGAGCAAAAACCAAGCCATGAGGTCAAAGGAATTGTCCATAGAGCTCAGACAGGATTGTGTCAAGGCACAGATTTGGGGAAGGGTACCAAAACATATCTGTAGCATAGAAAGTCCCAAGAACACAGTGGCCTCCATTCGTAAATGGAAGAAGTTTGTAACCACCAAGACTTTTCCTAGAGCTGGCCGCTGTGAGCAATCGGGGGAGAAGTGCCTTGGTCAGGGAGGTGACCAAGAACCCGATGGTCACTCGGGTCACGCTCCAGAGTTCCTCTGTGGAGTTGGGAGAACCTTCCAGAAAGACAACCATTTCTGCAGCACTTCACCATTTATTGTAGTGGCCAGATGGAAGCCACTCTTCAGTAAAAGGCACATGACAGCCCACTTGGTGTTTACCAAAATGGACTCTGACCATGAGAAACAAGATTCTCTGGATGAAACCCAGATTGAACTCTTTGGCCTGAATGCCAAGCATTACATCTGCAGGAAACCTGGCACCATCCCTATGGTGAAGCATAGTGGTGGCAGCATCATGCTGTGGGAATGTTTTTCCACGGCAGGGACTGGGAGACTAGTCAAGATCGAGGGAAAGATGAACGGAGCAATGTACAGAGAGCCTTGATGAAAACCTGCTCCAGAGCACTCAGGACCTCAGACTGAGGCGAAGGTTCACCTTCCAACAGGACAATGATCCTAAGCACACAGCCAAGACATCGCAGGAGTGTCTTCGTGAGAAGTCTCTAAATGTCCTTCAGCGGCTGAGCCAGAGCCCGGACTTTAACCTGGGGAGACCTGAAAATAGCTGTGCAGCGATGCTCCCCATCCAATGAGACAGTGCTTGAGAAGATCTGCAGAGAAGAATGGGAGAAACTCCCCAATTACAGGTGTGCCAAGCTTGTAGCGTCACACTCAAGAAGACTTGAGGCTGTAATTGCTGCCAAAGGTGCTTCAACAAAGTACTGAGTAAATGGTCCACATACTTGTGTAAATTTGCAAAAATGTCTAAACCTGTTTTTGCTTTGTCATTATGGTGTATAGATTGATGAAAAAAACTACAATTTAATCCATTTAGAATAAGGCTGTAACGTAACAAAATATGGAAAAAGTCATGGGGTCTGAATACTTTCCGAATGCACTGGCCATTTTTAAGTCTGTTACTTGTCCTACACTATATAAGTAACGTGGCGCTATTTGGGGGACAGTCCATGAGTATACTTTACCCTTTAGTCATATCTTATCTGTGAACTGTGTTCCTGGAGTTGTAAGTGTCTGAGGACAATATGGCACAGTAACGTAAGACTGATGGCACCATGGAGAAAGGATGGGGCGACTGTTATCATCATTGAAACGGAGAGATACTCTCCCTTCCATTCTGCCTGTCTTTTATCTCCAACTCCTCGAAGGTTGGTACACACACACACACACACACACACACACACACACACACACACACACACACACACACACACACACACACACACACACACACACACACACACACACACACACATTTTAACTCTTATTTTCTTAAAACTGCATATGTGGTTAAGGGCTTGTAAGTAAGCATTTCACGGTAAGGTCAGCACCCTGTATTCAATGCATGTGACAAATCAAATTAGATTTTACTCACTCAAACCTCCCTCTCATTGTAAAGTTGTCAAGCAGAAAGATGCCGTTGGCTAGCTCCCATTTAACCAACAGTAACTCTGTTCTTTATCCAACACTGTGGTCAGATTCCTCCTCCTAGTGTCCATTAGAGAAATCTACCATCAGGACTAAAGGGAAATAGGTCATCCTTCCTGCAGGTGTCTGTTTCCCTTATTGGATTGCTTTTCCCTACCAGTCATACTTGGTCTCCTTCTGGAGTTGGCGCTTACAGCGGTGCTGGACAACTAGCGGTGCTGGACAACTAGCGGTGCTGGACAACTAGCGGTGCTAGACAACTAGCGGTGCTGGACAACTAGCGGTGCTGGACAACTAGCGGTGATGGACAACTAGCGGTGCTGGACAACTAGCGGTGCTGGACAACTAGCGGTGATGGACAACTAGCGGTAATGGACAACTAGCGGTGCTGGACAACTAGCGGTGCTGGACAACTAGCGGTACTGGACAACTAGCGGTGATGGACAACTAGCGGTACTGGACAACTAGCGGTACTGGACAACTAGCGGTGATGGACAACTAGCGGTGATGGACAACTAGCGGTGATGGACAACTAGCGGTGATGGACAACTAGCGGTGATGGACAACTAGCGGTGATGGACAACTAGCGGTGCTGGACAACTAGCGGTGCTGGACAACTAGCGGTGATGGACAACTAGCGGTGCTAGACAACTAGCGGTGCTGGACAACTAGCGGTGCTGGACAACTAGCGGTGCTAGACTACTAGACTACTAGCGGTGCTGGACAACTAGCGGTGCTAGACTACCAGACTACTAGCGGTGCTGGACAACTAGCGGTGCTGGACAACTAGCGGTGCTACACAACTAGCGGTGCTGTACAACTAGCGGTGCTGGACAACTAGCGGTGCTAGACAGACTACTAGCGGTGCTGGACAACTAGCGGTGCTGGACAACTAGCGGTGCTGGACAACTAGCGGTGCTGGACTACTAGCGGTGCTGGACAACTAGCGGTGCTAGACTACCAGACTACTAGCGGTGCTAGACTACTAGCGGTGCTGGACAACTAGCGGTGCTAGACTACCAGACTACTAGCGGTGCTAGACTACTAGCGGTATCCCAGGCTTCTATTGACTGTGGTTGTAAACATGATCTTCAGAACCAGGGCAGTATCCCAGGCTTCTATTGACTGTGGTTGTAAACATGATATTCAGAACCAGGGCAGTATCCCAGGCTTCTATTGACTGTGGTTGTAAACATGATCTTCAGAACCAGGGGAGTATCCCAGGCTTCTATTGACTGTGGTTGTAAACATGAGCTTCAGAACCAGGGCAGTATCCCAGGCTTCTATTGACTGTGGTTGTAAACATGATTTTCAGAACCAGGGCAGTATCCCAGGCTTCTATTGACTGTGGTTGTAAACATGATTTTCAGAACCAGGGCAGTATCCCAGGCTTCTATTGACTGTGGTTGTAAACATGATCTTCAGAACCAGGGCAGTATCCCAGGCTTCTATTGACTGTGGTTGTAAACATGATATTCAGAACCAGGGCAGTATCCCAGGCTTCTATTGACTGTGGTTGTAAACATGATCTTCAGAACCAGGGGAGTATCCCAGGCTTCTATTGACTGTGGTTGTAAACATGAGCTTCAGAACCAGGGCAGTATCCCAGGCTTCTATTGACTGTGGTTGTAAACATGATTTTCAGAACCAGGGCAGTATCCCAGGCTTCTATTGACTGTGGTTGTAAACATGATTTTCAGAACCAGGGCAGTATCCCAGGCTTCTATTGACTGTGGTTGTAAACATGATCTTCAGAACCAGGGCAGTATCCCAGGCTTCTATTGACTGTGGTTGTAAACATGATTTTCAGAACCAGGGGAGTATCCCAGATTTTGTATTGATATGCCTGTGCATATCCTGTTGTGTCATACAATACCTTTCATCAGCTAAGTTGTTTTTAACAGAAGGATTTGCCTCATTTAAAACAAAACGCCAGGCTGTGGGTGTATTGTATATGAATAATACCAGTTTGTTTTTCCCAACCCTTTTATTTATGGCCACATACTCTGTTCTGAGCGGATATAAGGGTTGAGGTGATTTCTCTTCTCAGAGCATGGGTCTTCTTATGCTAGTTTAGCATGTCACAGAGCTGAATACAGAGCTCCATGATGAGCCTCGAGGGAGGGGAGGGAGGGAGGAAGGGAGGGAGGGAGGGAGAGAGGGGGAGGGGGAGGGGAGGGAGGAGAGGAGCGAGAGAGGAGGGAGTGGAGGGACGGAGGAGAGGGGAGGGATGGAGGGAGGAGGAGCGAGGGAGGGAGGGAGGGAGGGAGGGGGGGGGGGGTAGGGAGGAGAGGGAGGAGAGGAGCGAGAGAGGAGGGAGGGGAGGGACGGAGGAGAGGGGAGGGATGGAGGGAGGAGCGAGGGAGGGAGGGAGGGAGGGGTGAGAGAGGAGCAGGTGAAAGAGCGAGGTGAGAAAGAGAGACTGCTGCTGACTGTTTAAACATGCCTGGAAGCTCGGCGGTTTGAGGTTGTGTGTGTGTGTGTGTGTGTTTGTGTGTGTGTGTGTGTGTGTGTGTGTGTGTGTGTGTGTGTGTGTGTGTGTGTGTGTGTGTGTGTGTGTGTGTGTGTGTGTGTGTGTGTGTGTGTGTGTGTGTGTGTGTGTGTGTGTGTGTGTGTGTGTGTGTGTGTGTGTACTACGGGTGTGTGTTTGGGGTGTGTGTGAGTCTAGTATGTAGGGCTGGGCGATATGGCCTATAAATCATATCTATATTGTTTTCAAACTTATGGCCGATTCACTATATGTAGAGTATCTCGCTTAAAACAAATCTCGAAATAAGCTTTGTTGTACAATATTTAAAGGTCAGATTTAGTGCATTTCAAACAGTCAGCAATAATCTACGTAATTCAGGGCTTGTGAAATTATACCTCGGCTAAATATAAGCCTTCCGCAAAGTGATTATTATTTTTTTGCAAAAATCACTGCTCTGGCTTACAGGTTTGTCTATGAAAAATGCAATTTTGAAGATAAATTTAACCAGAACCAGAATGTACATTCACTAATAATGACTAGCAGGCATTATAGAACCTCAAATGCAATAGCAAGTTAAAACTTGTCAGAGAGGAAGAACTGTTGGAAGAACATCAACATTTTGCTACACCTGCTAACATCTGCAAAATATGTGTAGGGGCTTATGGAGGGGCTTGGTGTGTGTTAATGGGAAGGTGGCGACGACGACACAAAAGACAACATGAGAACAAGCGGACATAAACACTCAGAAAAACGAAAAACACAACTAGATTCTTGTGATACAAGCATTTGGAATAATGTGCGAAAACCATCAAATGAATGAATGTGGGAACAAAATGTGAAATGATTTGAAACCTTTTTAAAAAAAAACATATTATTCCTAACCCATTTAAAATTATTATTAACACTCTAAAACTGTTGGTCTGGTCTGTGATTTAACTTTAAAGTTCTACTCTGAAGTACTTTTTTATCTAAAGGTAGTGAAAGGTAACAAATGGTTTAAAAATGATTACACCTTCCCTGTCCAAAAGCACCGTTGAAATTTTTTTTTGTTAATTCACTATGACGATTAAATCATCACAACTAAATAAGTGTGATTGCAGTCTATACATTCACCACCATGAATGTGTAGACAAGTTGAGTCATACTATGACAGGAAATTGCTATTCATTTAGTCAATCATAATAACCGTTAGTCACGTTTCATGACTTCAAACACACCTTGATGATGTTGTCTGGCTGTCGGCTATGTTACAACATTTACTCTTACATGGCACCAGTGGTGGAAAAAGTACCCAGTAAAATCCTACTTGAGGGAAAGTATTTTGTTTAAATATACTTAAGAATCAAGTATAAATCATTTCAAATTCCTTATTAAGGAATATTTTTTACATTTTGTTGTATGGATAGCCAGGGGCACACTCCAAAACTGACATACAGTGCCTTGCAAAAGTATTCATCCCCCTTAGTGTTTTTCCTATTTTGTTGCATTACAACCTGCAATTTAAATAGATTTTTACTTGGACTTCATGTAATGGACATACACAAATAGTCCAAATTGGTGAAGTGAAATTAAAAAATAACTTGTTTTCAAAAAATTCTAAAAAATGGAAGTAGGGTGTATATGTAAAGTAGGGCACTATATAGGGGATCTGGTTAAAAGTAGGGCACTATATAGGGGATCTGGTTAAAAGTAGGGCACTATATAGGGGATCTGGTTAAAAGTAGGGCACTATATAGGGGATCTGGTTAAAAGTAGGGCACTATATAGAGGATCTGGTTAAAAGTAGGGAACTATATAGGGGATCTGGTTAAAAGTAGGGCACTATATAGGGGATCTGGTTAAAAGTAGGGCACTATATAGGGGATCTGGTTAAAAGTAGGGCACTATATAGGGGATCTGGTTAAAAGTAGGGCACTATATAGGGGATCTGGTTAAAAGTAGGGCACTATATAGGGGATCTGGTTAAACCAGGCGTTCAGACTGCTACAGACTGTTGAGTCTCTTGATTCCTTGGCTTAACCTGTTAAACTGGCTCTGTATTTTAATAAAACACCTCCACGATCAGGTATCGTGACACCTCCGTGAATACCCAAATTAACTTAGAAGATTTGCTGGACTCTGATGATGACACATGAAACTATATAAGGCTAAGGCTATGTAGGATTAGTGCCCCCCCCCCCCCCCCATTTGGCATAATATCAACCAATGTGTTAACTATTTATACACTAATACATTAGTTTAGAAACCACTTATCAGTTCTATACCTCAACGAAGGTGTCAGTTTCCCACCATCTGCTTATCATACACCATCATACTGCTGCTATCATCATAGGGGCTGGAGAGTGGCACAGCGGTCTAAGGCTCTGTATCACAGACCCTGGTTCGATTCCAGGCTGTATTTACAACCGACCGTGATTGGGAGTCCCATAGGGCGGCGCACATTTGGCCCAGCGTCCTTAGGGTTTGCCCGGGGTAGGCCGGCATTGTAAATAAGAATTTGTTCTTAACTGACTTGACTAGTTAAATAAATACAAATAAAATATGACAGATGTGATTATACATACATACATACATACATACATACATACATACAAACATACATACATACATACATACATACATACATACATACATACAAACATACGATCCCCGGGACCACCCATACCTAAAATGTATGCACACATGACTGTAAGTCGCTTTGGATAAAAGCGTCTGCTAAATGGCATATATTATATTATTATTATTACATACATACATACATACATACATACATACATACATACATACATACATACATACATACATACATACATACATACATACATACATACATACATACATACATACATACATACATACATACATACATACATACATACATACATACATACATACATACATACATACATGCATGCATGCATGCATGCATACATACATGCATGCATACATACATGCATGCATGCATACATACATACATACATACATACATACATACATACATACATACATACATACATACATACATACAGTCCCTCCTGCAGCAAAGCGCGCCCAACATATGATGCTGCCACCCCCGTGCTTCATGGTTGGGATGGTGTTCTTCGGCTTGCAAGCCTCCCCCTATTTCCTCCAAACATAACAATGTTCATTATGGCCAAACAGTTCTATTTTTGTTTCATCAGACAAGATGACAAGTACGATCTTTGTCCCGATGTGTAGTTGCAGACTGTAGTTTGGCTTTTTTTATGCCGGTTTTGGAGCAGTGGCTTCTTTCTTGCTGAGTGGCTTTCAGGTTATGTCGATATAGGACTCGTTTTACTGTGGAAAAAGATACCTCCAGCATCTTCACAAGGTCCTTTGCTGTTCTGGGATTGATTTGCACTTTTCGCACCAAAGTACATTCATCTCTAGGAGACAGAACACGTCTCCTTCCTGAGTGGTATGACGGCTGTGTGGTCCCGTGTTTATACTTGCGTACTATTGTTTGTACAGATGAGCGTGGGACCTTCAGACGCTTGGAAATTGCTCCCAAGGATGATCCAGGCTTGTGGTCTCAGAAAAGAAATTGTAGATCTTGGCTGATTTCTTTTGATTTTCCCATGATGTCAAGCAAAGAGGCAGTGAGTTTGAAGGTAGGCCTTGAAATACATCCACAGGTACACCTCCAAATTGCCTCAAATGGAATTTTCCAAGCTGTTTAAAGGCACAGTCAACTTGGTGTATGTAAACGTCTGACCCACTGGAAATGTGATACTGTGAATTATAAGTGAATATATCTGTCTGTAAACAATTGTTGAAAAAATGGAGAAAAAAAAATAAATCATGCACAAAGTAGATGTACTAACCGACTTGCCAAAACAATAGTTTGTTAACAATAAATTTGTGGAGTGGATGAAAAACCACTGGATCTTTAGTCATGTATATGATCTCTGCGGGAACTGAACCCACAACTTTGGGTGTTAGTGCTTTTATCAACTGGGTGACACATAGTGAATAGAGTTAAGACATATAATTAACTAATTAATTATATTATATACATATAATATATAGAGTTAATACCATTCACATGTCATGTCCTGATGCCCTGTAGTATAGAGTTAATACCATTCACATGTCATGTCCTGATGCCCTGTAGTATAGAGTTAATACCATTCACATGTCATGTCCTGATGCCCTGTAGTATAGAGTTAATACCATTCACATGTCATGTCCTGATGCCCTGTAGTATGTTAATACCATTCACATGTCATGAAGTAGAGTTAATACCATTCACATGTCATGTCCTGATGCCCTGTAGTATAGAGTTAATACCATTCACATGTCATGTCCTGATGCCCTGTAGTATAGAGTTAATACCATTCACATGTCATGTCCTGATGCCCTGTAGTATAGAGTTAATACCATTCACATGTCATGTCCTGATGCCCTGTAGTATAGAGTTAATACCATTCACATGTCATGTCCTGATGCCCTGTAGTATAGAGTTAATACCATTCACATGTCATGTCCTGATGCCCTGTAGTATAGAGTTAATACCATTCACATGTCATGTCCTGATGCCCTGTAGTATAGAGTTAATACCATTCACATGTCATGTCCTGATGCCCTGTAGTATAGAGTTAATACCATTCACATGTCATGTCCTGATGCCCTGTAGTATAGAGTTAATACCATTCACATGTCATGTCCTGATGCCCTGTAGTATAGAGTTAATACCATTCACATGTCATGTCCTGATGCCCTGTAGTATAGAGTTAATACCATTCACATGTCATGTCCTGATGCCCTGTAGTATAGAGTTAATACCATTCACATGTCATGTCCTGATGCCCTGTAGTATAGAGTTAATACCATTCACATGTCATGTCCTGATGCCCTGTAGTATAGAGTTAATACCATTCACATGTCATGTCCTGATGCCCTGTAGTATAGAGTTAATACCATTCACAACTTTCTACTTCAGTTAGGCCGTGCTGATGGAAATCTAGTTGGGGCCAGTCAGTCTGCGTCCTACACAGCACCCTAAAATAGGCTATTATGGGGCTGTTATTTCCCCGTCTGACAAACAAACATGTCTGGAGGCTGATCTTATGGAGTGGGATGTGGGATGGAATTCTACGCTGATATCGACCTGAATGTCTTTTTTACGCCAGCACTTACAGCACGGAATAAAGTGGTAACTGGTAACCAACCATGGTTTAGCGGATTTTAACACAGTTGGTTACATTCTACGTTTTTTATAGTGAGACACAACGATGACATGCTTGGCAAAGGCAGACACCTCCGACCTCTACTCGGATGCCTGCCCTTGGCAGTATGAGTGGATTGTTAGGTGCTGGAGACGATGAGTGATATTTAATTGTCAAGGAAACACTTTGTCATAAACCTCTTTTCGTATCAACAGTTATTTGTCTGAGGCTTTATCCTGGTGCTCTGAGGTGTAGAAGACCATGTGAAGTTTGATCTCACGGCTATTCCTTCAGGCTGGCATAGATACAGAGTGGATGTAGTATAATGGGCCATTCCCCTTATTACAAAGCGTTGCATCACATTGGTTCATATGATATGATACAATCTGCCCAGTGCCCCGCCCACATTTCTGATCCATCTTCAGCTGAGAAGCGTACATCTTCCCTCTCTCCCTGTTCCAGTGGAGCTCTGCCAGCCAGGCCTACTGCAGATTGTAAGCTACTCAGCTGATATTGTATTTATATACATCTTTATTTTATTTAACTAGCCAAGTCAGTTAGGAACAAATTCGGCCAATGAACAATGATGGCCTAGAAATTGGGGTTAACTGCCTTGTTCAGGAGGCAGAACGACAGCTTTTTACGTTGTCAGCTCGGTGTGATTTGATCTTGCAACCTTGCAACCTTTTGGTCCAACACTCTAACCAGTAGGCTACCTGCCGCCCCTGATAAGCCAGAGTTGGCCAGAGGACCACACTAAATAGTCATATCCTGTTCGGCCGCTGTGTTTGATCTGGGACAGATGTTAGGAAGAAGTAGGAAGTGGTTTTGGGGGTCCACAGAGGTGATTTCTAGCCGGAGTCAGACTGTGTGCCAAAACAAACATGTTTTGTCTGACAATGACAATGGATTTCTCAAGAGCACGAACACATCTGGGACTATACATTTTGAGATGCAGCTGATATACAGTGTATGATTGAGGGCAACATTTCCCTACCAAATGCAAAAACCAAGTGAGACCAGGGGAGGGCCACACTGACCTGTACCAGGGTCCAGCTGTATGACTGTTTAGAACAGCACTTCCAACTGGAGAGGGAAACAAGGTCACCTCAGTCTGACGACACTACTGTATCCTGTCTGTATTGACCTAGCATCTTCATGACTCTTCTTCTCCGCACTTCTTTTCTTCATATTCCTCTTCTTCGTCCTCTCTATTGTGTAATGTTTATGATTACAGCATGCCTTGGGGATATCGTAGTGCTGTCTGTCAGTCCTTCCTGTCTCTATTTCCATAACTTCCTGGAGCTCCGTGGTACACTGACTGTTTTTCTTGCACAACATACAGTCCATGTCTTCTAAACACAGTGGAGGAGTAAAAAGGGATTGTACAGGGGTTCCCAACCTTTAATACTCTGGCCCCCTGAGTAAACATCTCACTAAGGTATGCAATCACTAATATGACAAGAGGACCTGATGATGCGCTACCCAATTTTGGAAATTGCTTCTTGTGCATTCTACTATTACAACATTCAAGAGTAAGTTTAAATGCCGGACTGGGTTCCCCCATGCCGGCGCCACAGTTTGGGAACCACTGGGACAGTAGAAACATCATGTTCATCCATCGTCCCCCTCTGACATTCTGCTCTTTCCTTTCCCACTAGCAACACTCTTAGAAAGAAGGTTCTTCAATTGTCCTCATAGGAAGACCTTATGAAAAACTCCTCTGAACTGGAGTCCACTCCGCGGATTTGACAACTGGGCAATGAAAGAAATGGTTCCAAGTGGAACCCTTTCGATAATACAAGGTTCCATGTAATTACTAAAAGGTTCTGAATAGAATAAAATGCAGGGTTTGTTGGTGATGAACAAGGTTCTAAACGTGTAGCTCACTCCCCACCGTTCTGTACATGTCTCTACATCCCTAACATTCCTGTTGAATCAAAACATTCCCTATCCTGTGGAGCTGTCAGGAATTGTTGCATGGAGCCTGTGTATGCAGGAGTCGGGGTGCGTGTAAAAGATGTGCGGCTGTGTATGCAGGAGTCATCCCAGGGGTAAATGTCGACTGTGTATGCAGGAGTCGGGGATGCGCTACATGTTGACTGTGTATGCAGGAGTCGGGGTTCCCCCTGCCGGCGCCACATGGGATAGTAGAAACATCATGTTCACTGTGTATGCAGGAGTCGGGAAGACCTTACTGTGTATGCAGGAGTAATTACTAAAAGGGGTTCATGAATAGTGTGTATGCAGGAGTTCGGGGTACATGGAGACTGTGTATGCAGGAGTCGGGAGCCTACATGGAGACTGTGTATGCAGGAGTCGGGGTACATGGAGACTGTGTATGCAGGAGTCTGGGCAGGAGTACATGGAGACTGTGTATGCAGGAGTCGGGGTACATGGAGACTGTGTATGCAGGAGTCGGGGTACATGGAGACTGTGTATGCAGGAGTCGGGGTACATGGAGACTGTGTATGCAGGAGTCGGGGTACATGGAGACTGTGTATGCAGGAGTCGGGGTACATGGAGACTGTGTATGCAGGAGTCGGGGTACATGGAGACTGTGTATGCAGGAGTCGGGGTACATGTAGACGTGGGTGGGTGTCAAAGGCCTCCATTGTTGGAATGAGAAACAGATGTTAGAATGGAATTCTCCTGACTGCAGCAGTTTCTCACGGCTGTGCTTTGAGCTTCCCTCTTTCCCTTTTTCCTCTCTCTCTCTCTGGCTCTCTCTCTATCCTCTCTCTCCCTCTCTCTCCCTCTCCTTTCCTCTCTCTCTGGCTCTCTCTCTCTCCCTCTCTCTCCCTTTCCTTTCCTCTCTCTCTGGCTCTCTCTCTATCCTCTCTCTCTCTCTCTCCCTCTCCTTTCCTCTCTCTCTGGCTCTCTCTCTATCCTCTCTCTCCCTCTCATTTTTTCTCTCTCTCTGGCTCTCTCTCTATCCTCTCTCTCTCTCTCTCCCTCTCCTTTCTCTCTCTCTGGCTCTCTCTCTATCCTCTCTCTCCCTCTCTCCCTTTCCTTTCCTCTCTCTCTGGCTCTCTCTCTATCCTCTCTCTCTCTCGCTCTCTCTCTCCCTCTCCTTTCCTCTCTCTCTGGCTCTCTCTCTATCCTCTCTCTCCCTCTCTCCCTTTCCTTTCCCTTTCCTTTCCTCTCTCTCTGGCTCTCTCTCTATCCTCTCTCTCTCTCTCTCCCTCTCCTTTCCTCTCTCTCTGGCTCTCTATCTATCCTCTCTCTCCCTCTCCTTTTCTCTATCTCTCTCTCCCTCTCCTTTTCTCTCTCTCTGGCTCTCTCTCCATGTCTCTTTCGCTCTCCCTCACTCTTATCTTTGGCGGTGTCTCTCTCCCCCCCTCTCTCTGGCTCTCTCTCCATGTCTCTTTCGCTCTCCCTCACTCTTATCTTTGGCGGTGTCTCTCTCTCTCCCCCCTCTCTGGCTCTCTCTCCATGTCTCTTTCGCATTCCCTCACTCTTATCTTTGGCGGTGTCTCTCTCCCCCCTCTCTCTGGCTCTCTCTCCATGTCTCTCTCCCCCCTCTCTGGCTCTCTCTCCATGTCTCTCCCTCTCCTTTTCTCTCTCTCTGGCTCTCTCTCCATGTCTCTTTCGCTCTCCCTCACTCTTATCTTTGGCGGTGTCTCTCTCTCTCTCCCCCTCTCTCTGGCTCTCTCTCCATGTCTCTCCCTCTCCTTTTCTCTCTCTCTGGCTCTCTCTCCATGTCTCTTTCGCTCTCCCTCACTCTTATCTTTGGCGGTGTCTCTCTCTCTCTCCCCCCCTCTCTCTGGCTCTCTCTCCATGTCTCTTTCGCTCTCCCTCACTCTTATCTTTGGCGGTGTCTCTCTCTCCCCCCCTCTCTCTGGCTCTCTCTCCATGTCTCTCTCTCTCTCTCTATCCTGTCTTAATCTCTACATGTATTTTCTATCTAAAACTGTTATTTTTTCCCCCAGTCAGTTTCTCTCTTCCTCCTCTCTCTCTGTAAGATTCAAATGTATTCCTCAGCCTCCCTCTGGTTTTAGTCTCTCTGTTTGTGTTCCAGGGGATTTCTGGCCCAACCTCTGTCTGTAGTTCTGGAAGGGTTCATAGAGGAGCATCCCAACACTGTGATGTCAAACAAGGCATTGGGAGAGACCGAGACATTCAGATATTTAAAAAATTCTCTTTCTCAATGGTGTTAAATACTGAAGTAGTAGTTTCAAGTATTTTTTTGTTAAGTTTTTGGGAGTATCTGTACTTTACTATTTTTGACAACTTTTACTCCACTACATTCCTAAAGAAAATAATGTACTTTTTTACTTTACATACATTTTCCCTGGCACCCAAACGTATTCGTTATGCTTCGAATGCTCAGGCAGGACAGCAATATGTTCCAATCCACACACCTATCAATATAGCACGTTGTCATGCCTACAGCCTCTGATCTGGCGGACTCACTAAACACAACTGGAGTGCTTGTAAAGAATGTCTGAGTGTTGGCGTGTGCCCCTGTCTGTCCGTGAAAACAACTCAACAGGAATCGTGCCGTTCCGTTTACATAATATCAGGAGTTTGATGTATAGCTTTTACTTTTTACCCAATTATGACAATTTAGTACTTTTTCCACAACTGTACTGAAGTACATTTAAAACCAGATACCTTTGGACTTTTACTCAAATAGTATTTTACTGGGTGACTTTTACTTGAGTCATTTTCTATTAAGGTAAATTTTACTTTCATTCAAGTAGGACATTTGAAGGACTTTTTCCACCACTGCTCTGTTGTATTCCGGGGCTCTTCTGCGTCGCGGGTCTGCCTGGCTCTAACGCCAGCTTGCCACGTTGACAGAAATACTCCATCCTGGCCGCTATCCCGGGCTGAAGGCAGGAAGTGGGTCTCTCTTTCTGTCTGACTGCTGGGCTGCTGCTGTGGACACTGCTCTGGTGTTGAATCACTGTTTAATGATGGGAAGTTCAGCTCTTTTTTACTGACTTTACTGACATTACTGCCCAGAGCATCATGAACACTTAGGGGCGAACGACGAACTGAAAACTTGAGTCATGATTCTACGAGCCTCTCGTTCACATGTCGTTCACCATAGGGGGCTTATTGGAGCAGTCATTTGTTTGAATGAGACTTGTAAACGTGTGGTTTAAACAATGTAAATGTGTTGATTGAATTGGCAAACAAATACGATTATTTCTTGATACATTTGAATCAAGGTCTAGTTGTGGTCGCTACCGGAATAGATTGTGAACTCTTGCATTGCTTGACTGCCGTGAGGGTGATAAGCACAGTTGTTCGTGCACTGCACTGCACTGCACC